>NC_092134.1:7220250-7522473 GCF_043159975.1 Macaca nemestrina
TGGAGAAATAATAGACACACACACACACACAAGATAGTGAAAGCTGGGTCCAGGGGGTCACCACTTTCTGGTCCCACGGTGCCAACAATGCACTGGATATGCCAGCATTTACTATTAAGTTTAGTGAGGGTGGGGGTAGGTTATTGAGGGATTTAGGGTCATTTGATGATGAGGTGAGATGGTCACATGGGGATGAAGTAATTCTTTAACATAACATCTGTATGCAGAAGTACAGTGTACAGAGATAAGAATTTACAATACAGTGTGTGCATCAGTAATTTCTAACAGAGCCTTAAAACAGGAACAGCAGTAATAGTTGCAGCAAAAGCTGGTTACAAACAATTCATAGAAACAGGACGTGAAGTTTAATTTCTAACAGAGCCTTAAAACAGGAACACAGTCTTTCCATAACCTATGATTAGCCAGACATTAATCAGCAGTAACAGTTGCAGCAAAAGCTGGTTACAAAAAATTCATAGAAACAGGAGGTGAAGTTAGACAACTGGTTAGACCAGAAATTCTCAGAAGGGAGTATGCCTTAACCCTAAAGAGGCCTAGAAGAGCCACGGCAAGATGAGGGTGTTTATAGCCCTATCTTATCCATATGGACAGGCACCCCCATGCGTCCGTTTATAGGCTCTCCACGAGTGTCGCCTTCCATTCCCAGAGCTATGAACATCTGCTTTTCTGGGATAGGAATCTTGGTGATGTGGAACCTCCCTGACTGCACGTCCATTCATAGGCTGTCTGCAGGGGGAAGCACATCACACACTGTTGGCTCATTCTGGCAGTCCAACCTCGCATTGTCTTTACACAATCATGCATATGCAATTTTGTATTTACAATAATCAGGAGCATTTCATCTTTTATTCCGTAGCAATAGTTTCAGGGGGTCTCCCTACAATTCCTGTTTCTCTTCTCTTACATTCCTGCAGGTTATTTGAACTTTTTTAAGGATTCCTTTTGATTGGTTTATGGCATTTTAGAGTGTATATTTTTGTGTAGGTTTGGTAGTGTTGCTCTGGATGTGTCTCAAATATGCTTATATGATGTATCACAATCACTGGTGTCAACATTTTACCACAAGTGAAGTGTGAAAGCTTCACTGCCATTTAGGTTATTTTTGCTTTCCTGCTTTTAAATGGTATTGTCTCGAGTTTTAGATGGTACTTTTTAATCAAATATGATTTTCAAAACTCATGAAGCAAAAAGTAGTCCATTGGACGTATCATTTCTGTTCTTTTTATTTGTCCTTCATAATTCCTGATGCATCTAAGCTCTCTCATTTTCTTTCTGTTTCTTATTTTAACAATTTTAATGGTAGGTCTACAGCAAATTCTTTTAGTTTTCCTTTATTTCTGATGAATAGTTTCACCAGATATAGAATTCGTAGTTCTTTTCTCTCTGCACTTGAAAATATTGTATCACTTCTTCCTGTCTTCTGTGGTTCAGAGGAGAAATCCACTGTTCTTTAAATTGTTTCCCTAAAGACAATTTATCATTTCGCTTTGGTGTTTTCACATTTTTTACTTTTTGGTCACTTTTCAAAAGTTTAATTATGAAACAATCTGGCATGCATTATTTGTCCTGTTTGGAGTTTTCTCAGCTTCTGGGATATGTAGGTTTGTATCTTTCACCAAATTTGGCATGTTTTAAGACATTCTTTCTTAAGTCAATCTTTCAGCTACTTTTTTACTCCTCTCCTTTTGGAAATGCAATGATACAGACATTGAGTCTTTTCGTATTGTTTCACAGGTCACTGAAGCTCTATTTATTTATTTCAGTCTATTCTTTCTCTGCTATTCAAATTGGATAAATTTTCTTTTTCTTTACTTAAATTCGATGCTTTTGTCCTCTGTTATCTCCATTCTATTATTGAGCTCACGTTGTTACTGTATTTTTTAGTTATAACATTTCCACTTGGTTTTTAAAATAGCATTTGCTGTTTCACTGAGATTTTATATTTTCTTCTGTTTTGAAAGATTTTGTAACTGATTGTTGAGACACAATTTTATGATGCCTGCTTTAAGTTTCTTTTAGATAATTCCAATATCTTATTCATCTTAGCATTGGCATCGGTTGATTTTTTTTTTCATTTAAGTTGTGATTTTTTAGCATCCTGATATGGTAATTTCTATATCATTCTGTAAAATTTGTCAATTACGTTAGGAGACTGCTTTTATGATTCTCATTCCTATTTTGCTTATCTTACAATACCACAGGTTGTTTGAACATTGTTAGGATTCCATTCTGATTTATTTAGTGTTTTAGAGTATGTAGTTTTGTGTAGATTTGGTAGTGGTTGTTCTGGGTGTGTCACAATATGCTTGTGTGATGTATTGCAATCTACTGGTGCCAACATTTTATCGCAACAATTGAAGTGTGACAACTTGCTTTCATTCAGTTTTTAGTTTGTTTGTTTTTGTTTGTTTGTTTGTTTGTTTAACTAGGCAGTTACTTTGTTGATGTTTAGCATGTGGGTCTTGGTCAGTTTTGTGGACTATGGTTCCAAAGAGAGCTTAATTTTCAGAGCCCTTGTGATATTATTTTGGTCTCCTTTGTTTATCTAGTGCCACTAGAGCTCTCATGGATCCCTGCTGGCTTTGCCTAAGGGGCTAAAAGGGATTTCTCCAGGCGAGACTGGTAGGTGTCTTTTAGAAGGGAAGGGTTTGGTGGTGGGATCCCCTTACCAGAGTCCTTCAATTAGCCCAATGTCTCCGGGCAGAAGAAAGAAGTTTCCAGCCCACAAGGACCAAGAGGCTTCCTAGACTGTGCTGCTTCTTGGGCCTCTCACCCAAATGTCAACACTTTTATACCATGTTAGTTTGCTATTGCTCCTGTGACAAATCATCCCAAACTTAGCGGCTTAAAACAGTACAAGTTTATTTTCTATTTTGGAAAGAGAGAAGTCTGAAATGGGTGTCTCTGGGCTAGAATTGAGGGCCCCTTTCTAGATACCCATAGAGAACCCATTTTCTCATCTTTTCCAGATTCTGGAGGCTTCCCAATTGCTTACCTTGTGGCCCTCTTTAATCTCCAAGGCCAACAATGGCTGGTCAAAACTTTCTTCCTACCTAACAGTCTCCATCTTCTGCCTCCTGTGTCACTTCTAAGAACCCTGGTAATAGCATTGAGCTCATTCATATAACCCAGGCTAATCTTCTCATCTCAAGGTCAACTTCTTAGCAATATTAATTCTATTGGCTACCTAAATTTCCCCTTGCCATGTAACCTATCATATTTACTGGTTCTGGGGTGTCTTAGTCTGTTTTGTGTTGCTATAATGGAATACCACAGTCTGGGTAATTTATAATGAACAGAAATATATTTGTCTCACAATTCCAGAGGCTAGAAACTCCAAGATTGAGGAATCTTATCTGGTGACAACCTTCTTGCTGTGTTATAACATGGTGGAAGGCATCACATGGGTGAGAGAGAAAGGAAATTGGGCCAAACTTTTCTTTTAATAAGGAACCCACCCTCATAATAATGGCATTAATGTATTCATGAAGGCCAAGTCTTCATGACCTAATCATGTTTCATAGGTCCCACCTGTCAATATTGCTGCATTGAGGGTTAAGTTTCCAACACATAATCTTTGGGGAACATATTCAAACCACAGCATGAGAATTAAAATCTGGACAATTATGGGGATGAGGCAATTATATTGCTTGCAACATGTACCTCAAGATCTCCAGGTACCCTTTCCCCATGGTGGTCGGCACCTCATTGTAGAACTTGTGAACTCCAGGAAATTAATGTGCTTCATTAAGACAAAAAGAATACCCTTGCAATATGTTGTTGCAGGCATAAAGCATAATATAGCAAATAATCATGTGCTCAGTACTTTAGGGATAAAAATTTTGAATATAATCTATGAAATCTCTAAATTATAAATCCCTAATTTTAATCCTTCCATGAAAACCACTATTTGTGGGGATATTCTTTTAACTTTGGGTACTTCTTGGCATGAAAACTTAAAAGCACTGTTTATAATTTCAAGTAGGAATACGCATAAAGAAGAAGTTTTATATTTACTGTGATTTAGTATATGGTCTACTCATATTTCAAAAAGATATCTAATATATTTCAATATATTTTACTTTATCTCATCTAATAAATTCCTTGTAAGCAGCAGTGCTAATAATTTTAAAAGCTGTTAAAAAATTATTGGTCAATATCATATTTGTCATAAATTTACCCTAACTTTGGAAACAGGCCCAGCAGCCAATTTTGCATCGCTTCTTGCAAAGGATCCATAATTCACAATTATCATTGACTTAAATACAAGATATTTAATCCTGTGAAGCACAATGTTTGTTTGAATACAAAATGTTTCCCCTTTAATTATAGGTTTTGATCAAGCTAATTTTGGCATACTATTCAGTCCATGGTCTCTGCATTGCTAGCACCACTTGTAATACGGAGAAGGACTCAAGAAAGGACTCAGGGGAAGAGCAGAGTTAGGAAAATAACCAAAATATGTGTTGGGGACACAGAAAGCTCTAAGCCGCCTGTTTCAGCAAAAATATAGACGTTTGGGTTCTTTGATTGTGACAGTGTGTGATTCAAGTAATCAAAACATCTTGGTGAGGCATTTAAGTTTATTTTTGGTCTCCAGACAGGGATGTTAGAAGCTATGGCAAACTATTTGTCTGCTGTCGGTCTCTGGGTGTGACTTTGGAAGGAATGGGGTGTAAGGGCTTCCTGCCCTTCCTTTTCTGAAGGAGTTACTCCTGAGCCTGGCTGTAGGGCGGAAAGTGACATCACCAATGTGCTGGCTGTTGGTGGAGGCTGCACGTGTTATCCACTAGGGGACATTGAGTGTCCTCGAAGGTCAATGGAAATGCCTTTAAAGTATGTGGATGCCAAGTCAGCCCATTTAAGCCACAGATCATGCAACGAGCATTTGACACCAAAGCTAAAGCTCCCCTTCCGGAGAAAGAATTTGGGCTGCTAGATATTTTAGTTGGGAAAATTACATGTATTAACTAATTTGGAGCTATATAGTCCCAGAGAGAAAGGTTTTACTGAGAAAATATCAGAATCCACACTAAAGTTTTGTAACGCTTTTCATGTATGGGAGCTATTGGAAAATCTAGACAGTTCACTCAATTAGGAAATAATATCCTAACAATATCACCAACATAATACCACGAAAATGTCAAAATTTCAGCAAATTCTTCTTTATCCATGTTAAATCTGTACTGTGGAAACATGCTGTAGAAAATACTTTATTTTGCAGTGGTGATCATTGCCCTGACAATTGCCTTTCTTGTTAAAATGGGGCTCACAACATGTATTGATTTCTGCGATAAGAGACACTGAAAGGTTCCATGGAAAATGAATACAGGGCTGCATCAGTGGCACCTGCTGAGGACCAGTGGCCAGAGTGAGCTGTGTTCATGCTGGCTCAGCAGGTATCTCAGAGCCAGAAAACCACAACATCTGGGCAGCTGTGCCTTTCCCCACCCCTGGGAGTGCAGCCTCCTCAGGTGGTGGCTGCAGAATCATGAAGTAGAGGCCATGGCCACTCCCCTTGCTCATTTGCTATGCTCACCCTGTGCTGCCCGCTCAGCTGCATGGGCAGGTGTGATGCCTTCCTTACCCATCATTTTCTCTAATCAGGTGGAGGGAGGCTTTTCCCTTTCATCTGAGGTCAAGGCTTCCTCAGCATAGAAAACACATCTCCAAGAAAAGATGAGGACATTTGGGGTTCGAGGGAAGTGTAATTTTCCTGGGTTTGTGTGTTTTTGTTTGATTAAGAAAAATTGTATTTGGATAAACAAACACTAGCCATCATCATATTCACTCCCTCCACTGTATGGAACCCTTCCCTTGTCATGAGCATCTCTTATCACTTACACATATTAAAAAAAAAAAAAACAGCAACAACTTATTTACAAGATATGGGTCCATCTAAAGACAAGAGAAGCCCAGCAAATTCCTCTTTTTCTTTTAAAGAGCAATGCCAACACAAGTTGACAGAAACTGTGGAGTATATTAATATTGACATTTTCTAAATAAATACTATCAACACATGCAAAAGCATTGTAACATAATTGTAGTAGTTACTTGTAATTATTGCATTTGTTAAAAAGTTAATTTACAGCAACTGCAAATTTGTATTGGGGAAAAAAGATGTAAGCTTCAAGTTGTTTAAGGATTGTCTGTCTTCTTCCCATCCTTCAATGGCACTCTCGTAGTGCCGCAGCTTTCCTGGCAGATGATGCTAAAGAATTCACCTGAGGCCAGTGAGAAATTCAGTATAATATAGTTTGGATATTTGTCCCCACTCAAATCTCATGTCGGAATGTAATCCCCAACGTTGGAGGTGGATCCTGGTGGCAGGTGTTTGGGTCTTGGGAATGGATCCCTCATGGCCTGGTGCTGTCCTTGCAATAGTGAGTGAGTAGCTGCAAGATTTGGTTGTTTATGTGTGTGGTACCTCCTGCCCCACTCCCTCTTGCTCCCACTCTTTCCATGTAAGGTGCCTGCTCCCATTTCACCTTCTGCCATGAGTAAAAGCTCCCTGAGGTCTCCCCAGAAGCGGAGCAGATGCTGGCACCGTGCTTGTACAGCCGGCAGAACTGTAAGCCAATTAAACCTCTTTTCTTTATAAATGACCCAGTTTCAGATATTTCTTTACAGCAATGTGAGAACAGCCTAACTCAAAGGGCCCATGCAAATGGCCCCGCAAGCATACTCCAGTCACACCCCACCCCGCCATGAAACACCCACTTGAGTTGATCAGTCTTCAGTGGTGAGGAACAAGGCTTTACAGTCAGAGAGGTTTGGGTTCCATTCCTGAAACTGATACTTGCTATGTATAAAAGTCATCTTTTAGGCAAATCCAATTTTCAAATCCATAAAATGTGAAAAATTAAAGTACCTGGTTCATTGGGTGGTTAGGGAGAATATGAGATACTAGATGTAAAGTAATCAGCACCACTGCTACCTTTTAAGTCTACTTCTCAGTTAATAATAACTATCATTATTAATTATAAAATAACATTGTTATTCTTTTTCCAAATATAAGTATTTATTAATAATAAGTTTTACTCTGAAATTTTGCTGTGAATTTCTGAAGATGAAGGACTGATATTTTTCCAGTCACTGGTCCTAGCACAGCACTATTTATGAAGATGAGGTTTAGTGAGTATTGGAAACATGGGCTCAGAGAACCAAAAGTAATAGCAGACATTTCATATTCTGCCTTTAAAAATAGTTAGCTGGCACAGCAACATACCTATAATTATCTAATCAGATTATATACAAACTTTTAGTTTAGCTCCACCCTAAACTAAATTAATGCAATAGTTTTAGCTTGCTGCAGAATTGAAAAATTTTATTTTTTTCCATTATCAAAACAAAAAGCACACTCTCTCATGCACTTTCTCTCACACACACGCTCTCTCTGTCATCTTTTTCCCTCCCTCCTAAAACCAAATGGCAAAATAAAGATTTGAAAATGTCTAGTGATAGGAACACAAATGTTTATTATATTATTCTCTATACTTTCCTGCAGGATTGACATGTGTCTCAAATTTTTTTAAAAATTAATGTTTGTTTCTCTGGATCAAGCAGCACCTTTCCAGATGAGAGTCTTGTCTAATGATATATGATAAAGATTTAACAACTGGATCTGTGAAAATAAAAACCTGAATTTTTAGTGTTTGCCAATTTCCTTGATGTAAATACGCTCACAGTGGCCAATTTCAGGGAAACTCACACCTAGAATTAGAGACAGATACATACCATCAGCCCTTGAGAGCCAGTACAAGCCAAATCCAGAACATCACAAGACTTCAAAAACAATTTTTTGCTGGTGGTAGTACCATAGGTAAAGCTCAAAAAATAAGATTAATTCCGGTAACAAAATGTCCCTTGATCACAGGTATCGAATCCAGACTTTAGTTTTGGACTATGGCAGTCACACAAACTTTGGATGGATTTTTTTTTTGAGTCCCAGTATTGGGCAGGAAAAAAATTGCTGCAAAACTGTAATGAATGCATTTATTAAAATTCAGGTGAGCAAATATTGTCTATATAGTAGTTCTTAACCTCTTTTTGATGACATAAGCTTTTTGGATAATATGATGAAAGCTATGAACCTCTCATAAGGAAAGTGCACAAGTAACAGGATGTTGAAATGGGACTCTATCTCGGTTTGGCTGGTCCCAAAATGCCAAGGTTAAAACAGGTCTCCCTGGCCTGCAGCTTCAGTGATGAGCTGGATCCCCCAGGCAGTACATGCTGAGTCAGAGTGCCAGGGCTTCAGCATCGCTGGCTATCTGCTGAACCTGCAAGGGCAGGATACTCCAAGAGAGCCTGAGAGGGGCTCTCAGACACTACCCATCACTTGCCTCTTTCCAGAATGAGGGGTTAAGTCAAAGGCCAAGAGCAAGGAAGTCTTTTAATAGGGTTGCCGAGGCAGACTGTATTTTCTGATATTCATGGGGGACAGTGAGGGCTGCCATCCTTGCATCAAACCAAGTTGGAGTTTTCAAGAGAAAAACAGAAAATTTCACATAAGATACTTGGAAGTTGGGAAGATGAAGAGAGGAATATAAGTCCCACCAGAAGAAATTTAAAAGCGAAGAATTTTGGTTGTAACCGACAATCTGACAACAGGCGAAGACAGAAGGAGGCGGCATGGAGGGCGAGTGTCACTCCTACCAATGGTGAAGGTGTGTGTTTTCTGGGGATGACATGTGACTCCATTCTTCTTCTTTGTGAGACAGAATTGGCTTGGGAACATTTTTAAGCATTTTACCATGAAAATCGTCCAAAGGAGGGAAAAGGAGCTGCAGCAAACGGAGGCTGCACAGGTGGAGTCATGGTAACCGGAGAGGCTGAAGGGCAAGTCATGAGTAGACAGCAAAGCAGTAGCCACACCAAGACAGCTGAGTCAGAGGACGCCAGGTTGGGGATGTCCAAGGAGACCAGGTAAGCCCACATGGAAGAACTGTATATTGACACTGAACACTGCGTATGTGCTTATAACGGCCAATTTACTGAATAGTAAGTTTAAAGCTTACTATAAAGTTGCAGTAATCAATGCAGTAATCAATGCAGTAATCAATGCAGTAATCAATTCAGTGTATTTTTCATATACACAGAGATGTGCACCAATGGAACAGAATAGAGTTTAAAAACAGATCAGCACATGTGATTCATTGATTTTCTACCAAGGTGCCAATGCAGTTCAGTGAGGAAAAGGATAGTCTTTCAACAAATATTGCTGGAAGAACTAGATTTTCTAAAAGAAAAAAATGAACTTTATTTCCTTATACCATACATAAAATTACTTGAAATGGTACCTAGACCTTAATGTAAGAGACACAATTACGAACCATCCATAAGAAAACTTAGGAGAAATCTTTAAAAACTTCATGTAGGAAAATATTTCTTATATGGAACATCTCCCCAAAAAAGCACGAACAAAAAATAAAAATAATTCATTTTTATTAAAATTAAAACATCCGCTCTATGAAATACATCAACTAAAAATGGAAAAGGCAAACTGCAGACTTTAATAAAATATTTATAAAATATGTACCCAACAAATAATGTGTATCCAGAATATACTAGATCTCAATAATAGTTACTCTTATCATAATAATAATTTAATAACTCATAATTCAATCATAAGAAGACAAACATGATAAATGTGAAAAAGATTTGAGCAGACATTTCACCAATAAATAATATGAGTGTCTCATAAGTCCATGAAAATCTCCTAAATATTATTTGTGGGCCAGGCTTGGTGGTTCACACCTGTAATCCCAGTATTTTGGGAGGCTGAGGCAGGAGGATGGCTTGAGCCCAGGAGTTTGAGGCTGCAGTGAGCTATGATCGCACCACTGCACTCCAGCATGGGTGACAGAGTGAGAGCTTGTCTCGAAAAAAAAATACATAAAAATAAAAAGAATAAAACCATACAATTACATCTATTAGAATAGCTAAACTGAAAACAACTGACTGTAACAATGGCTAGTGAGGACATAGAGCAGCTGGAACTCTCATACACTCCTGGTGATATTGCAAATTCACTGATCCTTTCTTCTTTGATGTGTAAACTAGTATTTATTACATCAGCAATATTTCAGCCCAAATATTGTATTTTCATGTCTAAAAGTTTTATTTGTGTTTTTAACATTTCATTTCTCTATTAGCTTCATGTTTTCCTTGTACATATTTATAGGAGCTGTTTCATATTCTTGTCTGCTAGTTTCACCCTTGGTCATTTCTGGGTATACTGTTACTGGCTGAATTTTCTCCCATTTATAGGTCACACTTTTTTCCCAATAGTATTACATGCCTAGAAGTTTTTTATCTAATGCTTGAGATTTGTATTTATATTAAGTGTCTGAATTTTTTTGGCTTCCTTTAAAGGGTGTTGGGCTTTAGTCTGTCACGCATTTAAATTACTTGTCAATCGTTTGAGGCCTGTGGCCTTGTGGCCTGTTTTCAGATTTCACTAAGGTGTGTCTAGAGTAGCCTTCACTCTAGGAATCATTCATTCCTATTATAATATATAACCTTTTGGGGCCTCGCCGCTAAATGCTCCAGATGATCCCCAAGGAATTTCCACTCTGGCTGATCAGACCTCAAATGTCTCTCCACCTGATGAGTTCATCACAACTCCCACTTCCTTTTTCACCTGTGTTTAGGAAGTTTTCATTCAGCAAAGACTAAAGGTGACCCCAAAGCAGATTTACAGTTTTTTGTTTTGTTTTGTTTTGCAGAACTTTCAGCTGCCTTGAGCTTCCAAATTCAGAGCTTCCTCTACTCAGAGAAGTCACTCTGCTGTGTTTGGTTTCCGCAGGCCTTTGTCTGTGCTCCAGATATTGCTTTTAGAAAAGAAGTATCACCATTACCAGGCTCACCTCATTTGTATTCCTTCTCTCAGGAATAAATTCCTACATTGAATATTATATAATGTCGGAAAATTGTTGTTTCACATATTTTTTGTGGTTTTATTGCTGTCTATAGATAAAAGTCCAGTATGATAATTGTTTCTCAATTCATAATCGGGGTAGATATCTACTAGACAAGCAGTCCTCAACATATTTGGCACCAGGGACTGGTTTTGTGAAAGGCAGTTTTCCACAGACTAGTGACAGTGGGATGGTTTTAGGATGATTCAAGCGCATTACATTTATCATGCACTTTATTTACATTACTATTACATTGTAATATACAGTTAAATAACTATACAACTCACCATAATGTAGAATCAGTAGGAGCCCTGAGCTTGTCTTCCTGCAACTAGATGGTCCCATCTGGGGGCGATGGGAGACAGTGACAGATCATCAGGCATTAGATTCTCATAAGGAGCACACAACTTAGACCCCTCGCATGTGCCGTTCACAATAGGGTTGGCACTCCCATGAGGATCTAATGCCACCGCTGATCTGACAGGAGGTGGAGCTCAGGCAGTACTGTGAGCAATGGGGAGTGGCTGTAAATCCAAATGAAGCTTCGCTCACTTGCCCAACGCCCACCTACTGCTGTGTGGCCTGCCTTCTAACAGACCATGAACCAGTACTGGTCTGTGGCCCAGGGACTGGGGACCCCTGTACTACACATTTTATTTTAACTTAAAATATAAGATACACTCATTAGCCCAACAGGTATTGTAGTAATGCTTGTATTGCTCCATGTCACATGTATCCCCTCAGCCCAACTTATTTCTGCACAGTGTCTCACTTCAAGTCCACCATTGATAACTGTATCTGTACGCAGGCATAGCTAGAGGGGCAGGGAAATTATTGCCTCCAGGGTGAGGACTCAGACAAATGTGGATAAGCTACAACAGACAATTTCTCCAATCTTCCTGTCCTTGACTGAGACAATTCTGAGGTATAGTCTATACAGTCACTCAGACCCCAGCATGACTAATTCCCGATTGACCACAAGGGTTTTGAGAGATTGCAAAAATTAAAAGGTCACAATAGTTTGCATTTCTTCTCCTTAAGAGATGTAGTTACTTTCCAAACCTTTCGAGTCCAGCTGATCTAATAATTTGCTATGGCCAACAGAATGTGGAACTCACATCTTTGTATGAGTTTTAAGCCTCTGCTTCATGAACTTCTGCAACTTTTGCAATTGCAGTCTTTGGAGTCCTACCAGTTCCATATGAATAAACCCAAGCTAGGCTAATGGATAAGAACAGTCCCATGCCCTACATGTCTTTGTCCACTGCCAATAATCACCCAAGTGACAGGCACAAAGCTACCCGGGACTAGCACACCCCCATCAGTCCAACAGATTCACCTCTGACATATGAGTAGCTCATCCTAGACCCAACCAAAATTGCTGACCCACAAAACCTTGAGATAAAAAATTATTGCTTCAAGTTTCTATTGTGGGAGAAGTTCCACAGAACATGCTCACTGACACAGTGGTATTTAGCAGATTAATACACCGCTTATTCACTTTTCTCCCATCCTTGTCTCAGCTTTCCTACTCCCTGACCTCGGTTTCCTGGAATTACTTTCTAATAAGCTACATTATCCCAAACTCTTTCCCAGGCTCTGATTTCAGAGGAACCTAAACTAAGACAAGGAGTAAGAACTTTTCTCTAGTTTTCATTTTACAGCCTGAAGCTCTGCATCATCTGTATGTAAACCACTCCCATCATGTTATCACGTACTATAATGTCCCTCTTTAATTTTCTTTTTATTCTGTCTCAGAAAAAAATTCAGTGTGGGGATCATTACTCACTGTAGCCTCAACCTCCTAAGCCCAAGTAATCCCCCCAACTCAACTCAACCTCCTAAATAGCCGGGACTACAGGCACACACCACCATGCTAGGCATATATATATATATATTTGTTTGTTTGTTTGTTTGTTTTTAGAGACAGGGTCTCACTATCTTGACCAGGCTGGTCTCAAACTCCGAGACTGAAGCAATCATCCCACCTTGGCCTCCACAAGTGCTGGGCTTACAGGTGTGAGCCTCTGCATCCAGCCAATTTTCTTATCTTGAAGGAAGAACATAAAGTACCTGGAAAGCAATCTGTGTAAATAAGCCTCAATTTTTTAAATTTTATCTAAACTTTGGAATATCTTGTTCATACCTAATATGGCAGGCAGCCTCTAAGATGTTGACCTACTGACACGTTTTGGAATTTCACACCATTATGTAACCCTTTCCCTTTGCGTATAGGCAGGACCCGTGAATGGCTTCTAACCGACAGGATTTAGCAGACGTGATAGAATGCCATTTGCCTGATGAAATTGCCTAAGCTATGACTGTCGTCTTCTTGCTGACTCTGTTACCTCTTTGGTTTGCACAAGTTGATGTAGCAAGTGACCATGCTGGAGAGGCTTACGTGTCAGGAGACTGGAGAGTAGCCTTCAGGCCAGAGCCTGAAAGGAACTGAATTCTGCCAGCAATCACATGAGCTTGGAAGCTGATCTTTCCCTGATCACACCTTCGCATGAGATCTCAGCCTTGGCTGGCACTTTGATTGCAGCCCTGTGAGAGACCCTAATACAGAGGACCAAGCTAAGCTATGCCCAGACTCCTGACCGAATCTGTCAGATAATAAATATATGTTGTTTTAATCGCCCTCATCTGTGGTAATGTGCTATGCAGCAATCTGTAAGTGATACACTAAGTATGAAAGTACTTTTAAAGGAACTCACATAAAGATCTCCAATTCATTTAACTTAGTTTTCAGAGAAATAAGCCCTTCTTTCATTGGTTTGTTTGTTTGGTTGGTTTGGTTTGGATTTTGAGACAAAGTCTTACTCTGTTGCCCAGGCTGGAGTACACTGATGCAATCTCGGCTGACTGCAACCTCCGCCTCCAGGGTTCAAGCGATTCTCGTGCCTCAGCCTCCTGAATAGGTGGGATTACGGGCACGCACCACCACACCTGGCTAATTTTTGTATGTTTTGTAGAGATGGGGTTTCGCCACGATGGCCAGGCTGGTCTCAAACTCGTGGCCTCAAGTGATCCACCCACCGTGGCCTCCTGAAGTGCTGGGATTACTCTTTCATTGTTTTATGTCAGTTGTGCTAAAGTATAGCTCCCAGGCAATAGAATTCATCCATTTTAAATTTACCATTAGAAGTGTTTTGACAAATGTACACGGTCATGTGACTATCATCACAGTTGGCAAAGCTTCTTAACAGTTTTATTGAGGTACAATTTATATACCAAAATATCCACTCTGTTGAAGTGTATAACTAAACGATTTTTAACAAATTTCTAGCTTCCCTCTTTTTTATACTCCTTTTCCATCGTTTAATATAATATTTAAGTATATTAAAAAATATAGAAGTGATGTTAGGGAAAAGGGCAAAGTAGGAAGCACCAGGAATCTGTCTCTCCACCAAGAAAACAAATGTGTTCGCCAAACCTGTCTGATGTGATCATTTTGAAACATTAGAGTCTATTCTAAAGATTGCACCTTCCAGCAGAAGGCTTGAAAAGTGAATTGTGGTCCTTCCTACATCAAAGTTCCAGACCTGCCCCAGTTCAAGCTGCATCACTGATGACCACATCCCTCACATGACACCAGGAACCAGATTTCCTCCAACCTCTGCCAGGACGCCCTTGCCCAGGGGCTACCAACGTATGGCCTCCAGACCAGCAATGTCAGCACCACCTGGGAACATGTTACAACTGCAAATTCCCAGGCTTCAGCCCAGCAACTCTGGGGTGGGGACAATACTCTAAGTTCGCACAATACAACTTTTCTGCACGTTAGCATTAACTGGGAAGACTTTAATCGCCTGTCCCCCAGTGCCCACATCATGCCAAGTGCCAGTTAAAGCACCTGTTTGGGGTGGAACAAGATAGCATTAATTTGTAAGGGTCCTCAGGTGTGCAGAAGGATGGGGACCACTGATCTGTGATTTCCAAGCCCTGCAGGTGATGCTCGTGATGCTGAAGTGTGAGCCCTTGGCCTCAGTCTTCCCACCTGTGGATGGGGGATTAGAACAGCCTCTTCTTCCTCACCCACTAGGGCACAACCAGATTCCTGAAATGCAAAAGGGTGAAAGGCAAGTAACATACAAATGAAAAGGGCTCAAAACGTACTGATTCCCAGAAGCCAGGCTTTTTTTTTTTTTTTTTTTTTTTTTTGAGACGGAGTCTCACTCTGTCGCCAGGCTGGAGTGCAGTGGCGAGATCTTGGCTCACTGCAACCTCCACCTCCTGGGTTCAAGCAATTCTCCTGCCTCAGCCTCCCAAGTAGCTGGGACTATAGGCAAGCACCACCATGCCCAGCTAATTTTTTGTACTTTTAGTGAAGATGGGGTTTCACCATGTTGGCCAGGATGGTCTTGATCTCCTGACTCTGTGATCCACCCTCCTTGGCCTCCCAAAGTACTGGGATTACAGCCATGAGCCACTGCACCTGGCTGCAGCCAGGCATTTTAAACCAACCACAGGAAGCCATTTGGGAGCCAGCAGGGCTGTCTGATGGATAATTTAAAGAATGTGTGTCTCAACTCTCTCATCCACAGGAGATTGTGGATCATCCCCAGAGATTATAAGAATCACTCTCCATCTTCATGAATGTGGATCTCAGTGAGTGGGGAGGTATTGTTTAATGGGCAAGGAGTTTTACTATGGGATGATGAAAAAGTTCTAGAGCTAGATGATTGATGATGGTTACAGAACATTGTGAATATTCTCAATGCCGCTGAACTTCACACTTAAAAATGGTTAAAATGGTTAACTCTGGGTTTTGCATATTTTATCACAATAGAAAAAGAAAACCAGGGACACACACACATGAATACAAATAAAACTGGGTAAATCTGTACGTATATTGTTGTTTTAAGTTTCTATTATAAATCTTACTGGGTATATACCCAAAGTATTATAAACCATTCTACTACAAAGACACATGCACACGTATGTTTATTGTGGCACTGTTCACAATAGCAAAGACTTGGAACCAACCCAAATGCCCATCAATGATAGTCTGGATAAAGAAAACGTGGCACATATATACCACGGAATACTATGCAGCCATAAAAAAAGAGGAGTTCATGTCCTTTGCAAGGACATGGATGAAGCTGGAAACCATCGCTCTCAGCAAACTAACACAAGAACGGAAAACTAAACACTTCATGTTCTCACTTATAAGTGGGAGTTGAACAATGAGAACAAATTGACACAGGGAGGGGAACATCACACACACCAGGGCCTGTCAGCGGGTGGGGCTAGGGGAGGGATAGCAGTAGGAGAAATACCTAATGTAGATGAGGGGTTCATGGCTGCAGAAAACCACCACGGCACATGTATACCTATGTAACAAACTTGCACATTCTGCACATGTATCCCAGAACTTAAAGTATAATTTTTAAAAAATGTTTTAAGTTTCTATTATGTATAGAGTATAGGCAGGACCTGTGAGTGGCTTCTAACCAACTACATATATGAGTACAAATAAAACTGGGTAAATCTGTATACATACAGATTTATGCTTTATGTCAGCTTTACTAAAGTATAGCTTGCAGGTAATTAAAACAACAACAACAACAACAACTTTATTTGCCCATAGCCCTTTTGCATGTCAGGCATCTGGTTGTACCCTAGTGGGTGAAGAAGGAGAGTCTGTTCCAATCCCCTATCCATATGTAAATCTATTTACATACACAGTCACCCAGTTTTATTTGTATTCAAACATACACACAGAACTAAAACAGATCTATCCTAGGCAGAGAAATTAATTTACTTGGAAGTGAATAGGGCAAACTGGGGCAGATAAAAATGAAAGTGAGGGGA
Source organism: Macaca nemestrina (assembly GCF_043159975.1). Taxonomy (NCBI): domain Eukaryota; kingdom Metazoa; phylum Chordata; class Mammalia; order Primates; family Cercopithecidae; genus Macaca; species Macaca nemestrina. Next base: position 7,237,011 of record NC_092134.1, read on the forward strand.
TCCATAAGGAGATCATCAGAAAGCCCAGTTCCAGATAATGATTCATGTCACAAAAAGAAAGGAAGCAACTGACCCCAGAAAGATTAGGGGGTTAATTCAAAGGATAAAATAAGGGGCCAGGAGTGTTGGCTCACGGCTGTAATCCCAGCACTTTGGGAGGCTGAGGTAGGCAGATCACTTGAGGTCAGGAGTATGAGACTAGCCTGGCCAACATGGTGAAACCTGGTCTCTACTAAAAATACAAGAAAATGAGCCAGGCATGGTCACACATGCTTGTAATCCCGGCTACTTAGGAGGCTGAGGCAGGAGAATCGCTTGAACCCAGGAGGCAGAGGTTGCAGTGAGCCGAGATCGCACCACTACACTCCAGTCTGGACAACAGAGCGAGACCCTGTCTCAAAATTAAAAAATAAAAAAGAAAAGATAAGGGACCAGATATGGGTTCAAGAAAGCTAGTGATATTACAAATGATTGTGTCATGCCCTCACGTGTTAAAACGTGTTGCGAATAGAAGAGATATGATCTGATACCTGGAACACATGCACCCCAGGTATACAAGAGAGTCTGAGACATACAGATTATACCAGAATCTGGAGACTGTTTGTACAGACCAAACAATCCCCTGAGCATGAAATGGGCACGGGAGAAACAGAAGACTCCAAAAGATAAAAATGACCTAAAATAACCTAAAAGTTTACATTGGGATGGGAGAAAGCAATGTGGGTACTTTTTTTAAAGAGAGTGCATTGGCATCTGTTTTAAGCAATCTGGATAAGAATGCCAACACAGAGTAAAATGATCTCAGTATGGAGAAGCAAAAACTGAATCGATTATGGGCTTTATTCTTTATTACAAGGGTATTGCACAAAATAATACATATTTTTCCTGCACAGGCTTTCCTGCTAAATGTGCAGAAGAAGTCTCGGTTGGATTTATGATTGATCATCGGTCCACACGTAGCCCTCTCCCTCTCTAAGTTCTTTGTAACAGAGAACACACATCTAAAAATGCTGAGAAAATGAAAAATAAAGGCTTAATTTGGTATTTTAGGCTTTTATTAGGCTCAAATTTATCACTATTTTATTAAATGGAAAAGAAATCTTCAGCTCCTGCTGACAATTGGCTCAATCATGTCGGCTTCTATTTTATCCCATGATGAATAGCAATTAATTGCACATCAATAGTTCTTATGCTTTGAACTAAATCAAGATGTAGGAACGTGCTTACGTATAGACAAGTAATGACAACATGAATAATCAACTAGAAAAAAAATGGGTTAAAATTCCTTTGGTTTGCACAGGACTGATGGTTGATTGGAGCCTTGTTATGCAAATAATGTTCACCACTGAGAGATGAAAGATAAGAATAAAAAACTGCACTACCAAATGAGGTGGATATTCCCTATTTGATTTATATTTTATGTACCTTTCCGGTTTCTTTTCTTAATATTATCCTATTTCTCAGGCTAAAATTATTTTTTATTCATTGAACAGTTTTGGAGTAAGTTCTAAAATGAAGGCCCAATATTATGTGCTCCCTTGACATCTGGAGGAATCAGGAGAAACTCAAATTGATTAAGCCAAAGTTCCACTACGCACCTGCTCTCACAGATAAGATCCCCTGGCCCCAAAACCCTCCTTATCAAACAGACCAGGCACAGCTTTTGGTCCTGAGTAGCAGCCTTTAGGTTTTTGCCAACCAGTGGAATTATTCCAACAAGCCAATCATATCTTCCTGTGAGAATGAGGGTCACCCTGGCCTCTTTACACTACAAAACCTGCCTCCCACCACCCCTGTGTGAGGGGCTGCATCATTTTTCTTATGTAAAATCATCCACATGAAGTGTCAGCTACTAATGAGTGTGGCCCACAGTGGCCTTCCAGGGTGTCCTGTGTCCTTGTCCCCTGGGTTGAGTATACATGATAAATAAATCTCATTTGTCCAGTGCCGGGTGTTGTGTGTTTGGTCATCCTCCTCACATTAGGGCAGCAATTCTTCCCTCACCAATGAGGTGAATAGGAGTTGATTAAAGCAACAGTCTGTGAAGCTGTAAGAATGCCCCATTCTCTTGTGTGAAGAGTAATCACATAACCCAAGGCAGACCAATGAGAAATCCTTTGTGCTTAGAGGAACAAAGAACCTAAAAATGGTTCAAGTTCTGTATCATACAATAAAGTTTTGCTTTGTATATACCTTTTTTTTTTTTTTTTTTTTTTTTGAGATGGAGTCTCAATGTGTCACCCAGGCTGGAGTGCAGTGGTACGATCTCGGCTCCCTGCAACCTCTGCCTCCCGGGTTCAAGCGATTCTCCCACCTCAGCCTCTCAAGTAGCTGGGAGTACAGGTACCCGCCACCACATCTGGCTAATTTTTGTATTTGTAGGAAAGATGGGGTTTCACCATGTTGGCCAGGCTGGTCTCTAACTCCCGACCTCAAGTGATTTCCCTGCCTTGGCCTCCCAAAATACTGGGATTACAGGCATGAGACATGGCGCCTGGCCTATATACTTTTATGCTAAGAGACTGATAATGAGATTCCAACTTCCTACGTTCCTGAGCATCTAGGGTCTGCCCATTCCTAAGCTGGAATCTCTATGCAATTACTTATCTATTGCTGTGTAACAAATTACCCCAAAACACAGAGATGTAAAACAACACACACTTATCTCACAATTTCTGTGGCTCTGACATCCCAGCTTAGCTGGGCCAAGCCCTCTGCTTCATGCTGTCTCCAAAGGCTGTAATCAAGGTTCCAGCCCAGGGTTCCTCACAAGGCTCCAATAGAGGTAACAGCTGAGGTTGCAGCCATCTCAAGGTTGAGTTGGGGCAAGGTCTGCTTCCAAATTCATCCAGTGGTTTCTAGAAAATGACTCATACCTCCTAGGCTGTTGGACTGAGGCTTGAGCTCTTTGCTGGCTGTTGGTCAAAGATCGGATCCTTGCTGTGTTACCCTCTCCATCAGAACAAACGTGTCAAGAAGTGGAGGGAGAACACTCAGCCGTCAGAAGTCACAGTCTTTCATGACCAATCAAGAAGTGACATTTAAGCACTTTCGTGACATTCTATATGTTAGAAGGAACACATTAGACTGAGCCCACCTTCAAGAGGAAGGGTTGCCTGCAGGACTGAGGATCAAGAGGCAGGGGTGATTGGGAGCCCTGCGGGAAGCTGCCCACCACACTGGGCTTGGTAAATAGACACACACTAGGGTAGACATGACCGACTCTCCTTCAAAGATGGCATCTCCTTCCAAGGTGCGGGGTTCTAGCTAGAAAGCAACTTCCCAGCCCCAGATCACATTTCCCAGAGGCCTTTGTCACAGATTCTTCCATCCATCTGGGAAGCCACCTGGTGAAAATGCAAAAGCCACAAGACACGAGGGCCTGAGTCCCTCTAATTGCCGTTCAGAAGAGAGCCACCCTGTGATCTGGAAAAAGCATTTGGGATTTGTCAAATAAGAATTAATCATCAATTATGTTTGAGCCTGTATGTATTCTGGGGTTTGTAACACCAGTCATCATTACATTAATGGGACACAACCACACACACACACACACACACACACACACACACACACACAATGGGTATTTCTGTATTCTACATGAGTAGTTAAGTTTATCAGTGTATGTACTGGTATTCATCCATTCCCTCAACGAATATTTTTTGTTCTTAAATTTGACTGTGGGTTATGTACTTGCTAGGAGCTATGGATGAAATAGTGAATAAGACAGATGCAGCCGATGATCTAGAACTTACAGTTTAAAAGATATAAATAAGTATATCCACTCACAGTCTTCACTCACATTCATCTAGTCATTTGACTCCTACAACATTCCTGAAAAGCAGACAAAACAAAGGCCATTTTTTCAATTTCTATGTGTGACAGCTGAAACCCAGCAAGTTAGGACACTTGGCCAGTACTGGGCTCGGATAAGACCAAAGCCCGCTGTTTCTGAATCTGAATGAATGCTCTTCCTACCATACCTCACTGCCTCCTAGTGTGTATCCCAGCAAGGTAAGCAACACACAAGCAACACAAAATGTATGATGTCAGGATGCCCAGATCCTAAGGGCGGAAAATGTTACACAATAATAAAAACACAATCGTCAACTGGGCGCGGTGGCTCATGCCTGTTATCCCAGCACTTTGGGAGGCAGAGGCGGGCGGATTACTGAGGTCGGGAGTTCAAGACTAGCCTGGCCAACGTGGCAAAACCCCATCTCTACTAAAAATACAAAAATTAGCCAGGCATGGTGGCACGTGCCTGTAATTCCAGCTACTCATGAGGCTGAGACAGGAGAATCACTTGAGCTCATGCCATTGCACTCCAGCCTGGGCGACAGAGCAAGACTCTTGTCAAAAAAAAAAAAAAAAGAACAGTCATCAACTTGGAACATTGACTCTCTACCATGATTTTAAAAATATCCCTTGTTCTCACAGAGCAATTTCATGCTTCTGAACTATCTGGTTGAGACCCTATATATGTAAAATATATTAAGCTATTATTTTATTTTCCACACACTTTCCTTTCCATCAACCCCTTCATACATAGGGTTGTCTGGTAGTGTATAGAACATCCAACTACATTTTAGTTTTGGATAAATTATAAATTTTTAGTATAAGTATATCCCAAATATTGCTCTGAATATACTGATACTAAAAACTGTTCATCATTTATCTGAATTTCAAATTTAACTGTGAATCCTGCAAAGTTACTTGGTATAACGATAATTCTACTCCCAATACACTTCTTCTTCCTTCTTTTCCTGTGAGATGTGGGTTCAGTGTCTGCAGTTATTCCTATTTTATTTTATGCTCTTCATCTTTAGAAATCTCAACTGACAAATAATGAGATACAAGGGAAATATGTTAAATAATTCCTTTCTACATTGATTACTTGAACCTCAGGTCACAAAGGGAAAAAATCCCTCAAACAGTAAATGACATGCATAATCCAAATGCCAATGCAAAAATCATATTCACTTTCTTTAATACGTACCAGTGTTGAACATTTAAATTTAGGAGGAGGTAACATATTTTTGAAGTACTAATATTTTATGCAGTATTTGATATTTCCAGTCTCAAGAAATAAAATGCTGGTAGAAAAATGCAAAAGGTAGAATTCTTTTGTGGAAATGTATAACCAGAAGCATTTGATAACAACGCTTACAAAGACACTCTGTTTTCAAAAGGGCAAAGATGTGTGGAGGATAAGGAACATCTGAGGAATCCTTAATACCTTATTAGTTTTAAAAGATTTCCAAAGTTGCAAAATTATATTGAACAAAAGAAATAACTTTACTTCTATTAGGCAAAAATATTTCAGGGTGCTCTTCCTTGTGGCAACAGCAATGTGGCCATTTGCATCACTGTTGTCAGAGTGTGAATTAGCAGGGCCACCCCTGTCATCGTATTAAGAACATGAAAGGTCGATTCTTCTCACTAAGATGAACAAAATGAGAACATATCTCTGTCAACTTCCTTCCTTAAATGTAAAATGTTTTAAAAGTGGTGCTCAGGGTAGTTGGAAAAAAAATGCCAGTGCTTATATTGATTCTCCAAACAAGTACCACACATGATAACATCTGTGTCAGTTAATTACCAAGGAAAAGGCAAGTTGAACTTGCTGATTTGGAGAGATTTAAATGGATACGAACAGCTGCCAATGCAACAGGATAGCACTTAAAGAATTTCAAGAAGAGAAAAGTAAGCAAGGGCAAGAAAAAGCAATGAGAGAACTGATTGTGGTTCTTTTTGATGGGTTTGTCCACCTGGCCTGGCCACACAGTAAAACCCAAGTAAAGCACCTGACTCAGGGTCCCCCAGTGTTAACCCCTGACAGCTTCTGAAACTACTGGTTGTAGGAGGAAGTTCTACAGAATATACAGCCAGGAGAGATGGAAAATCAATGTAACAGAGTAATCACAGAGTAATGACATGGTGTAACACGTCCCTCAGGGACTCAGCTGAGAACTGAGGACTTTTTTTGTTGATACTTAATAAGTTGCATATTTTTGAAGTACATGTGATATTTTGTTACATGCATAGAACACTAAGTGATCAAGTTAGGGTATTTGCAGTGTCCATCACCTTAAGTATCTATCATTTTTATGTGTTGGTTGGGAATATTTCAAGCCCCGTCTTCCAGCTACTTAAAAAATATCCAATACATTGTTGCTAACCATAGTCACCCTACTCTGCTATAGAACATTAGAACTTGTATCTTCCATCTAACTGTATGTTTGCACCCATTAACTGACCTCTCTTCATACCCACCATTCATGCGGTCCCCCTTCCCAGCCTCTGGTATCTGTTATTCTGCTCTCTACCTTCCTGAGATCAGCCTTTATAGCTCCCCCAATGAGTGAGAACATGAGATATGAGCCCTTTTGTGCCTAGCTTATTTCATGTAGCATCATGACCTCCAGTTTCATCCACATTGCTGCAAATAACATTTCACTCTTTATTGTGGCCAGATAGTGTTCCACAGTGTACGTAGCCACATTTTTCTTTATCCATTCATCCATTGATAGATGCTTAGGTTGACTCCACATCTTTGCTATTGTGAATAGTGTTGCAACAAACACTCAAGTCCGGGTGTCTCTTTGATATACTGATTTCTTTTACTTTGGATAATACCAACTAGCAGGGTTGCTGAATCACATAGTGGTTCTATTTTTAGTAACTAGGAAGACATTTATAAAACTTCATAGAGGTTGAGATATACCTGTCCAACTTGGCCAGTGGCTCTCCTGTGCAAAGACAAGCCAGTGCATTTCAGTCTGGTCAGAAAGTCACAGATGAGGCCCACTGTGAGGTTAGAAACAACATTTCATTTATGAAGAGGAACATAGGGTCAAAAGGGCCTAAGATGTACCCTCAGGCCTGCACACAAATCCAGTGTGCTGAGAGCCAGAGGCAATGGGAATCAGTGGTTCTGACTCCATCCGTTATGCCACTGGGGTCACCCCGGACTCTTTTGAGAAAAGAACAAGATACATTTGGAAGAGTCCTCTTCCTAAAGGTGAAGAAGGCATTGAGGTTCTGATGACACTTCAGAATAAGTTTATAAATAGAAGAAAATTTCAGTGTATTAAAGGATACATTTCCAAGGACAGACGTCCAAAGGAGAGGAATTGGAACTTTATTAGCAATCTGTGGCAAATAAGATTTCATCCAGAAATTAAAGTCACTAGATTTATTTCCAAGAACAAATCAAGCTGAGCACAGTGGTTCACGCTTGTAATCCCAGCACTTTCGGAGGTCAAGGCAGGTGGGTCACTTGAGGTTAGGAGTTCAAGACCAGCCTGGCCAACATGGTGAAACCACGTCTCCACTAAAAATACAAAAATTAGATGAGTGTGGTGGCACATGCCTGTAATCCCAGCTACTCGGGAAGCTGAGGCAGGTGAATCACTTGAACCCGGGAGGCAAAGGTTGCAGTGAGCCAAGATTATGCTCCTCCACTCCAGCCTGGGCGACAGAGTGAGACTCTGTCTCAAAAAAAAAAAAAAAATCATGTCTGTATGGAATCTTTAGCGGGGGAAAAAACCCTTTAAGTCCTACGATGAGTTAAACACCAAAGTTTATCTATGAAGAAGTTCTGGAATTAAAATCCATAGACAACTAAGATATGGAAGAGACCTACCACTGCAATTTGCAAAATACCAATTAACTTTCTGCAGCTTTTCTTGTATTTTTTTCTTTTTTCTTTTTTTTGAGATGAAGTCTCGCTATGTAGACCAGGCTGGAGTGCAATGGCACGATCTCGGCTCACTGCAACCTCTGCCTCCTGGGTTCAAGGGATTCTCCTGTCTCAGCCCCCAAAGTTGCTGGGATTACAGGCGCGTGTCACCACGCCCGGCTAATTTTTTTTGTATTTTTGTAGAGACGGGGTTTCACCATATTGGCCAGGTTGGTCTTGAACTCCTGACCTCAAGTGATCCACCAGCCTCGGGCTCCTAAAGTGCTGGGATTACAGGCATGAGCCACCGCACCCAACATTCTTGCTACTTCTAAAAATCATGAAATTGAGAAGGGATGAAGCTGCCTCTGGAATACACTTAAATATCCATATAAAAAGTGCACATTTCATCAATCCCAGGAATAAGAGTGTTAACAAATAACAAGACATTCAACATGACAGAACCTGTGTCCCTGGTGCCTCCACGTTCTGGGGGGTGGGTCATCTCACGCTTCACCCACGTTCTCCATCCTGGTAGCAAATCGGTCTTCCTTGTGTGTCATTTCGACATCTTTTCTTAGTCATCTGATGTTTTTCTTCATTTCTTTAACTTTATGAACAATCATTTTAAAAGAAAGAAAAAGTTGGGCCAGGTGCGGTGGTTCACACCTGTAATCCCAGCACTTTGGGAGGCTGAGGCGGGTGGATCACTAGGTCAGGAGATCGAGACCATCCTGGCTAATACGGTGAAATGCTGTCTCTACTAAAAATACAAAAAAAAAAAAAAAAAAAAAAAATTAGCTGGGCGAGGTGGCAGGTGCCTGTAGTCCCAGCTCTTCGGGAGGCTGAGGCAGGAGAATGGCATGAACCCAGGAGGTGGAGCATGCAGTGAGCCAAGATCATACCACTACATTCCAGGCTGGGCAACAGAGTGAGACTCTGTCTCAAAAAAAAAAATAGTGAGAAAAAGTTTTGACTTTCTAGTAAAATATAAAATGTGACTTTTAAGAAAATAAAGTTAAGATTATTAGCTTCAGGAAAAGGATAAAGTATATGAAATGAAACCCTTTATGACTTTAATGAATTCAAATACTAAATCTAAAATTAGAGCCAATAGCTGCTTTATGAGTCAAGGGATAAGTTTACTGCACCTAATGGTATATTTCATTCCTTTGGGGTCTCTCTCTCCCACCACCATCATAAAAGAACACAAATACTGACGCGTATGTTAAACCAAGCAAGAACAAATATACTTTCTAAAAATATTTTAATTTCAATCTTATTAAAAGAAAGGATAGCATCCTATAGGATGAATTGATTTAGTCTTTGACTTGCAAATTATACCCCAATTACTGTATCATGAAAAGAATGTACTATTGTCTATGAAGTGAATGACAGTTAATACGATCATCATGGTAATAAAGATAAAATGCAAAGAGGATTCAGGTATATAGTAATAATTTGAATTGTAAAAATAAAAAGACTCTTTATTCACTGGTTAAGATAAAGATGAGATACTCTGTATTACTCCCTTGCTGGGTTGATTTTGTAGGAAAAACATGCAAATAATACCTATTGATCACAGGTGTCATGAATAACGTGGTGTTCCAGAGCTAAAACCCAGGGATCACTTGTCATTATTTGGCACAAAAATCTATTGACCCAGTCAGTGTAGCTTTTAAAGGGAAAACTTAAGTTATAAATATGTTATTACTTTTTGTCTCTGCTCTATGGAACTGCAAAGAGCAGTTATGTAGGTGTTTTGACTGAGATTTTATTTTATTTTTAACTTGAAAAATTGAATAATAAAAGGAAATCATAACAGAAAAAAACAAAAATAGTTTATAGATCTTTACTTTCTTGCTTCCTTTATTCCATATGTCTCTAATTCCACAAAATTCTTAGGTTTCACTCAAAACTACTGAAATAAGAAAGGAAAAAAGAAACATATGTATCATCACCAGTCCATGATTGTTTGTTTGTTTTTAACTAGCTAGAAGGCACCAAAAACCAAAGAATAATTTAAGGGGCTAAATGTGACTTTAAATTGAATTCCTTAGTTTCAAAAGTTTGAATTTTATACCACATTATAATTTTGTCCATATATAATGAAGCAATTAAATGAGCAATTAAAAATTCAGTGAATCTGTGTTAAATATTATAGATTAACATAAGCAGTTACTTTTACTTGTTTTCAAGACAGCACTAAAGGAAGCATAAATTAATTTTAAAGGCAAAAAGCCTTTAAAACTAAGGAGATAGGAAATACACAGAGAGTGAGAGAGAGAAACACTGAGGCAGAGGCAGAGACTGGGACAGAGAGGTATCCTCTTGCATAAACCACAGTGACAAAGAATTTAGGAGCAGAAACCATGGACATAAACTTTTGGATGCTTAATTCCAGCAGTAGATCAAGAACGATGAATCATTCAGTCTGGGAAATCAGGAGTCAATTCAATTCGTACTACAGAAACCCCTAAATGCTCAGGAAAATTTAGTACCAGGTGCCTTCAAACATGAGAGTAGAAACAGAGCTAAGACATTTTTTAGCCCTTCTAAAAAACGCTGATATTTATCCCTGTAAGTAAACAACCTCTGGACTGAGCATGGGTATCTGGATATCTACATGGAAACCAGGCCCAGTTTACATGTAAATATCCAGAACACAGAGACATAAAACTGTTCTCCAGTTGGGGTCTACATTCTTACAACTAGGGCTCCACCCTCCCTAAAGGAGGTTGAAAACTGTTCTCTGGAGAATTTGACCAACCCATGTGGATAAGTCTAAGCATATTGGCATTAGGGTTTCCTAATTGAAGTAGCCCACCTGACCATCTACAGTGAAGCCCACCATGGCAAGCCCCATGACATGCTCAACTGTGAAGTTCCCCACTCTTTGATCTGAGCAGAAAACTAAGGACAGAGGAAATACACACAAACACAGAGAGAGAGAGAGAGAGGGAGACAGAGAGACTGGGACAGAGAGACCTTCTTGCATAAAAAATAGATTCCAAAACAAATAGCAACTTGGAGGAAATGGAGATGCTACAGGAAGAAAAAAAAATCTCCAAATAAGGACAAAAATAGCAATATAGGTATGTTATTGAAATACATAGAGATAAATAATAAAATAGAAATATTTATTTTGTTTAAAATAGAAAATAATAAAACGGCAATGAATATAAAAATAATAAATGGTGGAAAATAATAAAATGGCAGGGATTGCCTCTGGATGGAGGGAAATGAGAACTGCTACTTTTTATAAAATGCCTTGGTGAACCATGTGAATCTTTGTAATGTAAATGCATATATTTGCTATTAAAATGCAATGAATGTTAGTATGTATACATATCTCCTAGCTCCCTCCACTAAGATGGGTTAGAAGCAGTGACACCCCAGCAGCAATAAGCACAGCTAGCACCCAGGTCTTGATTTCTAAATTCTATTGTATTAGTCCATTTTCACACTGCTATAAAGAATACCTGAGACTGGGTAATTTATAAATAAAAGAAATTTAATTGATTCACAGTTCCCCATGGCTGAGGTGGCCTCAGCAGACTTACAATCATAGCAGAAGGAGAAGCAAGCATCATCTTCACAAGGCAGCAGGAGAGAGACAGAGAGAAAGCGGAAGCACCAGACCCTTATCAAATAACAGATCTTGTGAGAACTCCCTCACTATCATGAGAATAACAAGGGGGAAACCACCCCCATGATCCAATCACCTCCCACCAGGTTCCTCCCTCAATAGGTGGGGATTACAATTTGAGATGAAATTTGGGTGGGGACACAGAGCCAAACCATATTATTCCACCCTGGCCCCTCCCAAATCTCACGTTATTTTCATGTGTCAAAATCAATCATGCCTTTCTGACAGTCCCTGAAGTCTGAACTCATTCCAGCATTAACTGAAAAGTCCAAGTCCAAAGTGTCATCTGAGACAAGTCCCTTCTGCCTGTTAGCCTGTAAAATAAAAAACAAATTAGTTACTTCCAACATACAAAGGGGGTACTGGTATTGGGTAAATGTTCCCATTCCAAATAGGAGAAATTGGCCAAAAGAAAGGGGCCACAGGCCCCATACAAGTCCAAAAACTGGCAGGGCGCTCATTAAATCTTAAAGCACCAAAATAATCTCCTTTGACTCCGTGTCTCACATCCAAGGCACACTAATGCAAGGGATGGTCTCTCAAGGCCTTGAGAAGCTCTACCCCTGTGCCTCTGCAGGGTACAGCCCCCAAAGCTGCTTTCCTGGGCTGGCATTGAGTGCCTATGGCTTCTTCAAGTACATGGTGCAAGCTGTTGATGGATCTACCATTCTGGGGTCTGGAGGACAGTGGCCCTCTTTTCACAGCTCCACTAGGCAGTGCCCCACTGGGGACTCTGTGTGAAGGCTCCAATCCCACATTTCCCCTCTGCATTGACCTAGTAGAGGTTCTCCATGAGAGCTCTGCCCATGCAACAGACTTCTGCCTGGACATCCAGGCATTTCCATACATCCTCTGAAGTCTAAGTGGAGGCTCCCAAAACTCAGCTCTTGTCTTCTGTGCACCCACAGGCCCAACACCATGCAGCCCAACACCAAGGCTTGGGGCTTGCACCCTCTGAAGTAATGGCCTTAGCTGTACCTTAGCCCCTTTTAGCCATAGCTAGAGTGGCTGGAATCCAGGGTGTCATGTCCCAGGGCTGCACAGAGCAGTGGGGCCCTGGGTCTGGCCCATGAAACCATTTTCCCCTCCTTGGCCACTGGACCTGTGATGGAAGGTGCCGCCAAGATCGCTGACATGCCCTGGAGACATTTTCCCCATTGTCTTGGCTATTAACATTCTGCTCCTGGTTACTTATGCAAATTTCTGCAGTGGGCTTGAATTCCTCCCCAGAAAATGGGTTTTTCTTTACCACATGGTCAGGCTACAAATTTTCCAAACCTTTATGCCCTGCTTCCCTTTTAAACATAAGTTCCAATTTCAAATCATCCCTTTGTGAACACATATAATGGAACACTTTCAGGTCACATTTTGAATGCTTTGCTGCTTAGAAATTTCTTCCACCAGATACCCTAAAACATCTCTCTCAAGTTCAAAGTTCTACAGATCTCTAGGGCAGGAGAAAATGCCACCAATCTCTTTGCTAAAGCATAGCATGAGTGATCTTTACTCCAGTTCCCAATAAGTTCCTCATCTCCATCTGAAACCACCTCAGCCTGCACATAATTGTCTCTATCACTATCAGCATTTTTGTCAAAACCATTCACTAAGTCTCTAGGAAGGTCTAAACTTTCCCATATCTTTCTGTCTTCTGAGCCCTCCAATCTGTTCCAACCTTCCCCTGTTGCCTAGTTCCAAAGTCATTTCCATATTCTCAGGTATGTTATAGTAATGCCCCACTACCTCAGTACCAATTTCCTGTATTAGTCCGTTTTCACACTGCTATAAGGAATACCTGAAACTGGGTAACTTATAAATAAAAGAGGCACAATTGACTCACAGTTCCACATGGCTGGGGAGGCCTCTGGAAACTTACAATCATGACAGAAGGTGAAGGAGAAACAAACACCCTCTTCACAAGGTGGCAAAAGAGATATAGAGAGAATGGGGAAGTGTCAGACACTTATCAAACAACCAGATCTCATGAGAACTCCCTTACTATGTGATCCAATCACCTCCCACTGGGACCCTCCTCAACATGTGGGAATTACAATTGGAGATGAGATTTGGGTGGGGACACTGAGCCAAACCATATCAACCATTCACCAACAAAAGACACCAGGACTCCTCAGAGAACTTGTAAATTCTAGGGCCGGATAGAGAAAATACAAGATGAGCTGCAGCATCTTGTAATGCCAGTAAGAAAATACTACACACACACATACACACACACACACACACACACATCAAAGTGACAGGACACCAAGCTGAAAGAGATGCTAGGAGCAAAAGTTGAAACAATTGTAGCAACAACATAAATAAAAATTCTATTGAATCATAAACAAGAGAATAACATCAATTTCCTTAAGTTCATGCCTATACAGAATCAAATAACTGAAAAAACTCAATGTGGGAGATGATACTGTCTCAGATACCCTTCCCTAGAGAAAATTCCAATTAGTGATTGTAAAAAGAATGAGGGAAATGGAAAACCACTGCTAGAATACCTAAGTTATAATCACTACAGACAGCATTTACCCAGAGATGTCAATATTAATGTTCGAAAATTTAAGCAGATGCAAGACATTTGCAGTCTTAAAGAATATCTCTCAAAATTTATAGTTATTACAAAGAGAAAAATAGTAACCTTACAGTGGATAATCCTGGCTGACAGGACTTTAGCCAAATGATCTAGGTTAACAACACCAGCAATGTCATACATTTACACAACCTGATTACAGTGTGATAAGGAGGCTGCACCACTGCTGTGATATGCTATCCGACAATCATGACTTCAGTTAAACCACGAGAAAATGCAATACACATCCAAATTGAGAGGAGTCTTCAAAATCACTCACCAGAATGTTTCAAAAGAATCAAAGTCATGAAAGATGAGAAAAGACTCTAAAAAATTAAAATATATGCAGATTTAAGATAAATGCCAGAGTGGCTGGCAAGATGGGTGAATAGGAACAGCTCCGGTCAGCAGCTCCCAGCAAGATCAATGCACAAAACTGGGCAGCCGTTTGGGCAGACACTGAGGCAGCTGCAGGAGTCTTTTTTTCATACCCCAGTGGGCCTGCCACAGAACTGTTCACTCCCCTGGAAAGGGGGCTGAAGCCAGGGAGCCAAGTGGTCTAACTCAGCGGATCCCACCCTCACGGAGCCCAGCAAGCTCAGATACACTGGCTTGAAATTCTAATTCTTGCTGCCAGCACAGCAGTCTGAAATCAGCCTGGGATGCTCAAGCTTGGTGTAGGGAGGGGCATCTGCCATTGTTGAGACTTGAGAAGGTGGTTTTAACCCCTCACTGTGTAAACAAAGCCACTGGGAAGTTCAAACCAGGAGGAGCCTACTGCAGCTTGGCAAAGCCACTGTAGCCAGACTGCCTCTCTAGATTCCTCCTCTCTTGGCAGGGCATCTCTAAAAGAAAGGCAGCAGCCCCATTAAGGAGCTTATAGATAAAACTCCCATCTCCTTGGGACAGAGCACCTGGGGGAAGGTGCAGCTGTGGGTGCAGCTTCAGCAGACTTAAATGTTCCTGCCTGCCTGATCTGAAGAGAGCAATAGATCTCCCAGCACAGTGCTCGAGCTCTGCTAAGGGACAGACTGCCTCCTCACGTGGGTCCCTGACCTCTGTGCCTACTGTCTGGGAGACACCTCCCAGCAGGGGTTGCAGACACCTCATACAGGAGACCTCCAGCTGGCATCTGGTAGGTGCCCCTCTGGGACGAAGCTTCCAGAGGAAGGAACAGCAATGTTTGCTGTCCTGCAGCCTCTGCTGGTGATACCCAGGCAAACAGGGTCTGGGGTGGACCTCCAGCAAACTCCATCAGACCTGCAGCAAAGGGGCCTGACTGATAGAAGTAAAACTAGCAAACATAAAGGAATAGCATCAACATCAACAAAAGGGACGTCCACACAGAAGCCCCATCCAAAGTTCACCAACATCAAAGACCAAAGGTAGATAAACCCATGAAGATGAGGAAAACACAGTGCAAAAAGGATGAAAATTCCAAAAACCAGGATGCCTCTTCTCCTCCAAAGGATCACAACTCCTTACCAGGAAGGGATCAAAGCTGGATGGAGAATGAGTTTGAGTTTGACGAATTGGCAGAAGTAGGCTTCAGAAAGAAGGTGGGTAATAACAAACTCCTAAGAGTTAAAGGAGCATGCTCTAACCCAATGCAAGGAAGCTAAGATGATTAAGAAAAGGTTAGAGGAATTGCTAACTAGAATAACCAGTTTAGAGAAGAACATAAATGACCTGATGGAGCTGAAAAACACAGCACAAGAACTTCATGAAGCAAACACAAGTATCAATAGCTGAATCAATCAAGCGGAAGAAAGGACATCAGAGATTGAAGATCAACTTAATGCAATAAAGTGTGAAGACAAGATTAAAGAAAAAGAATGAAAAGGAATGAACAAAGCCTCCAAGAAATATGGGACTATGTGAAAAGACCAAACCTACATTTGATTGGTGGACCTGAAAGTGATGGGGAGAATGGAGCCAAGCTGGAAAACACTCTTCAGGATATTATCCAGGAGAACTTCCCCAACCTAGCAAGACAGGCCAACATTCAAATTCAGGACATACAGGGAACGCCACAAAGATACTCCTCAAGAAGACCAACCCCAAAACACATAATCATCAGATTCACCAAGGTTAAAATGAAGGATAAAACATTAAGGGCAGCCAGAGAGAAAGGTCGGGTTACCCACAAAGGGAAGCCCACCAGACTAACAGTAGGCTCTCTGCAGAAACCCTACAAGCCAGAAGAGAGTGGGGGCCAATATTCAACATTCTTAAAGAAAAGAATTTTCAACCCAGAATTTCATATCCAGCCAAACTAAGCTTCATAAGCGAAGGAGAAATAAAATCCTTTACAAACAAGCCAGTGCTGAGAGATCCTGTCACCACCAGGTCTGCCTTACAAGAGCTCCTGAAGGAAGCACTAAATATGGAAAGAAAAACCCAGTACCAGCCATGGCAAAAACATGCCAAATAGTAAATACCATCGACACTATGAAAAAAACTGAATCAACCAACAGGCCAAAAAACCAGCTAGCATCACAATGACAGGATCAAATTCACACGTAACAATATTAGCCTTAAATGTAACTGGGCAAAATGCCCCAATTAAAGGACATGGACTAGCAAATTGGATAGAGTCAAGACCCATTGTTGTGCTGTATTCAGGAGACCCATCTCATGTGTGAAGACACACATAGGCTCAAAATAAAGGGATGGAGGAATATTTACCAAGCAAATGGAAAGCAAAAAAAAAAAAAAGTAGGGGTTACAATCCTAGTCTCTGATAAAACAGACTTTAAACCAACAAAGATCAAAAAAGACAAAGAAAGGCATTACATAATCATAAAGGGATCAACACAACAAGAAGAGTTAACATCCTAAATATGTATGCACCCAATACAGGAGCACCCATATTATAGCCTCCTACACACCTAGGCTATATGGTAGGGCCTATCACTCCTAGGTTACAAATCTGTACAGCAGGTTATTATACTATATACTCTAGGCAATTATAGAACAGTGGTGTTTGTGTATCTAAACATAGAAAAGGTACTGTGAAAATAAGGTATAAAAGTAAAAATGGCACACATATATAGATAGCTCCACTATAATCTTAGGGGACCACCATTGTGTATGCAGTCATTGTTGACTGGAACATGGATATGTGGCACATGACTATGTAACCTTATGGTAAACCTAGTCTCAATTTGAAATTAAAAATTATGTTGATTTGGCTCATGCCTGTAAATCCCAGCACTTTGGGAGGCCGAGGTGGGTGGATCACTTAAGGTCAGGAGTTCAAGACCAGCCTGGTCAACATAGTAAAATCCCGTCTCTACTAAAAATACAAAAATTAGCCGGGCATGATGGCAGGTGCCTATAATCCCAGTTACTTGGGAGGCTGAAGCAGGAGAATTGCTTGAACAAGGAAGGCAGAGGCGGAGGTTGCAGTGAGCTGAGATCGTGTCACTGCATTCCAGCCTGGGTGACAGAGCAAGATTGCATTTCAAAAACAAAATTAAAAATTACCTTGATTAGACATGATAACAAAATGCAGTATCCTAGATGGGATCCTGGAGTAGAAAAAGGGCATTACGTAAAAATCTAAGGAAATCTGAAAGAATGTATACTTTAGTTAATAATAATGGATTCATATTGGTTCATTAGTTGGAACAAATGAACCACACAAATGCAAGATGTCACTAATAGGGGAAGTTGCGTGTGGAGGGAGGAGCGTTATATGGGAACTCTGTTTTTTTCTGTTCAATTTTTTTTTTTTTTTTTTTGAGACGGAGTCTCGCTCTGTCACCCAGTCTGGAGTGCAATGGCGTGATCTCGGCTCCCTACAATCTCCGCCTCCCGGGTTCACGCCATTCTCCTGCCTCAGCCTCCCCAGCAGCTGGGACTACAGGCGACCGCCACCATGCCCGGCTAATTTTTTTGTATTTTTAGTAGAGACGGGGTTTCACCATGTTAGCCAGGGTGGTCTCTATCTCCTGACCTCATCATCTGCCCTCCCAAAGTGCTGGGATTACAGGTGTAGCCACAGCACCTGGCACTGTTCAG
Source organism: Macaca nemestrina (assembly GCF_043159975.1). Taxonomy (NCBI): domain Eukaryota; kingdom Metazoa; phylum Chordata; class Mammalia; order Primates; family Cercopithecidae; genus Macaca; species Macaca nemestrina. The sequence goes on from NC_092134.1 coordinate 7,254,945, forward strand.
TTTTTTAAAAATCTAAAACTGTTTTTTAAATATTGTGTTCTAATAGGTATAAAGTTTCAGTTATGCAGATGATTAAGTTGTAGAGCTTCACGGTTTGTAAAGTATACAATGCCATATTGTTTAACATACTGCTGTGGCTAGCTACCGTTTTAAAACATCTCCAGACCAATCTATCTACTGTAGGTTCTATAACAGGTCACTAGGATTCACACGATTGTATCCCATTAGCAGGAAAAAAGCATAATTTTTTTCCCAGGCCAGGCATAGTGGCTCACGCCTGTAATCCCAGCAATTTGGGAGGCCGAGGCGGGTGGATCACATGAGGTCGGGAGTTCAAGACCAGCCTGACCAATACGGTGAAACCCCTTCTCTACTAAAAATATAAAAATTAGCCAGTCATGGTGGTGTGCACCTGTAGTCCCAGCTACTCAGGAAGCTGAGACAGGAGAATTGCTTGAACCCAGGAGGTGGAGGTTGCAGTGAGCCAAGACTGCACCACTGCTCTCCAGCCTGGGCAACAGAGAGAGACTCCGTCTCAGAAACAAACAAATAAGTAAACAAACAAAAAAGTATAATTTTTTCCTCCTGTTCCCCCCGTGCAGTCCTCTACTCTGCTGTCCCAGATGTGTTTAGCTGTCTCTGACGTGAATCAGAGATACCAACCTAACTGCAAGGATTCAGGTCAAGCTCCACAGACACCCCTCCCCCAAGAATCTGATCCATAAATACCCTCAATGGAGATGAATCATCTAATCAGCTTTGAAATGTCTCATAGTGGTCTCCCTCACATCTCACATTGGTATTTGGTTTCGATGCCTTTTTTGGCTCTTCCATCTTCACTTCCAATTCATCATTCTGAGATGCATATTTACAAGTCTGCCTCTCTCCCCAGACGGTGAATATTTGAAGGCAGAGACAATATTGTGTTCCTGGTTAGAACGCTAGGATCCAGCACAGAGAAGAGGGCAAAGCAGCTTTTCAGTAACCATTTTTTTGGCGGGGTGGGGGAAGACAACTCAACTGAGGGATAAGATGAGCCTCTAAATCAAAGGCTTGGGATTGGGGTTTTAGTGGGCTACCAGTACGGTTTCACAAGTTGCACACTGCTCAGATCAGTAAATTTCATTAACATAAACTATGGTATAAAAAGTGTCTTATAGAATGGAGCAGTGAAGGCATGACTTGCATGACCTGCAGACCCCCTGGGCAAGGCCTGGGTATGAGACACAGTAGCTTGAGCCATCTCTCTTCCTGTTATCAATTCCCATCCTTAGGTAGCTAATTTGGACTCATGCAAGCCAGAGATCATCAGAAGATAGCCCAAATATTAGAAAGGAAAATCGTAAAACTTGTACAGACAGAGAGATAGTGTGCTCTCACTACTTGCATGCAATGCAAAAAAACCAAGTGCAAAATAATTTCAAATGACAAAACATCAGTGTGTTACATCAAGCTATAAAATTAATTATACAAAAACTTAGATATTAACTAACACCAGTTCTCAAAGCAGTATGATACTTTGTACAAACGAAATAATTAATTATAATGGAAGTTGCTCTGGATACAACATTCTAAAGCATCAAAACTTTAAAAAATATTATTACCAGAAATTATTCAAATTGAAGCCAAAGTAGAATTGTTTCTTCCCGCTCTATAATGTGCTGTCAAGAAGCTATTATAAAAATAACCATCCAGTTTAGTCCTAAGCTTTTCACAGTTTATTTAAAGGCATAAATTGAAGCATTTGTCTCAGGGGAAGCAAAGGAAGTATCTTCACAGGGGACTTTTCAAAAATATCCCTGAAACCAAAAATCCTGTTCACGACGCTAAAGAAGGCATGTGGCAGAGCCCACATGTTGCCAGCTGGGATGACCAAGGAGAGGACTAGAAATGAAGCAGAGGATGCCTCGGAAAATAGCAAGGTTTCCTATTGCTGGGAACATGGGGAAATCCCCTGCAATTCTCTCTGCTCCAGAAGGATTTCAGGGACCTCATAAAAGGTATACCAATAAAGTATTTTCAGAAAATATGTTTACAGATAGGCATAACTAATTGAAATTTCAGTCACTTGAAAAAATGCAACAGAATGGAAAATGCCCAAACCAGTTAATAGAGCAAAAGAGGGAGAACCCAACTCAAATAATGCAGGAAAGGAAGGAAAAATATAGGCATAGGAGAAGCAAGATCAACAAACTAAAATATCTATTGTCTTAACATCACGCAGCCTAAAATCTGTTAGGAAGGAAACCTCAGGCTTTAGAAAATACAGAGAAAGGCTATTTCAGGTAAAAACAGAGCTCTTGAGAGTGAAAGTATAAGCAAAAAGGGAAAACAATCAAAAAGATTTTTTAAGCTATTCTTCATGAAAAAATGAGAGAAATTTGTTACTAATCTACTGATTATAAAAATGACAAAAAGTGAGCAAAGAGGCAAAGAAGGGCAAGAAAGGGGGAGGGGGCAGCTGGTCCACAGGACACCTTTGTGTGCATTCAGAGGGGTCCTTTCCTCTGCTCCTGCCAGGATGCAAGGCTTGGTGGGCAGAGCGAGGGCTATGTGCCAGGCCCCCTCACCCCTTTACCAGGAGTCTCTGTGAGTTGCACACCTTGTACATCTATAGGCTATGGTCAAGGTTAAGAGGGAGGCATCTAACTGATAGGGAGAGGTGGGCTCTGAGGACATGACCCCATGCCCAAGGAGCCAAGTTCACTGAAGCACAGGCTTAGAAGCAGGATACTTATGTTCCCTGTGAAGTTGTCTACATTGCTCCATTGAAGTTCGAATCCCTGCTTTTGTTGCTCCAAGCACTTCTCACATTCAATAGTCTCTCGAACACACAAATTCTTTTTTAAGCTTTATTGAGGTATAATTGATATACAAACAATTGCACATATTTAATGTATACATCTTGATGAGGTGGACATACACATACACCTTGATATCATCGCCACAACTGAGGTACTAGACATATGCATCACCCCCAAGAACTTCCTTGTGTTCTTTTGTGTGCTTTCTTCCTTCATTTTGTTTTAAGAACACTTAACATGAGCTCTGTCCTCTTAATATATTTTAAAGTGCATGACACCATATCACTAACTTCAGGTACTACAGGGACAGCAAATCTCTAGCTCTTATTTATCTTGCATAACTGAAATTTTATACTCATTGACTCACCTCTCCCCATATTCTCTTCCCCCAGTCTCTGAAAACCATTGTTCTATTCTCTTCTTCTATGCAGTTGACTGTTTAAAATTCTACGTATGAGTGAAACCATGCAGTATTTGTCACTCTGTGACTGGCTTGTTCATTAGCATAATGTCCTCTAGGTTCATCCACGTTGTCACAAATGGCAAGATTTTATTTCGTTTTCACTTGGAATAATATTCCATTGTATGCGTATGTAGATACATATTTGCTTTATCAATTCATCCACCAATGGATAATTACGTTGTTTCCGTATCTTGGCTCTGGCAGATAGCGCTGCAATGAACATGGGATTGCAGATATCTCTTTGACATAGTGATTTCATTTCCTTGGAATATATACCAGAAGTGGGGTTGCTAGATAGTATTAATAGTAGTTCCATTTTTTATTTTCTGAGGAATCTCCATATGGTTTCTATAGTGGCTGCACCATTCTACATTTGTAGATTCTTTATGTGAGTATACTTTGTGGAAACCAAAACGAGGGCTGAGCTGGTGAGTCATTCACATGCTTCCAACAATGGCGGTCATTTGGGGAATTGACAGGTGACCTTCATAGTCTCACAGAGAATGAGGTTAGTAGCCTGCAGGGAGTGGAAACTGAACGCATAATTTTTACAGAATTTAAAATTGACTGCAAGAAGCACAAAATACACGTTTCAGGAGACACCAGCCTAGAGGTGTTTGGCGATGACATCTGCCTGTTTGTGTTGAGTCCCTGTCAGACTGGTAAGTAAGGGCTTACTGAGTTTCTTATTTCCCCAGTGATATTCTAATACTCTGAAATGATTACCTGATACATTTATAAAAGCTGCCGGCAGGGCACAGTGGCTCACACCTGTAATCCCAGCACCTTGGGAGGCTGAGGTGGATCAAGAGGTCAGGAGTCTGAGACCAGCCTGACCAACATGGTGAAATCCCATCTCTACTAAAAATACAAAAGTTAGCCTGGCATGGTGGTGCACACCTGTAATTCCAGCTACTCAGGAGGCTGAGTCAGGAGAATCGCTTGAACCTGGGAAGCAAAGGTTGCAGTGAGCCAAGATCACACCACTGCACTCCAGCCAGGGCAACAGAGTGAGACTCCATCTGAAAAAAAGAAAAAAACAAGCTGCCATCAGCTAGACACATTGCCTGGATCTACACAGTAAGATGGTGCTGCCAGTACAGAAAGTGCACTAGCAGCGCCATCTTACTGCGTTGTCTACAGATAACTCAGAGAAGACTGGATGCTACCCTGGCCCAGCTGCTTTGCAACTATGCAGTTTGTTCTGTGAACAGAAACCATCATCTCAACGTCTAAGAGGGGCTGAGTTCCAGAAGCCTCAGCCCAGGACCTCCACACCTACTCAGGCTGCAATCAGAATGCATCCAGGACTTGATGAGAGCTGCTGAGAAAAGACACATTCTTTTCCGCTAGATGTAAAGCTGGAGAGACATGAGGTTGGAGCTGTGGCAGCCCAAGCTGCATCCACGAGTGAAGATCTTGTATGACAATGGAACACATACAGCAGAAAGCAAGAAATGAAGTTTCTTATAAACTATATCCTGATGAACCCCTGGATTCAGCTAGACCTGCAGCCCACACTGCCCCGAGTACTTTACCTACACAAACTGTACCTTTTTTGTTGCTTAAGCCAATTTGAATTAGATTTTCTGTCACTTGCAAAAGTAAGAGGCCAAACAATTATATTTCATAAATTCAGACCATGTGCTGTTAATTTTGGCCTTCCTGCTTTGTTGAATAACATCTAAAGTAAAGCAGACACTGAAGAGGAAGGAAGGAAGGGTGGGAGGGAGGGAGGGAGGGGAGGGGACAGGAGGAGAGGGGAGGACAGAGGACAGGGGAGGGAGAGATGGGAGTTAGAGTGAAAGTTTAAGTTGAACAGCCGACCTGAGAAAGAGGAAGGCTATAAATGGATGGCTTTATAAGCTCTACCAAAAAAAAAAAAAAAAAGCCTTCTTGTGCCCCAGGTGGCACCACCCATGAAATAAAATGGTCTATTAGGCTTATCTGTATCTCCCAGGGGTAGGTACTTTTGTAATTAAATAACCACCTTTAAAAATCTTACTATTTTGAAATAAAGTAATTTAACTAATTTTAGTTGGATGGTGAATTACACAGACCAGTGGACTTTGATAAACAAGTCTGTTCTAAATGGATACACTAGGAAAACCATTTCTAAAACAATTAATACTGAATTAGATTCCGTGCTCAGGCCTCACTTGCAATCCACTACAAAGGATGTTTATACTCCAGAACAGATGACTCTCCCACCTCATAGGAAGTTGACCCCGGGAGATGGGGGGTATTGTTCCAGCTTATCTCTGAAACCTGGACTTTTTGAGGGTTTGGATATCCAGAAAAGCCACATTAGTGAAGCTGACAGATCTTGCTTTTTCTGGGAAATGTACAATTACTGCATGTGCAAGAACAAACAAACCCCCGCCAAAAGAGAGAGAGAGAGAGAACAGCTCAATTCAAAGCATGAAATCTTCCATGTTCATAGAGGAAAAACCAGCCATTAAATGTTAAGGAATCTTTCCCATAGTTCTGGAATCTTGTTGTGTGTGTCTTTTAGGTTTTGGGGGAATATTTTAGTTACACAGGGAAAAGTAAAACAGAACATAGGATGCATAAAGACAAAACTTATTTTTAAAGATCTGAAATGTTTAGGCATGCTTTGCCTCTGAAGAGGCCAATGTTCAGACATGTGTATATGGAAAAGAGATCAAAGAAACATTTCCCAAATATAAGCAATCCACAGATTCCTATTAAAGGATAAAAACAAAGTGAAAACCAATTGTATCAAACCCCAACAACATTTCCATAGATTCCTATTTGGAAATATACTGAAATAAACACAATTACACAAGGGCAGAGGTCCTACATTCTAACGAAAGGGACAACGAAGAAACATGACCACAGTCATATTGGATTGGGTCTCCCTCACACGAGGACGAGCTCATCGTAGCTACGTAACCTCTGTACAAAACTTTTCTGCAAATTTCTGGTCATTGTTGCATTAACTGTGGGGCAAGACAGCACTGCTATGCAGAAAGCAACTGCTGGAAGATGCAGGCAGAAAGTCTGGCTGAAGGCAGTCTTTATAAGCATGCCATGTAATAATTTCAGAATGTTAAACAGTTTCTACTAAGACACTGATCATTTTTCAGGCAGGTTAAAATGGATCTCCATGTTTGCCAATTTTTTCAGGAAATATCAAAATTTAAATTTTTATGTGAAATACTTGGTTTTGCATGTGGGCTACTTTTATGATTCAGAATGTATTTTATGAGACCGCTTGCCAAAGGGAACCCTTCAGAAATCCTGGCTGCATTTCTGCTTCCGAACAACCCTTGGCACCAGTGAATGAGAACTCTGTATTAGATTCCTCTGGCTGCCGTAACAAAGTGGCTGATGTGGTCTGGCTGTGTCCCCACCCAAATCTCACCTTGAATTGTAGCCCCCATAATTCCCACGTGTTGTGAGAGGGACCTGGTGGGAGGTAATTGAATCATGGGACCAGTTTCCCCCATACCATTCTCGTGGTAGTGAGTAAGTCTCATGAGATCTGATGGTTTTATAAGGGGGAACCCCTTTCACTTGGTCGAATTCTCTCTCTTTGCCAGCTGCCATGTAAGAAGTGCCTTTTGCCTTCCACCATGATTGTGAGGCCTCTCCAGTCTCATGGAACTGTGAGTCCATTAAACCTCTTTTTCTTTATAAATTACCCAGTCTCAGGTATGTCTTTATCAGCAGCTTAAGAACAGACTAGTACAGAAGCTGCCCCTCATTATCCTCAGGGGATACGTTCCAAGACCCCCAGTGGTTGTTTGAAACTGTAGATAGAGCTGAACCCTACGTACACTATGTGTTTTCCATCTGACAACTGAGTCAGTTAGTACGTGACTACCAGGCAGGCGGTGTACACAGCCTGGATCCGCTGGAAAAAGGAATGATTCACATCCCAGGCAGGACAGAGCAGGATGGTGTGAGACTTCATCACACTACTCAGAATGGTGTGCAATTTTATTTTAAGTTCAGGCATACATGCGCAGGTTTGTTACATAGGTAAACCTGTGTCACGGGGGTTTGCTGTACAGGTTATTTCATTACCCAGGTATTAAGCCTAGTATCCATTAGTTACTTATCCTGATCCTCTCCCTCCTCCCATCCTCCACCCTTTTATAGACCCCAGTGTGTGCTATTCCCCTCTATGTGTCCATGTGTTCTCATCGTTTAACTCCCACTTACAAGTGAGAACCTGTGGCATTTGGTTTTCTATTTCTGTGCTATTCCGCTAACGATAATGGCCTCCAGTTCCATCCATGAATACAAAGTCTTGTAATTTTAAAACACATGAATTTCTGCAATTTTCCATTTAATATTTTCAGATCCTGGTTGACCTTGGATAACTGAAACCACAGAAAGCAAAACTGTGAATAAGAGGAGACTACATTACCACAAATGGTGTGGCCTAAAACATCAGCAATTTATTATCTCACAGCTCTGGAGGCCAGAAATATAAAATCAAGGCATCAGCAGGACCACATTCTTTCTACATATTTGAAGGGAAATCCTTCCTTGTATCTTCCTAGCTTCCGGGAGTTTCCAGCAGTCTCTGTCATTCTTTTGCTTGCAGCTGCACAACTTGAATTTCTGACTTTGTCATTCCATGGTGTTCTCTCTAGGTGGCTTTCTCTTCACATATATATATATATGAGACAGAGTCTAGCTCTGTCACCCAGACTAGAGTGCAGTGCTATGATCTCAGCTCACTGCAACCTCCACCTCACCAGTTCAAGTCATTCTCATGCCTCAGCCTCCAGCGTACCTGGGATTACAGTCGGCCGCCACCATGCCCAGCTAACTTTTGTATTTTTAGTAGAGACAGGGTTTCACCATGTTGGCCAGGCTGGTCTCAAACTCCTGACCTCAGGTGATCCGCCAACCTCGGCCTCCCAAAGTGCTAGGATTACAGGCGTGAGCCACCATGCCCAGCCCACATGGTCATCTTCTTATAAGGACACCAGCTCTATTGAATTAGGGGCCCACTCTACTTTAGTATGACTTCATGTGAACATAACTAATTACCTCTGCAATAACTATTTCCAAATAAATTCAAATTCTAAGGACATTCTTAGGACATCAACATATTTTTTGGGGGAGGACATAATTCAATTCCTAAAAGCCTACCCTCTAGCCCTCCAAAATGTACGCTCTTCCCAGAGCCATATACCATATCGCAACATCCCTCAAAGCTTTGATCCAATCCAGCATCAAAAATTTCATCTATATTAGTTATGGGTTAGACTTGGGTTATGGTCCACCCTGGGGTAAAATTCCACTCATCTGCAGACCTCTGAAACATAGAAAACAAGTCACCTACAAAGATACAATGGTAGGGGATTTGTGCTCCATGCAGTCACTCAGGGACCTGGGCTCCTTGCATACTGTGGCTCTGCCACCCTCTTAAGCCTCAGACCTCTCTACAATCAACCAATGGAAGATTAAGAGAAAGAGTGAGGATAAGGCAAGCTTGCTGTCAATGGCATCCTCTGAAAAGTTACACACACTGTGTCTCCTTTTATACCATGTGCAAGAAATAATCTCACGGTCTCGGTGGATTTGCAAAAGAGGTGAGCAGTGTGCCCAGGAAGAAGAGAGGAAAGCAGATATTGGTGAACACTAGCAGATTCTGCCACAGAGTAAACTAGATGACCAATAAAAACCTACCTTTTCCCCTGCATTAGTTCTCTTATCCCATCTACTAGCCGAACCCATCAGAAGACTCTAAGCTCTTGAGGGAAGACAGAGCCACAAGGTGGAAGGAACCTGGGTCTCTGAGTGACTGCCTGGTGTCCCTCCCACCACCAGCTGATTGCACTCAACTTAAGTGATAAATAAATTTCACTGGATTAAATTTCTATTAAGTCAAGTCACTGAGATTTTGAAATTATCTGTTGCTGCAGCTAGTATTATTTTCGGATACAGGGCAGCCGTGAATAATTAATATATATCTCTGCAGAAACAGGATATCTTCAAAACAAAATTCAGTTTGTACTCTAAAAATATATTTTATATCTTATTTACTTATTTATTTCTTTATTTTGAGATGGAGTCTCACTCTGTCGCCCAGGCTGGAGTGCAGTGGTGTGATCTTGGCTCGCTGCAACCTCCACCTCCCGGGTTCAAGTGATTCTCCTGCCTCAGCCTCTCAAGTAGCTGGGATTATAGGCACCCACTACCACGCCTAGCTAATTTTTTCTGTTTTTAGTAGAGACAGGATTTCACCATGTTGGCCAGGCTGGTCTCAGCCTTAGGTGATCTCAGGTGATCAGCCCACCTCGGCCTCCCAAAGTGCTGGGATTATAGGCTTGAGCCACTGTGCCTGACGTAAAATTATATATATTTTAACTCAACACATCATTAAAAGGATAATTCCATTATCTATAACTTCTAGTCATTAAGTGTTTTTAAAGTTCCTGGCATTCAGTCTTAATTGCAACAACCTCTAATATTTATAAGAATGTTAATACTAATATAGTAAGAATAGTCACACAAACTGGTGACAAAAGGAATAAAATATAAAACACAACAACTAACCAAAATTCTTATAAAAGCCTTGTAAACACTCCATTGAGATTTGCATCAAGCTCATTTTATTACCTGCTCTATTAACTATCAAAACGTTTGCATATTTAAACCCTTTCTTGTTAAAGAAAACCTTTTCTTTCTTTGTTATGGGCCATTTACTTTATTGTGTATTAAGCCAACAAGAGAAAAATTGATCTGATATTTATTCTAATATGTGATTTAATATACACATGCGTGAGTCTTAGATATATATTTTTTTCCCATAACCACAAGCCAAGGTGTTTCTCTCCTGCAGGCTACAGGAAAGTTTGTTAATATAGCTTTATAACTGATCCTTCCCTGTGGATGAAATTTCTAATTCAGTTACTCTCATTATAATCCATATACTATAATCTTAGCATATTTTAGTATCCAAAATAAAAATATTGAAAGATTGAAAAATTGGCTAAAAGTATCTTTGCAATTAATATTAACATTTATAAGAATGGGATCTTGTATAACCTAGAAAATTACTACATTTAATTTTCTTTAATCTTTTAATCCCTGATCCTTTGTGTTGAGGGAGGTGACAGTTTAAGTGTTCAATCCATAATTGTATGTATATATTTATATTATGATGTTATATTAATGATGTATATTTTTTAATAAAACCCTTTATGACTGAAGACATGCTGCCTCTCCAGGGGCTAACCAGTTCTTAAAAATAGCCCAGGAACTCAGCCAGGAGCATTTGATATGCAAATGACCCAATCCAGAGCCAGACATCCTCCATCCAGCCCAGACACCTCAGGAGGCAATATTACTCTGCTATTATCATTCCAAGACCCAGAACCCTACAACTAGAGACCACCTATAGCTCCGAGCCTGCTGAAATCATTCAAACTAGCCAATCCTGCCCTGACTTGCTTTTCCCACAGAAACTCCAATAAAGGCTCTAACCTAATGCTTTCCCCCACTCCTGTCTTCTGCCTTCCGACCACCCTGATGTCTTTCCCACATGTCCCTGTGACAAAGGGCATACCCTGCCTCTTGTCTCTAGGACATACAAGTATGCAAACGTTTTTCTGAGCCTCTCTCTGGTCTCCTCTTGTGCCCATACTTGACTATCACATAAAAGAATACAGGCAAATCTTAGAGCTATTGTGTGTTTCCTTCCAGAACACTGCAATAAAGCAAATATTGCTATAAAGCAAGCCACATGAATGTTTCGGTTTCCAAGTGCGTATAAAATTTATGTTTGCACTATACTGCAGTCTACTGAGTCTGCAACAGCATTATGTCTAAAATAACAATGTACATACCTTAATTTAAAAATACTTTATTGCTTAAAAAATGCTGACAATCATCCAAGCCTTCAGTCAGTTTTCAAAATAGTTCACTGAATTTTTTGCTGGTGGCGTATCTTGCCTCGACGTTGATGGCTACTGACTGATCAAGGTAACAGCTGCTGAAGTTTAGGGTGGCTGTGGCAATTTATTAGAATAAGACAACAATGAAGTTTGCTGCATCAATGGACTCTTCCTTTCATGAAAATATTTTCTGTTGCATGAGATGCTGTTTGATAACATTTTACTCATAGTTGAACTTCTTTCCAAATTGGAATCCATTCTCTCAAACCCTGCTGCTACTTTATCAGCTGAATTTATGAAATATTATAAATCCTTTGTTGTCATTTCAACAATGTTCACAGCATTTTCTCCAGGAGTCGATTCTACCTCAATCAACCACTTTTGTGGTTCATCCATAAGCAACAACTCCTTATCCATTTTAGTTTGATCATGAGATGGCAGCAATTCAGTCACATCTTCAGGCTCTACTTCTAATTCTAATTCTCTTGCCATCTCCACATCTGCAGTGCCTTCCTCCACAGAAGTCTTGAACTTCTTAAAGTCAGTCATAAGTGTTGGAATTCCTGTTAATGTTGACACTTTGACCTCTGTCTATGAATCACCAATGTTCTTAATGACATCTAGAATGGGGCATTCGTTCCCAAACGTGTTCAATTTACTTTGCCCAAATCCATCAGAGGAATCACTATGTACAGCAGCTAACATTATGAAATGTATTTCTTAAATTATAAGACTTAACAGTCAAAATTATTCCTTGAACCGTGGGCTACAGAATGGATGTTGTGTTAGCAGGCATGAAACAGTATTAATCTCCTTGTATATCTCCATCGGAGCTCTTGGATGACTAGGTGCATTGTCAAGAAGTAACAATGCTTTGAAAGGAATATCTTTTCTGACAGGTAGGTCTCAACAGTGGGCTTAAAATATTCTGCAAACCATGCTGTATACAGGTGTGCTGTCATCTGGGCTTCTTGTTTCATTTATAGAGCACAGGCAGAGTAGAGTTAGCACAATTCTTAAGGGCCCTAGAATTTTCTGAATGATAAGTGAGCATTGGCTTCAACTTAAAGCCACTAGCTGCATTAGCCCCTAACAAGACAGTTAGCCTGTCCCCTGTTTGGAAGCCAGGCATTGACTTCTCCCCTCTAGCTGTGAATGTCCTAGATGGCATCCTCTTCCAACAGAAGGCTGTTTCCTCTAAACTGAAAATCTGTTGTCGTGTAGCCAGCCTCATCAATGATGTTAGCTAGATCTTCTGTATAACTTGCTGCAGCTTCTCCATCAGCACTTGCTGCTTCACTTTTCATTTTTTTTTTTTTTTTAGATGGAATTTTGCACTGTCGCCCTGGCTGGAGTACGATGGCATGATCTCAGCTCACTACAACCTCCGCCTCCTGGGTTCAAGCGATTCTCCTGCCTCGGCCTCCTGAGTAGCTGGGATTACAGGTGCCCACTACCACGCCCGGCTAATTTTTTTGTATTTTTAGTAGAGATGGGGTTTCACTATATTGGCCAGGCTGGTCTTGAACTCCTGACCTCGTAATCTGCCCGCCTGGGCCTCGCAAGTGCTGGGATTATAGGCGTGAACTACAACGTCTGGCCCATCTTGCACTTTTATGTTATAAAGACAACTTATTTCCTTAAACATCGTGAACCAACCTCTTCTAGTTTCAAACTTTTCTTCTGTAGCTTTCTCGACTATCTCAGCCTTCATAGAATTGAAGGGAGTTAGGGCCTTGCTCTGCATTAGGCTTTGCCTTAAGGAAATATTGAGGCTCATTTGATATTCTTTCCAGACTGCTTAAACTTCCTCCATATCAGCACTAAGGCTGTTTTGCTTTCTTGCCATTCGTATGTACTCTGGAGTAGCACTTTTAATTTCCCTTAAAGAATGTTTCCTTTGCAATCACAACTTGTTGGAAAAATGGCACCGATAAACTGGCTCAACATAGAGTTTCCACAAACCTTCAATTTGTAAAAACCGCAGTGTCTACAAAGCACAGTAAAGAGAAGTTCAATGAAATGAGGAATTTTTCCTTTGAAATCACGACTTGGTTAACTGTTTGGCACAAAAGGCCTAACTAGGTTTCAGCCTGTCTCTACCTTCGACATATCTTCCTCACTAAGCTTAATTATTTCTAGTATTTTATTTAAAGTGAGAGATGTGTGACCCTTTCTTTCATTTGAACACTTAGAGGCCATTGCAGGATTACTAATTGGCCTAATTTCAATATTGATGTGTCTCAGGGGATAGAGGCTGTAGGAGAGGGAGAGAAATAGGTGAACAGCTAGTTGGTAGAGCAGTCAGGGCACACACCACATTATCAATTAAGTTTGTCATCTTATGTGGGCGTGGTTCATGGCAACCCAAAATAATGACACTAGTAACATCAAAGATGGCTGGTCACAGATAACCATAACAGATACAATAATGATGAAAAAGCTTGGGCCAGGTGCCGTGGCTCACGCCTGTAATCCCAGTACTTTGGGAGGCCGAGGCAGATGGATCACGAGGTCAGGAGATCGAGATCATCCTGGCCAACGTGGTGAAACCCCATCTCTCCTAAAAATACAAAAATTAGCCGGGTGTGGTGGTGCATGCCTGTAGTTCCAGCTACTCAGGCAGCTGAGGCAAGAGAATCACTTGAACCCGGGAGGCAGAGGTTGCAGTGAGCAGAGATCACGCCGCTGCACTCCAGCCTGGTGACAGAGCAAGACACCGTCTCAAAAGAAAAGAAAAAGCGTGAAGTATTGTGGGAATTACCAAATTGTGATACAGAGGCACAAAGTAAGCACATGATGCTGGAAAAATGGCACTAACAGATGTTCAACACAAAGTTGCCACAAACCATCAATTTGTAAAAAACGCAGTGTCTATGAAGCACAGTTAAGAGAAGTTCGATGAAACGAGGCACGCCTATAGAAAACAGTCATAACCAGCCTGGATGCAACATACCTCCACGAGCGCAAGTTCTGGATTTAGATGGCATGGGTGTAAATCCAGGCTCCACATCTTACACACTTGGGTTATACCCTTAGGAAATTTACTGCAGTAGAATTGCAGTAGCTGTGAGGTTGAAGGCCACATGAAACGGTTAAAGTTAAGAGAAACTCAGCTTGTAGTTTTGTGGAGAAGTTAAATAAGAACTCTGATGCAGCTTTGCCTGAAGGTCCGCTGCTACTTTTCTTTTACACTTACATGAACCAATAAATTATCTCTGTTGTTTAGGACAGACTGATAATAATGTTGTGTGTCACCAAAAGTATCCTAATCTACTAAGTCCACATCCGATATGGTTTGGCTGTGTCCCCACTGAAATCTCATCTTGAATTGTAGCTCCCATAATTCCCACATGTTGTGTGAGAGACCCTGTAGGAAATAATTGAATCATGGGGGCAGTTTCCCCCCAGACTTTTCTCGTGATAGTGAATACGTCTCATGAGATCTGATCATTGTATACGGGGTTTCCCTTTTTGCTTGGCTCTCATTCTGTCTTTCCCCAATGCCGTGTAAGACATGCCTTTGTTCTTCCCTCGCCTTCTGCCATGATCTTGAAGCCTCCCCAGGCACATGGAATTGTGAGTCTGTTAAACCTCTTTTTTGTTATAAATTACACAGTCTCAGGTATGTCTGTATCAGCAGTGTGAGAACAGCCTAATACAACATCCAACAGCATTTGGCCTTTCTTCCAGATTTAGACTCTTCAGATGAATGGCCATGGGTCTTGCTGCAACATGCAGCATGCATTTTCTGTTCATGTCACATGATGCGATGTGCTGAACTTTAGGTCTTGCTTATTACAGAGAGAGGAGGGACAAGAAAAAAGTGAAGGCTATGAAGTCTGGCGGAGTCAAAGGAATAAGACAAGACAAGTTGACAGTGCATAAAGTGGAACCAGGGGGCCAATGCTAGTATGGAGACTGTGAAGACCCCGAGCTCTGGAAGCCTGCACTATTTATTGGTGATCAAACAAAGAAGCAGCTGGTGAGGATGTGGGGGTTGAAAGAAAGCAGTGTATAAAGAGCATGATCTTCAGCTGTGACAGTTTAGCATTTTCTTTGAAGCATATGGAACATGTTCTCTTACTTGAGATAATGGGAAACATGTTCTTGTAGTTTAAGATACAATCGATCTATGAGCCTGGGAGTGCTAGAAGCAAGGAGCCAGTAAGTCTAGACACATTCCAGAGGCCATGAGGGGTTTTATGCCCTGAGCCCTGGATTCCATCCAAGCCATGAGGGATTTCATGCCCTGGGCTTAGATTGTGGTGCAGCAGGGCAGCCTTCAACCCTTTGGCACAGAGCTTGGTGTTCCAAAGGCCACGAGGGGTTTTAGACCCTGGACCCTGGTCATGTTCCAAGACTTTTACATTATTTCAGACAATCAAGCCCTGCCTCAGCCTTTTTCCCAACACTCAGCTTTTCCCCCCGCCAAGAAAACAAGAAAAAACTTGCTAAAAAAAAAAATAGTGTAAGGTGTGAGCCCAAAGGGTTGCAAACACACAACACAAGAAAATGCTGGCCAGGTGTGGTGGCTCATACCTGTAATCCCAGCATTTTGGGAAGCTAAGGCAGGAGGATCACTTGGGCCTAGGAGTTTGAGACCAGCCTGGGCAACATAGTGAGACCTCCATCTCTATAAATTTTTTTTTTTTAAATTAGCCAGGAATTGTGGCATATACCTGTAGTCCCAGCTACTCGGGAGGGTGGGAAGATTGCTTGAGCCTAGGAGATTAAGGCTGCAGTGAGCCATGATCATCCCACTGCACTCCAGCCTGAGTGACTGAGCAAGACCTGTCTCAAAAAAAAAAAAAAAAGTAAAAGAAAAAAGAAAAAGAAAAAGAAAAAGAAAAAAGAAAAGAAAAAAAAGAAAGAAAGAAAGAAAGAAAGAAAGAAAGAAAGAAAGAAAGAAAGAAAGAAAGAAAGAAAGAAAGAAAGAAAGAAAGAAAGAAAAAAGAAAATGCTACCTCACAGATTGGCCACTTCCCTGGGCTTCTTGCCTAGTTTCTTATTTTATTTCTTCCCAGAGAGCCCCTTCCCACACTCAAAACCCTCCCTAAGCTTTCTTTGGTCATAAAGACTGCCCAGCCTATACGTGTTAATGGCTGGGTGAGAAAGGCAAGGATAATGGGTAAAGAGAAAGCATCTTTTCCAAACTCAAATATCCATTAGGGAAGCAAAGGGTTAGTTGCAAGCTTGCGATTCATCCTCTTCCTTTACTAGGTCCACCCCAGGAGGAAGGAAAGGCACCCCCCACCCCCCACACATGTCCTAATAAACTAGCTATTAGAAGATAGTGTTGCCAGATGAAATACAGAATATCCAGTTAAATCTGACTTTCAGATAAACTATGGTGCTTTTTTTTAGTAGGTGTATGTCCCCATTACTGCATGGGGCATACTTATACTAAAATGATTCTACATAGAAATTCAAATTTAATTAGGCATCTTATGGTTTTATTTGTTCAGTCTGGCACCTTTATTGGGAGACCTTCCAGCAAACAGAGTGAAGGTATTTTCTAGCAGGAGAAGCCTTACCTATTAGCAGGATAAACCTGGACTATCTAGGACTGCATGTGTTAAATGCATCTGGAACCTATAAATTAGTGAGGCATGACTCCTTGAAAATGACTTATTCGTTATAAAACAATCAAAATATAAAATAAAGGTGTTTCATGGTCAAACACCTCCTGTTTGTGGACAAACATGGTCACACGTTGGGTGACCACATAGATGTTCTCACATCTCCCTTCAAGAGAACCCACTGCAGGGAGCTGAATTCTACGTATTCTATGTATATATACACACACACGTATGTATGTATATATGTGTATGTAATGTATGTATGTATATATGTGTATGTAATATATGTATGTATATCTATATCTCTCTCAGATGCTCAAATACATAGAATTCAGCAGTTTTAGTGAACACAAGACAATGACAAACTGACGAGTGCAAATATATTTCCAGGAAATTTGATAATCAGTTTCTCTCTTGTGTGACTATTCTCTGTTAATATCCAGAAGAGTCATTATCCAAGGCTGGACCACACTGGTTGTTACGGTGAACTGTTTTCTCCTCAAATTCAAATGTTGAAGTCCTAACCCCAGACAGGACTGGCTTTGGAGATAGGGCCTTTAAAGAAGCGATTAAGGTTAAATGAGGTTGTAAAGCTGGGATCCTGGCTCTGTGGCACTTTGTTACGGCAGCCTGAGCCAACAAATCAGCTGGGCTCACAGGCAGATGATGTCCCCGCTCATCTTCCTAGGGAGACTCCATGCAGTCGTTCAGGGACTCAGGCTTCCTCCCACTCAAGCCTTGCCATCCTGTAGGACCTTGGGACCTTTACTCAGATCCTCTGCATCCGGCCAAGAGACAAGGAAAGGGAGCGTGTGAAGGACTGAGCAGGAGGCTACATGGAGAGAGCTGCAAACGTGCACATCCCATTCCATGAGCCAGAATACAATGAATGGATGCTGGAAAATGCCATTCGGCTAAAGCCTCAGAGGCAAAGGCAATGTTTGGAAACCAGACAGCCAGTCTCTGCCACAGGAACATCACCCATCCTTGAATATTGTTGGCGCAACTGAAGGAGACAATGCAAGCACAGTGCTGAGCCCTACGCCTGGCTTATGATTAATAAGTATTAGTAATTTTTCTATTAGATGTGTGAATTAGATCTAAAAATATCTGCAAACAAAGTCAGGTGCCCATTATTATCATTAATATTGTGTTGTCATTGCAGAGAACTTGTATATGAGCCCCTTTTGGTAAAGGCCAAGAGTCTGGGAGGAAAATGTTCCTCCTGGAAAGAAAAATGGGTGCAAAATTGTTTAATACTATTTTTTTGGAGAAACATGGAAAAAAAATGTATTATGTAAAAGCTCAGACCTCTCTGAACATACAAAAGAGCTTAAAACCATGAGGTTTTGTTTCCCACAAACCGCTAAACCATTCCTGTGGGATTAGGCTAAAAGTATCTTTATATATGGAGGAAAAAATGGAACTCAATTCAGGTGCTGCAGGGACTTTGGAGGTAACAGAACATCCCTCCCTTCAGCTCCCAAAGGAGGAGAAGGCAATAAAAGAGGTTATGAATGTCTAGAGATATTGGCAGAAATGGATTTAAGAAACATTGTGATTCATCAGCTCTGATCCAAAATCTTTATTATAGCAAGTGGTGGTTATTAGATAACTAGGCTTCGTGTATCCTCTGTGAAGTAGCAGCGGTGCTTTAAACCCACTTGAGCTGGTTAAGCTTTCATGGATTAAAAGCCTTTTAATAAAATCTGCTGAAAAGTTTTCTCTCCAAGTGCAGTGCAGGAATAAAAATCATTGTACAACCATTATTTGAAGCCTGGAGCAGAAAGATAATGGTCTCCGCTTTATAAGTTTAGATGTAGTGATAGATTATGCTCCTCTACGCCGAAATCAACAGTAAAGGTCCATACAATAAGCATTCAAAAGTTCAGATGTTTATCTGAATTCCAGGACCTACTGAGTCATGTTTCTGCCCATCAGCTTGTCCAGGAGCACGTTCATCTCTTTTGACACTAATATATGGCACACCAGTGTCTCCATTGTAGGGACCGGTTGAGGTCCCTACAGTCAGGGACCTCAACATGAGAGCACCAAGGGATGAGAGAAAAACTAAAGGGTTTTCCTAGTCTGGCACCTAAATAAGGGATCACGGTAGAAATCAAAGGGGCTCTGCTTTCAGATTAAATAAGAACCACCCCATCAATGGCATTGTCACACCTCCGTATCTTGAGGACTCCCCAGAATACCCAGGGCTCCAGAAGAGGCATGAGGCTGCCTTTGAGGGAGGGCTGCATGCTGACAGTGGCCTGACTTTCCTGGATTCAGGTGCGAAAAGTATTGGCAGCTATGTCTTCTCTCTGGCACCTGAACCTGTGCAAAGAGCCTGCTAGAAACACAGCCCTTCTCTCAGAACTATTGCACCATCAACTAACTTAATTTGCCTCTAATTAACTTCATATGCAGGCAACACCCTACTCTTCTTTCCTCCTTCCTTTTCTCACCCCTTTCCACCTTTTTTCCCCCTTCATATCATACTCTCCTTTCTGCCTCATTTTATCAAACTCTGAATTGAAGGTCCTTTGTAACTGTTCCTAAAAGATCATACAAATACATGCCATTTACTGGGATCACTGCTCTGCAATCATATACACTTTCTGCTCACCATTTCCTCCCAGTATCAGAAGCCGCTGAGCTCCATCTAGAATAATATAGGAAAAGCAAAGCTAGGCACCTAGGGCGGGTCAAGACTCACTAGTACACACACACATGCCCACACATACATACATGCATACACATACACACACATGCACATGCATATATACACATGCACACACATGTGCACACGCGCATACACACATGCACATACGTGTACACACATGCACACACATACACATGCACACAGATACACATATGCACATACATGCACATATACATACAGGCACACACATACACACATGCACACACATATACACACATGCACACATGTACACACATGCACACACAGGCACGTGCACACACGCACACACACATGCACACACATACACACAGTCACACACATATGTGCACACATACACAACAAAAACCTGAACCTGTGTGGCATTTTTTTTCAACCCAGCATCTGACTCCTTTCAATATTCAGCATAGAAATATTGCAAGCCATCTAGGGCACATTGTAAGGAGTTTTAGCCTAAAGAGCATCCCTGAAGCTTTTCCTTTAAAAGTGTGATATGCAAGCTGGATGTGGGGGCTCATGCCAGTAATCCCAGCTATTTGGGAGGCTAAGGTGAGAGGATCACTTGAGACCAGGAGTTTGAGGCTGCAATGAGCTATGATCACATCACTGAGCTCCAGCCTGGGTGATAAAGTGAGATCCCTATGTTTAAAAAAAAAAAAATTAAGTATGATATTTAAGTGAATGTACTATAGAACAAACCTGAAGTTTTTTTCAAACCAAAACGTCATCTATTTTTAAGAGAAGGTGCTCATGACTTCCCCGTGGGAGACAAACCTAACATTTTGGCAGAGATATGAAAACAGATTTTAAAATTCTCCACTTTCCTTCACAGGTTGGAACTGTACATCAAATAATTCAAAATATGATACATAATGGAGGTGTTAGTTTCAATTTGGTAGAAAATATGAAAACATCACTTTTGTTATTGTGAAAATGCGGTTTTA
Organism: Macaca nemestrina; assembly: GCF_043159975.1. NCBI lineage: Eukaryota > Metazoa > Chordata > Mammalia > Primates > Cercopithecidae > Macaca > Macaca nemestrina. The sequence continues at coordinate 7,275,316 of NC_092134.1, forward strand.
ACAATTAGTGACCATAATTTGATGCAAACCTTGATAAGCTTTGAAATAGGAACTGTGGAAGTCCTAAGCACTAGTCAAGGTACCTAAATATTGGACAACTCTTGCTCCAATACTGAAGATTTTTTTTTCTTGCTTCAAAACTAGAAGCAATATTTAGTGGTTGGTATAGTCTTCATGCAACCAATAAAATCATTCCATATAGGATGGCTTTGCAGAGTGAAGTATGATCTGGCCAAAATTAAGATGAGTAAATGTGGTTATTATGGGAAACCATCTTCTTTCTGCCACAGAGAAAACCAATCTGTGGACCAGGGAGGTTGCAGAAGACATAAGCAGCCAGGAAAAACAGGACCCCTCAGATCCCAATGTCTTTCCAGGTCCTGGTTGCTGACACCCAATTTCAGTTTTGCTCTTGCAATCCCCGAGACAACTCTGGTTCTTTTAATAGATACCCACTTCCGTTTCAGCTAGCTCAAGGTGATTCCTGTCACTTGTAACCAAAGATCCCAGCTTACAAAAATATCCAGCAGTCCTGTGAACTTCAAACCAGATTACTCCAGTCAATGAAGTTAAAACCAGAGCAAAAATGAATTTGCCAAGACACCTAAATGTTCTCTCTGAAAATTTAAATTGCTTGGAATATAGTTCCCCATAGATTCTTGTTCCAAACATGTTTAAACATGAAGAATCTTAGAACTAGATAAATTCTTTTTTTAATCTTCTAATTCAATTCACCCAAAGCAGAACCCCTTTGAGTAACATTTCTGATGCTAGGAAACATTTTACCTCCCCTTTCATGGGTAGGATTGTCTTGTATGCATGAAGTCTTTCCTTTGGGAGGTAAGAGTGGCTTTCTCTATGTAGAATACAGAAGACGATTTCCTGTAACAGCCACATTTACATGTCTTAATTTTGGTCCAATCATATGTCACTCTGGAAAGCCATGCTATATGGAATGATTTTATTGGTTGCATGAAGACTACACCAGCCATAAAATATTGCTTCTAGTCTTGAAGCAAAGAAACATCATTAGTGTGGGGGCAAGAGTTGTCCAATAGTCAGGTACCCTGACTAGTGGTAAGGCCATTGTGTGACTTTTCACGGCTTCACTACTAAGGAGATTAGACTTTCTAGTCCAACCTTCCTCTAACTCAGGCACACAGAGAAAGCCTAGCCTTGGTGCATGGATTTCCTCCTCTGGACCTGAACTCAGAGAAAGCCATACAGAGACAAGACTAGTGGCAAGGTGGTGAGGGTCTATTGTTTGCAGCATCAATACTCATGTGGTTTCTGTTACTTGCAACCAAAGCTCCCCACCTTGCACAAGTGTCTAGCAGGTTCTGGATTGATGGAATGACCTAAAACCAGGTTGCCATGTTGGGCTTCTGACAAGATCTTGGCTGCAGCCTATCAGCCTGCCTCTCTTGTACCTGCCAGTTTTCCAAGCCCGGGTTGCTTCAGTGAGCAAAACACCAGGGGTACAAAGATGCTATTAATATGGCTGCTAACTCTACTATTGCTGCAACTCCTAAGACACTAGCTTCTACCATTGAAGAAGCAATCATAGTGGCCTAGGCCCCGGCTGAGCCAGTTGCAGAATTTGCCTAATGTATTCTCCACTACAGCCCAATGAGTTTGGTACTATCCTTGTACTCCCACTTTATAGATGAGAAAACTGAGGCTCAAAGAGATCAAACAGCTTGCCCTAGCATCATAGCTATTAAGTATTAGAGTTAGGACTCTACCAATTCTGTCTGAATCCAAAGCTCTCTCCCTTAAACAGGTAACCCAGGTCTCAAACTTAAACACCCATGGGGGCCAGTCTGATGGCATAAAGGGTAGCCATGGAGTGACGTGTGAGATAAAGTGGGAAGCATTGCCTCAGATCCTGCAGGACGGTGCATGCAGAAATCCACTCCCAATGATGCCAAAGCTTCTGATTTTAAAAAAGAAATGAAGAATCTGCATTTTGATATAAAATCTGCTCATTTTTTAACGTGGGCATCTGTTTCAATTTCTTAAAGGAAACGTAACACTCTGGGAAGACTGAAACACACCTAGAGGTCCATTTTGGCTGCTGGACACCAGGTTGGGACTGGAGCCCTGCAGTGACCACTTCCAGGAGCTCTGGTGAGCTCTGCCCTTGCCTTATGGTGCAGATTCCTCAGACAAATGGGAGCCATTGTACTGCCCCCATCGCAGTCCGAACCCAAGAAGAAAATAGGACTTCAAGGGGTCTGGAGGGAACAGTGAAGGGGTGTGTGGCAATGGCAGCCAATGGCAGGCCCGCCGCAGCTCAGCAGCCCAGAAAAATCCAGTCTAGAGTCACTTCCCCCTGCCGAGTTGTGTCAAGAGGGAGAATATTTCCATCGAAAAGCAGCAATGCTAAGTGTTCACGCAGGATGCCAGTCTCTAGGTTTTGTGGCTGTTGCGGGTGGGAGCAGGACAAAATAAGGACATCAACCTCCCTGTTTCCTTACAGGAAATACAGAGTGGTTTTAGGTGATTTGATACACCCGAAAATTCAGGGACTAGGTTTTCTGCAGCATAAAACATGAACTCCTCAGAAGACCCCAAAGCCTCCTATTGACCTTCCTCTCAATTGTACCCATCCCCATTCATATGCTGGAGTCCTAACCCCCAGTGCCACAGACGTAACCTTATTTGGAAACAGGATCATTGCAGGTGGAATTAGTTAAGAAGAGGCCATACTGGAGAAGGGTGGGCCTCTAATCCAATAGGACAGGTGTGTTGATGAAGAGGGGAAATTTGAAGGTAGACACACACACAGGTAGAACATCACATGGGAAGAGATTAGTTGCTTCTACTAGCCAAGGAATGCCAAAGATTGCCAGCAAACCACCAGTAGCAAGAGAAACACTGAACAGATTCTCCCTCACAGCCTCCAGAAAGCGTCTACCCCGCCCACAGCTTGACCTCAGACTTCTGAACTCCACAACTGTGAGACAATACACTTCCGTCATTTGAGCCATTCAGCTTGTGATGGTTTTTTTTTTTTTTTTTTTTTTTTTTTTTTTTTTGAGACCGAGTCTTGCTCTGCCGCCCAGGCTGGAGTGCAGTGGCCGGATCTCAGCTCACTGCAAGCTCCGCCTCCTGGGTTTATGCCATTCTCCTGCCTCAGTCTCCCGAGTAGCTGGGACTACAGGCGCCCGCCACCTCACCCGGCTAGTTTTTTTTGTATTTTTTTTAGTAGAGACGGGGTTTCACCGTGTTAACCAGGATGGTCTCGATCTCCTGACCTTGCGATCCACCCGTCTCGGCCTCCCAAAGTGCTGGGATTACAGGCTTGAGCCACCGCGCCCAGCCGATGTTTTTTTTTTTTTTTTTTTGTTGTTGTTGTTGTTGTTGTTTTTGAGACAGAGTTTCATTCTGTCACCAGGCTGGAGTGCAATGGCATGATCTCGGCTCAGTGCAACCTCCAACTCCCTGGTTCAAGCGATTCTCCTGCCTCAGCCTCCTGAGTAGTTGGGATTACAGGCATGAGCCACCACGCCCAGCTAATGTTTGTATTTTTAGTAGAGACGGGGTTTCACCATGTTGGCCAGGATAATCTCGATCTCCTGACCTCGTGATCCGCCCGCCGCGGCCTCCCAAAGTGCTGGGATTACAGACATGAGCCACCGCAACCGGCTGCTTGTGCTGATTTCTTCAGACAGCCCCAGGAAATCAGTGCACTTGCTTTCCCTCTGTCGGCGCCCCAGCCACAGGGGCCTCCTGGCCTTCACCCTGCTGTGCCCCATGCCTCAGCTTGGAATGATCCTATAAAAGTCCATTCCCAAATTTTCTGCCCAAAAGGCTCTGGCAACAATAAGAATGAGGGTTTTCGTAATAGAAACCCAACTGTATTCATCAGTTCTCACGCTGCAAATAAAGACACACCCGAGACTGGGTAATTTATCAACAAAAGAGGCTTAATGGACTCACGGTTCATATGGCTGGGGAGACCTCACAATCATGGCAGAAGGCAAAGGAGGAGCAAAGTCATATCTTACATGGCGGCAGGCAGGAAAGCATGTGCAGGGGCTCTGAGGTTATAAAACCCTCAGGCCTCATGAGGCTTATTTACTATTAGGAGAACAGCATGAGAAAGATCCGCCCCCATGATTCAGTTACCTCCCACTGGGTCCCTCCCATGACATTTGGGAATTATGGGAGCTACAATTCAAGATGAGATTTGGGTGGGGACACAGCCAAACCATATCATCCACCCAATCCAAACTTCCTAAAGCAAAAGAGAAAGTTTATTGACTCACCCAAGTAATATAGTTTGGATATTTGTCCCTGCCCACATCTCATGTTGAATTATAATCCCCAGTGCTGGAGGTGGGCTTGATGGGAGGTGTTTGGATCATGGGAGCGGACCCCTCATGGCTTGGTGCCAACTTTGCTATAGTGAGTGAGTTCTTCATTTAAAAGTGTGTGGCACCTCCCACCACTTCACGATCCTTCACAGACCCTTCCCTTCATCTGAACCTGCCTCATTCCCAGCCAATTTATTATTATGTGTCTCATGAATGATTAGCTGAGATTAGAACTGCTTGCCCCTCTGAAATGAGCTAACTGCAGAACCCTTCCAGTTCAGCTGATGGAGACTTCCCCTGCTTGCAGAATAACTCAGCTGTAAATATTCCCATCTGAAACTTGCGTACCCTCTCTATAAACGTTTAAGACCAAACCACTCTATGGAGACACTCTCATCTTTAGATTTTCAGTGTTATTCCTATTGCAATTGGTTGGATAAAATCAATCTTCTTAACTTGTCTGATTTTTGTCTTTTTTTTTTTTTTTTTTTTTTTTTTTGAGACAGAGTCTTGCTCTGTCACCCAGGCTGGAGTACAGTGAAGCGATCATAGCTCACTGCAGCCTTCAACTCCTGGGCTTAGGTGATCCTCCCACCTCAGCCTCCCAAGTAGTTAGGACTATAGGCGTGCCACGCCATGCACAGCACTTTTTTTTTTTTTTTTTGCAAGAGACAGAAATCTCACCATGTTGCCAAGGTCGGTCTCCAGCTCCTGGCCTCAAGCAAGCAATCCTCCCACCTTGCCCTCCCAAAGTGCTGAGATTACAGGCATGAGCCAGCCTTGTTTTTGTCTTTGACAGTTGACTAACTTCAGCGGTGGCTGGATCCAGGAATAATCAGACTCTCTTTTGCTCTCCTTCCTTGTTATGTTGGTTAACATTCTACCAACTTCAAGCACACCCCCCAACACACACACACACACACACACACACACACACACACACACCCCTGCATCTTTTGAAACCCTTTTAAATTATTTGTATTGGCCAAAAACAGGGTGACATGCCTAGCCATGAACTCCCTGTAGCCTCAGTGAGGGAGGGCTCTGATCACTGTCACTCATATCTTGGTCCCTTGGCCCTCCCTAGAGCACAGCACATTCTGCTTTGCCTGCGTAGTCCTTTATTCCTGCAAAAAATCTGGTGCTCATCTTACTCATAAAAGCTTCTGGGTTTGGTTGATCACTTACCTGGTATCCTAGGTCTGCCCTATCATAACTACGTGAACTAAAAATAAACATTGAGGGGTTACCGGAAGAATCAGGAAGAAACACTGCCCGTGGAATATGCTGACAGTAACTCCTGCTCATTTCTTTCTGCTGAGCTCAGATGAAACATCCACTGGGAAGATTGTCCTCATTATTTCCTCATTCTCACCAAGTCTCACCATTTCTATTTTATATACTCATATTTTTCACAGATATCTGCCAATACACACTTGATTTTAATTACTTACTAATTTTCTTGAGGGCACTGATCATAACTTATCCATCCCTCTATCTCCAGTAAGTAGTATAGGGCCTGGGATATTCATTCATTCATTCATTCATTCATTTAACAAGTGCAATTCCATGCCCACAGTATCTGCTCCCAAGGTAAGAGCTGGGAACATAAGGGTGGTGTGTTAGTCTGTCTTTGTTGCCATGAAGGAACACCTGAGGCTGGGTAATTTATAAAGAAAAGAGATTTAATTGGCACACAGTTCTGCAGCCTGCACAGGAAGCATGGCGCTAGCATGTGCTTCTGGTGAGGTCCTCGGGAAGCTTACAATCATGGCAGAAGGTGAGCTGGTAGCCAGTGCATGACATGGTGAGACAAGGAGCAAGGTTGGGGAGGTGCCACCCTCTTTTAAAACAACCAGATCTTGTGTGAACTAACTGAGCAAGAACTCAATCATCAGTAAAAGGATAATGCGCCCCCATGACCAAAATACCTCCTACTAGGCCCCACCTCCAACATTGAGGATCACATTTTAACATGAGGCTTGGAGGGGACACAGATCTAAGCCATATCAAGTGGGCAAAACCAGACCTGCCCCAGCCCCATGAGGTCTCAGCTCCAGTGGGGAAACAATCAAGTCTTCACACAAACGTAAACATATGTCAAATGACCACCAGGGGAGAGCTACAGGGCCAATCTACATGGTCGTGCTAGTGTGGAAAAGGGCATGATGGTATAAGAGCTACAGAGAAAATCCAACATAATGTAAAATAGTGTGATTTGACCTGCTCTTGCAGAATCAAAGACGGCTTCCCTAGGAATGTGATGCTTGAACTGATACCTGGAAGGTGACTGGCTAACCAGGTAACGACAGGTAAAGACTGATCCCGGCAGAGGGGAAATTGTGAACTAAGGGAAAGGAGAGCAGGAATGGTCACGGAGAAGCATGGAGGATTCTAGTGTGACCAAGGCCGGAAAGTCAGAAGGAGTCCAGAAGAGGCCTGGCTTTATTGGAAAAATTTAGAATATTTGCTTTTTTTCTAAGAATGGTGAGAAACTGGGAAAGGGTTACAAGCCTGTGGGAAAGAGGAGGATTTTATAGAAAAGGGAAATTTTAAACGATCCCACTGGTTATAATGTAGAGAATGGATTTGAGGGTGTAAGAGGGGACATGGGAAGTCCAGTTAGAAGGCACGGTTCATGCAAGAGGTGTTGACAGTGACAACTCCAGTAAAAGTGTGTGAAATAAAACAAAATAGGAGTAGGGAAAATAGAATGAAATGTAGAGACACAGAAGATACCTGGAAAAATACATAGAGATATGAATGTCACTTAAATAAGTACATTTCATACATTATTTTATGATCCTTTTAAGTTATAGTCCTATTGAATAACTGAGAAGAAATGGATGAATACATGAAAGAGTGTGGCAAATTTCAACAGGCTTTTTTATTGTTGGACATCTCCATTTTTTATATTCTGTGGTACCTTGTGAATCACTTAAAAATAAGATACAGTTACATATGTATACATGTGCCATGTTGGTGTGCTGCACCCATTAACTCGTCATTTACATTAGGTATATCTCCTAATGCTATCCCTCCTCCCTCCCCCTCCACCCCACAACAGGCCCCAGTGTGTGATGTTCCCCTTCCTGTGTCCAAGTGTTCTCACTGCACCTGCACATTGTGCACATGTACCCTAGAACTTAAAGTATAATAATAAAAAAATAAGATACAGGTTTCAAGGTTCCTCAGTATTGTTTGACTCTGGAACAGCTTGTGTTTTCCCAGAAGGACTTCTCTTAAGGAGTGTTGCGTGAAAAACAGAATCATGAACCTTACACATCCACCTCATTTTGCAGGAAGAGAAATTGGAGGTCCGGAGAGGAAAAAACATTTCCGAGCCCTCAGGCAGGCAGTCAGAGGCTGACCGTCATCACTTTTCAAAAGAAGTAGCATGGTTTCATTTTCACCCACGAACTAATTCTCCCAAAGGATCCACAGTTGAGTCTTCAGAGAGCCACTCTCTGCTCAAGACTATTTCTGCAATTAGTCAAAACCGTAATTCCCAGGCAAAGTACACCCAGATTCATCCTTAACCGCAAACAGAAAGCATCCTGTTTAAAAAGCCATTCCACAGAGCCGGCTGCTCTAAGACCCAGGCAGTGCTTTCTTCATTCTTCTCTTCTGTGTGTTTGCACCTTTGAACTTAAAAGACAACCAACTCTCTAAATGCCCCTTCAAGCAGCTCTGGCAAGCTCTCAAATGATAATTAATGCGCAGTGCACGCCAAGAGCATTCTTTGTATTTTCTGTGCTGAAATAATAGACAATAACCCAGAAATGAAACTTTTGAGGAAAACAAGAGGAAAAAGAGATGCGCCAGTCTTGGGAACAGTAATTAGAATTTTTCACACAAAGATCCACACCGAGTTCTCAGAAGGCAAGAAACAGAGAGAAGGAAAGAAAGAAAATCTCACAATAGACAGAGAATGCAACATAAACAGCTTATTTTATTTCTAAAGTGGATTCTTTGGGTAAAGGGACTGTAATTAATTATGAACTATGCCAGTGTCCAAGGAGAAGCCCACAGCAGTGGCTCCAGCAGTTGACGGCCTGCTGTGAATTGAGGAATGCTCAATTCACATGTGAATTCACATCAGGCTCAATTCACAAGGCTCACTCACGTGTGGGGGCTTTCCTCTTCCCTAAATGTGTTCCCGAGGAAATACCAAAGCTAGAAAGCCATGGACAATTCCCAATCTGTGGGCTTTTCAAGACAAGGTGCTTCCCTACCTATGTGGCCACTTCTCCTCCTGGACTTTGGGCAACTTGAGGGCAGAGAGGAAGCTTATGTTAGTTTCCCTGGGTTGTCCTAATAAATATCCACTAACTGGGTGTCTTGCAACAGAAATCCATTCTCTCTCTGTTCTGGAGGTCAGAAGTCAGAAATCAAGGTGTTGGCAGGGCCATTCTCCCTCTGCATTTTCTAGGTAAGAATTATTCTCTCTCTCCCCCCAGCTTCCTTTGGTTGCCACAATCTTAGGTATTTCTTGGCTTGAGGACATGTCACTCCAGTCTCTGCCTCTGTCTTCACAAGGTCTCTCCTCTCTCTTTCAGAGTCTTCACATGGATTTCACATAAGCACACTAGTCACTGGATTTAGCCCAGTGACTAACCCAGGCTAGTCATTAACCTACCCTAATCCAGTATGATCTTACCTTAATTCAATTACATCTGCAAGGACCCTATTTCCAAATAAGGTCACACTGGTAGGTGCCGAGGGTTGGGATTTAACATATCATCTTGTGGGGACACAACTGAACCCACAAGAAGGTCTTACCACCCACTGTGTCCCCAGCACCCAGCACAAAACAAGGTGAAGTGTAGGTAGAATCTCGTTACTGTTTCCAATTGAATTGAATTGCACCAAATGAAAACAAATCATCAAACTGCACGTAGAAAAAAAACAACAACAAAAAAACAAAAACCTCAAGACCAAGACCTGCAAATCTAAAGTGGCTAGAAGCTGCCTGATAGGGTTCTACCATTTAATATTCATCAATGCCTCATCTCACCCCATCCCACCCAGTTTTTTTCTCTTAAAACTCCAGTTTCCACATAAAGAGCCCCAGGGATTGTTCCTGCCATGCTCAGGACCCTATTCAGGTAATGAGCTGTGTCTCTCACTAGCAAGAAGAGCAGGTGCCAGAGGAAGGACCCTACACAGTCCTGGAGTTGTATCCCCACCTCCTTCTGGGTGGCCTCAGGGGGTGCCATGGGGCCACTGGGTACACTGAGTCATACACCTCGGGATCCACACACTGCCCTGCTGGAACTGCTAGAGGACCGTTCCAGTATTCCACTCTCTGGTGTGTAGACATAGATCCATTTCCTCCAAGCCTGAATTAAATGTTTGCAAAGGCAACGTCCCTCCTGCAGGCTGACCTCTAATATCTACAGAGTCCAGCAAACAAGGGAAACAGAGCACCATGTACCCTATGCCTAAGAGTTCAAAGTTGAAATTCAACAAACAATCCTTAAAGCACGTTCTGTCCCTCTACTTTAATTTTAACTTTTATAACCACTTTTTTAAAAGCCAAGTTTGGATTAAACTTCTTGAACTTCACTGAGTTTTACACCAGAAAATATGGGGGAGACCAGCCTGTGGTTCCCAGGCTCTTTCCCTTTTCCCTTTTCTGCCCTCTGCCCTCCTTTTCCCTTTTCTGCCCAACCCAGAGCACAAGGGCCTGTCACAGGCGGAAAGGCAAACACCACAGCCCACACACCTGAGAGTCTCAGAGAACTGTTGAGAAACCGCCCTTCCTTGGCTACTCCGAAGTCCTGGGGGCAGCACAGCACAAGAGTGTTGGGGTTCACTCACAGCAGGGAGCTCCAGGCCTGTCCTCACAGATAAGCAATGGAGAAAAGCCAGAATCTAAGCATCCAGGGCCCACATTGCCACCTTGAAGGCACAAGATGTCCTGGAAAAGATGCAGCCCTTTGTCCCCACTGATCAATGGGCAGTCTATTTGTTTTCTGTCACTGCTATGACAATAGCCATAAGCCAAGTGCTTTAAAAAACACGTTTATTATCTTAGAGTTATGGAGGCCAAAAGCCTGGAATGGGTCTGCAGGCTGTGTTCCTTTGGACATTCAAGAGGAAAATTCGTTTCTTTGCCTTTTCCTGCTTCTGGAGGCCGCCCACTTCCCTATGCCTCTGACCTTTGCTTCCATCACCACGTCGCCTTCTCTGACTCCCACCGTCCTTCCTCCCTTTTTATAAAAACCCCTTTGATGACATTGTGTATGCCTGGGTCGTCCAAGATAATCTACATATCTCAAGCTCTTAACTTAATCCCACCTGCAGAGTCCCTTTTGCCATGTAAGGTCACATATTCACGGGTCTGCGGGATTAGGACGTGGACATCTTTTGGACCCTTGTTCTGCCTACCACAAGCATTATTTCCCGGGGGCTTTGGTAAGGATGGAGAGTTGGCCAGGGCAGGTGTGCCGACAGCAAAGATATGAGAAAGCCCCAAGATTGCTCAGAGTTCATGCTCACTCCTGAATCAGCAGAGCAGCCCTCCTCCTTGTCTCTTTCTTAAAATCTGCAGCACACATCAAAAGCCTGAGTGGGAGGAGGGCATTGTCCTTTCACACTGAAAGCCTGAAGGAGGACTTCCAAAGAACTATTCAGTGCTTGGCAGACATGGAAATACTGCTCATGAGTTACACACTGAGGAAAGTTGCAAGGGTGACAGTGTGCTCATCCTCTCAGGAGTACACCTCTGACCACCACACGCCAGGTCCTTGCACACCTTTTTGCACACTTTTTCTTTTTTTTGAGACGGAGTCTTGCTCTGTTGCCAGACTGGAGTGCAGTGGTGTGATCTCGGCTCACTACAACCTCTGCCTCCCAGGTTCAAGCAATGCTCCTGCCTCAGCCTCCCGAGTAGCTGGGACTACAGGCACGCACCACCACGCCCAGCTATTTTTTGTGTTTTTAGTAGAGACAGGGTTTCAAGATGTTGACCAAGATGGTCTCGATCTCTTGACCTTGTGATTCGCCCGCCTCAGCCTCCCAAAGTGCAGGCATGAGCCACCACGCCCGGCCCCTTGCACACCTTTGAAAACACCCAGACATATCGCCATATCTGTAGTTTAAGATGGATATCTGAAAGCCCCAAATGTGCATTTCTTTTTCACATTTCCTATAATTCAGACATTGCAAAAACTCACTCTCCCCAGTAAGTTTCTTCTGATTGCTTGAACTGAAAAAGGTTTAAATGGCGATCATGTGCCGGGAAGACAGGGTGTCCTGGGGAACTTCTCTAAGCAGTTAGCGTCCAAATCTGAGCCCGCCTGTAAGTTGTTTGGAAACAAAAGAAGTGATCTCACCTGGGTTCTGGATATTTAATCCATGACTTCACTCAGGCTTGGCAAGAGGCGCCGTATCCTCTGAAGGAGGCAGAGAAATGGTTGCCGGAAGGCGGCCTTGTGAGGAAAGGGTGAGGCCTGGGAGGCTTTGTATCTGGGGAGGAGGCAGGTCCACAGTCGATTCACCCGTGATTCCACCTTCACGCTCCAGCCAGAGACACTCTCTCCCCTGCCTCCTGTCCTGGACTAAAGACGAGAAGTGAGGATGAAGGGCAAACTCAGACACCAGCTTCCCAGAGAAAAGGCAGAGCTGGGAAGAGCAATGAGCCATAAGCAAGAATGAGCCACTAATGAAAACACTCATGGCAATCCTAAGTCCAAGTCAACACTGCCTGTAGAAAGCAACAGAAATGGAGGGCACGAAAATAATAAGACTTACTCTGTCTTAGAATTATCAGATGAATTTGAAAAGCTAATATATTTGCAAAGCCCTTAGAAGACTGCCAGTTGCGTCACAAAAGACAGGTGAGCATTAGCCATTAAGTGTTGTGATTCACACCTGTCTCACCTCTAGCACAGTCTCCCTAAGGGCAGCTACCATGTTTGATTTAGTTGCCAATGTGTTCTCGGCACTAGCAGGTGCCAGCTTGTAGAAGATGCTCAGTTAACACCTGCCAAACAGACAAATGAGGAACAGTATGGATGCATATGATACTGAGCATTTGCAAGATTAAAATTCAAATATGTTTATCAGAAACTGTAAAATCAAGCTGCAGAGCCTTTCTCTAAACACAACTTTTCCAAATGTGGCCCTGATTCTGTCAATTTCCCCAGAGTACCAGCAACCATCTCTAGCTTGTTTTACTTTTTTTTTTTAACTTTCATTTCCAACTTAAAAAAAAAAAACAAACTCCTGTCTGTTGGGTAAATGCACATCTACAAAACAGGAACAAACAGATGTCTCTCATTAGTACAAGATGGCTTTAATCTTTCTCACAACTTCAATTTTATTTTCCTGTTTAATGCTTATAATAGATTTTATGGAATAAAGACTTCAGGCAAACAATGCCATTTCACAAGTTTCCACTCGGGGAAACTCTGCAGGGTTTAGACTGGGGACACCCCAGCTGCCATTTTTAATTGGTTCTGATGTTGGGGAGAAGCAGTCTCTCTTTGGGGCATCGTGGGGTTCATGTGAATGTTGACCTATTTTTCTGTAATAGACTTGCCCCAGTTTCCACCCTTGCTGCCTCACACACATAGAACGTGTTTTTAAGCTAATTACCTCTATGCGTTTCTTCTTCATCTCTCTATCTGGCAATTACTTGTATGTGTTTCTTCTTCATCATCTCTCTATCTTCTTCATCTCTATTGCCAGAGTTAGGCAACCATGTCCGAAGGCTGTGCACCCATCCCATTTGTGTGAGTGTTGTTAGATGGACATGAGATGGCTCAATCCCAGATACATCTCTAAGTGCTATGGAGAGAGACATTACGCAATTTTTCTGTAAGGCTCAAAATGGCCCCCAGGCACCCAGGAAACTACCCACATGCACTTTAATGGGTGAATGGTTAAACGAACTGTGGTGCAGGCAGATCATGGAATCCTACTCTGCTAGCAATAAGTAGTAAACTATTGATACACACAGCAACCTGGATCAATATCAAGGATGTTGTACTGAGTGAAAGAAAAGCCAATCTCAAAAAAGTACATATGACACGATTTGTATAACATTTGTGAAATAACATGATGACACAGATGAGAACAGACTAGTGGTTACTAGGAAGTAGGGCCTGGGAAAAAGAAGCTGAGGCTCTAGAAGGGTAGCACTAAGGAGTCGTAGGGTGAGGGTACAGTTACATATCTTGATTGTGGTGGTTACACAAAACTGTCTTTGTGGCCAGGTGTGGTGGCACACGCCTCTAATCCCAGCACTTTGGGAGGCCAAGGTGGGTGGACCACCTCAGGTCAGGAATTCGAGACCAGCCTGGCCAACATGGTGAAATCTCGTCTCTACTAAAAATACAAAATTAGCAGGGTATGGTGGCACACTCCTGTAATCCCAGCTACTTGGGAGGCTGAGGCAGGAGAATCGCTTGAACCTGGGAGGTGGAGGTTGCAGTGAGCTGAGATCGTACCACCACACTCCAGCCTGGGCCACAAGACTCAATCTCTAACTCAAAAATATAAATAAATAAAACAAAAACAACAAAAAAAAACTATCCTTGTGATAAAATTGCATGGAACTATAAAGTAAGCACACACATACAAACACATATGCACACACATACAAGAGTGCATGTATAACTGGCAAAACCTGAATGAGCACTGTGGGTTGTACCAACATCAATTTCTTAGTCTGATACTGAACTACAGTCATGTGAGATATTAACTTTGTAGGAGTCTGGCCAAATGTTCACGGTATCTTCCTGTATGTTTCTTTGCGACTTCCTAGGAATCTGTAACTATTTCAAAATAGATATTTAGGAATACATATGTTGGCATATCAACCTTAAAGAAATTTTAGCTCTGGTTATGAATTCAGTTGCAGCCTATGGAAATCCCCTCCTGTAAGCCAGAAATATACATATTATATATCCATTTCAGTCTATCAAAATTCATACACATGTCTGGGGTCTTTACAACCTAGCCCAAGAACCTGGGCATCTAAATCTGGTCCACCTGGTCTCTCTCTCACTCTCTCACTCTCTCACTCTCTCTCTCTCTCTCTTCCTCATTCGCCTATTGTATGTGCTTCCATTTTGTGCTAGGAGTCTCGAGTCAGATACTCTTAACTCCATCAAAGAGGTATTATTCTGAGACCAAATGTCTTCATTGTCTTCATCTCCCCACCAGCCTTTGTTTCTCTTCTCTTATAATACATGCATAATATTAATTTCTAGTTCTCAGTGGCAGGATTCTCCAGCACTTCCAGAAAAGGGAAGGAAAAAGGAACTGTACAGAGATTTCTGGCATACCTAAGTACAGAGTAAGCATTGCAGGTTTCAGTTAAGTTCAGTAACTAGCCCCATGCATGACAAGGGCCACTTGTCTTTGGCAATTTTCATTCAGGATTATTATTTTTCATTATGTTCTTCCCTCCAATTCCCTGTGTATCATGATTCCTTTAAAATAAAAACCTTTAACAGTTCCAGTTCATTAGGTTTAAACTTCCAGTTTATAGCAGGTGAGCTGCTGATTACTCAGTTTAATTAAAATATAAATCTTTGCAACTGAAGTGAATAAGTCAAAACTATAAAATCATCGCAGAAAACTTGAAAATCCTGCCTGAGCATGGTGTTCACCCTCCTCCTCCATTAGCACTTGGAGAAGTATTGTTCTCACTGCCGCTTTTCCCTGCCATCCTCTGCCACAGTCAAATCTGAGCTAACACCCAGACTGATGATGCATTTGCTCCTGCAAAATCATAGACTGATGATGCATTTGCTCCTGCAAAATCATCATTAAAGTGCAGTGCCTGGGCTTTCTCAACAGGACAAGCTGGCTGGGATCACTGTGCTAACTAAGAGTGTGAAGTGACAGCCCCAAGAAAGAAAAATTCAAATAGGAAGCCACCTCCTCACATCTGATGACCATTTTTCCATAACCACCCATGTTCGGCACCATCTTGAGGAGGCATTTCTGATCAAAGAAAGAAATTGGATCCACTGAAGTCTAACTTCTAGGAAAGAGACGATAGGTCATAAATGGACTAACGGAAAATAAGAAAGAAAGGTAAGTTTATTTTCTTCCTTTTCGTTATTTCATCTGTTCCAAGGCCTCATTCACTTCATCCAGACAGTAATTTGCATTTAAAAGTACAAAGCAGCTTTCAGAGAGTCTGTGCATTTTATGCCTCAGAGGAAGCAAAGATACCTTTAGGCAGCCAGCCAGGCATAATGAAGCAACACCACCATCAACAACAACAAGAAAAACAAGAAAAATGTCGATCTTGTTTGCTGCAGGAAAGTGCCAGGCATTTAGTAGATAATTATTAAATATTTAACAGATGAATGAAAAAAGAAAGGAAAGTCACTTAAAATTTATTTTGTTTGCCCTCTCTTTTGGTCCATACACATCCTAAATAATTTTGTTGTTACTGTTCCATATAAAATATTTGTTTTAATTATTAAACAATTATTAATTATTTATCTAATTATTAATGTTACTATTATTAATCTAATTAATACTAATTTATATTAACTTAATTAATAATGAATTATTATTTTCAGAGACACCTCCAAAAAGACTGTAATTCTTTGACATCTACACTGATTCCAGTATCTTGGAGCTAAATATTAAGCAGGGTCTAGAGAAATGGCTGGGATATGGATAGGTCAAGGACAGGAAGGATGTAGAATGGCAGGGGCTGGATGAGTAAAAGCCAAAGGCTGGAAATAACTATGGCCTAACTAGGAGTAATATAGGATGACTGTGTCTGCTAGGAATGAGTGCAGCCACAGTAAGAGCGAACACACTCATAATTTGCTAAACCACAGAGATATGATCAGCAAGAAGCATTGAAATGCATGAAGAAAGGGTTCAACAACTCAGCTACATCATCAGGGCTCCAGGCTCATCTGTCACTCTCAGCTGATTGACTTTAATGTGCAGGATCGTACCTCATGGTAACAATATGGCTGCCACACATCCAAACATCACACCCTCATAGTACAACCCCCAAAGTAAAAGGGAGTAAAAGGGATAGGAATGGGGTTTTCTTACATTACATTTACTTTTATCAGAGAGAAATTTTTTTTGGAAGATGCCAGAAGACTAATTCTAAGCATGTCTCAGTGGGTCAAACAATGCATCCAACACCACTGACAGCCACAAAGGAATAGAACCACCGTAACTGGCATGATAGAACAGTCATGATCTATGACCTGGACTAGAGGATAGGCAAACGCTGCCACCTAATACCTGAACAAAACTGGAGATGGCTGCTGGGGGAATACCCAGCAAGCTTTAATTCCTTTCCTCCTTGACAGACACTGTTCTCCCTTTACAGTGAACAGAAAGGAGGGATCAGGCTCATTGCTGTTTTCTTTCTGTCTCTATTTTCATCATGATTTTCTATTATAAACAAATGATATTGGTTTTCTATTCATACTGTTCATGTAGTTTCCATTTTAAACATTTGTATATAACATATTTTAAAATAAAAATATGAAGTAATTAACAATGCAAATAGTATGAAAAATATTATTTAAAAAGTAGTAAGAATGTTGCACAAAAGACTGAAAATTGGGCAGGGCATGGTGGCTCACCCCTGTGATCCCAGCACTTTGGGATGCCGAGGCGGGCGGATCACCTGAGGTCAGGAGTTTGAGACCAGCCTGGCCAATGTGGTGAAACCCCATCTCTACTAAAAATACAAAAACATTAGCTGCGCATGGTGGCACACACCTGTAATCCCAGCTACTCAGGAGACTGAGGCACGAGAATCACCTGAACCTAGGAGACGGAGGTTGCAGTGAGCCAAGATCGCACCACTGCACTCCAGGCTGGGCGACAGAGCAAGACTGTCTAAAAAAAAAAGACTGAAAGTTGGAAAACTCTGGGTAGAGAGTCCTGGGAGAGAAAGTTTAGGGACCTCTCCTTGAAGGTCCTTCAAGATAACCCATTATGTATTAGGGAAAACTGAAAATTGTATCCTCATTAATTTAAGGCAAAATCAACAGAAATCTAGACTTATGTCAGCTTATTTTATACTTAAAAAAAATCTAAGTTTATTTCCCTCTGATGCCATCTTGCCACTCCAGATAAATCCCCAAACAATTTCCTGGCTGGTGTGGATTCATGTATGGCCAGATAGTGGGTTGCTGTATCATTCACTGAATAACACATTGGCATCCCCCATTGATTGCTGCCACAGTTACAATGGTTTCTGAAAACAAGTTGAAGTATGCAAGGTCATGATTCAAAATACATTGATTTTTGTCCTAAAATTTAGAATTATAATGACAGAGAAAGCCATGAGCTAATACATTTATGTCAGCGATAGGTGATTTACCTTTAGATGATGTTTCTTAAAGCAGTAAGTGGAGTTAAAGAAAAATGCTAACTTGTACAAAGTTGGTATGAGATGGTGTGTGGTGACACGCAGATTTTTAAACAGTCATAAGGATGACTCCTGAATGATTGACATGTAGGAAAATCTGAGCTCTAGTGCATGACCAGGCAATTTGTGCAGGGGTCCAGACCCTGTTTGAGCAGAATCCCAGGGCTGAGGAGATGTGTGTGAATAACTTGTTAGCTGTCTTACCCATTCTTCTGTCTCCACACAGAAACCTACTGAATCCGTCCTAGCTGGGGAAGAACCTCTTTGATCTTTAGAGCCTGCTATGGTTTGAAAGTTGGTGTCCTCAAGATTCATATGTTGAACTCCTATTCCTAAGACGATGGTATTAGACGGTGGAGATTTGGGGAGGTGATTAGGTCATGAGTGTGGAGCCCTCATGAATGGAATTAGTGCCCTTATAAAAGAAATCCCAGAATGGGCACGGTGGCTCACGCCTGTCATCCCAGCACTTCGAGAGGCTGAGGCTGGCGGATCACGAGGTCAGGAGATCGAGACCATCCTGGCTAACACAGTGAAACCCCGTCCCTACTAAAAACACAAAAAAAATAGCCAGGCGTGGTGGCGGGCACCTGCAGTACCAGCTACTCAGGAGGCTGAGGCAGGAAAATGGCATGAGCCCGGGAGGCGGAGCTTGCAGTGAGCCGAGATCATGCCCCTGCACTCCAGCCTGGGCGACAGGGCGAGACTCTGTCTCAAAAAAATAAGAAAAAGAAAAAGAAAAAACAAAGAAAGAAAAGAAAAAGAAATCCCAGAGAGCTCCTTCACTCCCTCCACCTGGTGGGGACACAGCGAGAAGCCACCATCTGTGAACTGGAAGCAGTTCCTCACCAGACACCAAATCTGCCGGCACCTTAATCTTGGACTTCCAGCCTCCAGTCTGTGAGAAATACATTTCTGTTGCTCATAAGCCACCCAGTCTATGGAATTTTTTATTAGCACCACCCCTGAGCACTGAACAGACTAAGACAGAGGTTCCTGGGTATGACAGTGTGTAACAGAGGGGGTGAAATGCACTTGTGAAGTACATCAAAAAATAAGCACATTAAACAAAACAAGAGTGCTCACTTTTTGTAGCCAGGACAGCTTACCGTGCAAGCGTTCCCCTCTTAGATTAGCCATCATCACGTTATGCCTTTCTTAAGTTTGGACCTAAGGTTTAAAGCGAAAGAGTAACGATGGATTCTTCAGAACAGCTGGCAGGTCTCTAGAAAGCAGAATGTGGTAAGTGCCCACTACTGAAAGCACGTTCTGATTTCCTTTTCTGGTGAATGTTTATTTTCTGTTTTTCAAAGCAAACTCTGTTGAGCACCAAGGGTAGAAATGCATCAAACCTCTTCCATCTTGAATTAGTAGAACACACAGTCTATGCCGGTTTAAAAGTCTAAAGTTTTAGAAATGAGAATAAGAAATAGAATGGTATTACCATCCAACTCAGATCAAAGATAATTTAAGTAACAGTGGCAAACATCAAGGTTTAACCATTTTAAAGAAATAAATAATAATGTATTGCTATTATCTTGTCAGGTTGCTATAAATGTGGCCAGAGAGTTTTGTTGTTGCTGTCGTTGTTGTTGTTTTCCTTTCAGAGGCTGCAATAATCCTGCTTATTACTTATATTTATGATGTTAACTTGGGCACTTTTTCTTGGCTCACCAAATATTTTCATAATGATCTGTTAATTTGCCTCGTCCCAATTATCATGACTTTCAAATTAAGGACATCTGAACTAGTGGCGCTTGTGGAATTGGACATGGACAGTAAATCACAGAAAAAGGATTTTCTCTGTTATAGTTGAAGAAAAACACAGCCAGCTCATGGCTGCTGTTCTGAGCACTGACCACGCCTCCCACGCTGTGCTGAGATGGTTGCTACATCTCCATTTGTCAACACAACCACCATGAGGCGGACGACCATGACCCTTCACAGATGCCACCCCCCACCATAGACGGGAGGCCTCATATTGGGCACAAGGGTGCCATGGCCCCTCATCCTCCAGTCTCCCTTTTCCTAGACCCACTGATGCCCCTTTCCTCTCCCAAGAAGAACTATCAGGGCCCTGAGATCTCCCACCCAGCATCAGACCACATTCAACTTGAGAGCCCAGAGGCTGAAGCTGGTGTTTCAAATCTCCCTCTCTAATACCAGGTTTCTCAGTCAGGGCTCAGAAGCTGAGGGGCAAACAGGCACAGGTGTGATCAAGAGTCTGACTCCATTGTTTACATTAGCCCCATGAGACTTTCACACCCCACCTGCCCCGCTTCCCTCCTCCTCTTCTGCCTCCCATCTAGGTAAGACACAAGAAAGCCAGTGCTGCTGCCTCCTTTGGCACCAGGAGTAAATTCAAACCATGCAATCCCTCGGCTGCATGGGAACTTCTCCCCAGCCCTACCTCTACCTATCAGAAGGGCCCAAACCATTTTCTCTGTCTTGCTTAAGCCAGTCTGACCCTGCTTGTGCTACCTGCCCTCCACAGGGCTCCCTCGAGTGAGTAATACACTTTCTCTCCAGTTCTCTTAGTGTCTGGAGTGTCATTAGCCCTGACATCCCACTTACACCTACTGGGAGAAGTCCATCCTCAAGGACCACAACAGATCAGGATTAAGTCCCCCTATGTGGCTTTGGAAAAATAGCTAAGCTTTTGCATACCTCAGTCTTCTCATCTATATAATGGGGATACAGGCAGATACAGCTGGTTGCTGTCCCAATAGCTATTCCTTCTTCAGAAACCTGAATTTTGCTCAAGTTGGCAGTTGGGAAAAAATTTATGGACTTCTCCCAGCTTTCCTTAAGTAGACAAGTCCTACCGTCCCAGCCAAAGAAAAGTAGACAGAGGTCCCCAGGTGTGGCTTCTAAGCGACACCACAGAAAGAGAGACACCATTGGGCATTTTCCCTTCACCTTTTGCCCTCTGCCTCATCCATTCTTTCCTATAAAATAGGTGAAGGCAATGAAAGTCCCAGGCTGAGGACACAGCTGAGAGACAAGGGTATTGTCTGGCTCCACCCATCCTGAAATGCTAATTGCTGGGTTTTACATTACATAAGAAATCAACACACACACACACACACACACACACACACACACACACACACACACACACGCCTTCGTGGATGGGTTAGCATATGATGCTCAGAGTCCTGACAGCGATTTTGTGACCAAGAGGCAACAACACTGAGAACCAGTCAGTGCGCTGAGAAGGATGTGGAAGAGCTCCAGAGACAACCCTGAAACCGCCCAGCTTTGGCTTCCTGGTGTCTGAGATCATCGCCTCTCTTGTTTAAAGTCTTTCTAGTTCAACATTGTGCTACATGGCACTAATACCGGGTAGCATTAAAGATTCCAAAGAAACTTAAGATTCTAATTGTGACGTCCCAAGACTCATTATAAACACATGAAGAAGATCTTCTGCGGTTGGAAGTATCCTTCCCCAATGCCATAAAAATATAAAATATAGAGCACGATTTAAGTCACAGAAGTATAAAATTGATCTGAGTACAATAGTGCTATCTTTCCTGGTGCAGTTTCCAAATGCCCTTTCCTGCCTCTGTGAATCTTTGTGAGTGCTGGTGTGTGTTCTCATGACACAAACTCACAAAAGTAGGCTATCACCTCTGATGTTTTTGATGAGTTCAGAGTTCTGGCCTGAATTTGTGAAGTGGGCAGTTTCAGTGAAGAAAGACTTCCAGAGATACAGCCAAAACCACGGGTGTGTGGAATTTAATTATCGGGGTGTGGGAATCTGGCTGATTTCTTTCCTCCTGCATGAGAGGTGCAATTACCTTATACCACCACCTGCCAGGCTTTCATAGGGAAAATATACAAGTTAAATTTTCTATTGTCAGCCTGGTTAGCAAACCCTTATAAAGCTCCAAGACCCATTAGCCAACTGTGAACACAAATTGTTTTCCAGTTCAGAAATGCCCATCCTTTCTTAGAGCTCAGGCTGACATCAAACGTGTCTAGACATTTTGTGGATTAGAACTCCCTTCCTTCTGCTGGATCTCCTACTGCACCCACCATAGGCTACTGCACCCATCAGAGTGCCATCCGTCTCGGTTTTACTGCATGGTAAAAGTAGAGATTGAATTAAACCATGATTCCATGACAGACTCAGACAATACAATTTAGGGAGATTAAATGGACCTTATTGTAGATGCCCAAGGTGTATACAGCAATGAGCAGTGTCAAAATTGGATAGAAAATAATGGATGGCTGACCCCGGGCCATTTCTCAGGTGAACAGTTGATAGTCACTCCCACAATGTTCTAGTTATGTGCATTTCTTCCAATAACAGGGAGTTAAAAAGAACTCTCTCACTTCCCCCAAGCAAAGAATGGCAGGTGCCCTGCCGCCAGCCGTTCCATAGGAAGGAGCCTCCTTGCTTATCTTGGAGCAGCTCAACAAAAAAATAAATAACATGTGCTCATTATTCAAATGAAAGTTTAATTAATTCAGAACTTGTTCCCACACCTTCCTGGACAGCTCCTGATAATGAACTCTCTGGGCTCCTCTTTCTCCAGCTTGTGACGTCACGCTAAATGGACTGTATCTAACAGCTTCGATGGGATGAAAATGCATGAGTGGGCCGGGCGCGCTGGCTCACGCCTGTAATCCCAGCACTTTGGGAGGCCGAGACGGGCGGATCACGAGGTCAGGAGATCGAGACCATCCTGGCTAACACGGTGAAACCCCGTCTCTACTAAAAATACAAAAAAAAAACTAGCCGGGCGAGGTGGCGGGCGCCTGTAGTCCCAGCTACTCAGGAGGCTGAGGCAGGAGAATGGCGCAAACCCGGGAGGCGGAGCTTGCAGTGAGCTGAGATCCGGCCACTGCACTCCAGCCCGGGCTACAGAGCAAGACTCCGTCTCAAAAAAAAAAAAATCAGAACCCTTCATCCCAATTCCAGGGCCTCTTCCCCTCCCTCCTTGTTGGGGTGAAATTGACGGTTTTTATAAGAGTTTCAGAGCTGCATGGGAAGAGACCCAGTCACAGGGTGTGTTTCCTTTAATTCGCATACTTGAAAATGACTCCAGCCCTTACTCCAGCCAAAGCATTTCATGAATGGCACAGCCAGTGATGCTGAATTATCTGTAGTCCTCAACCTCACACATCACAGCATTGCTCTGTTGTTCCAAGGGCAGCCAGGAGTCATCCCCTTGTGAGAACTAGGGTGAGAAATAATGCCCCTGGGGTCAGAGGACAGAACTTGACCCCAAATCTTCCTCCAGTTCACACTACCATTGCACAGGTTCTACCTGCTTCATTTCCCCTCCTGTAAAATAAAGGACACCTGACCTACTTGCTGCATAAAGCACCTGAGGTGAGGTGAGTGACCACTGTGAACAGTTAGAAGCACCTGGTGTGGTGAATCCACATTCCCGACCCTCACCACATCTTCCCCTCCTCTTGATCATGAGCCTGGGACTGTGGAGTCCACAGAGAAGGCAGAGCCCAGCTCAACATGGCTGCAGCCTCACTGGGGAAAGTGGGGAAGGATTCTGAGAGCAGATGGTACAGAGGAAGAAACACTGATCATAATACCATAATTTTGCAATTGTGACTTAGTCCATAATACAATATCTTCTAGCTCTTCCTAAGTCCAAGTACATCTGATTCATTGAATATATAATTGTCACAATGGGATCAAAACATAATGTGACTTGGTCTCTTCTTGCCCCTTTCAAATTTATGAATTGGGCATTTCCCCCATCCCTGTATGAAAATTCTAGCAGATCCTATGACTTTTCTGCTCACTGTTAAATAGTGGACTATCCCATGATGCATTAATCCATTCTTACATTGCTATAAAGAACAACGTGAAACTGGATAAAGAAAAGTGTAATTGGCTCACAGTTCCACAAGAAGCATGGCTGGGGAGGCCTCAGGAAACTTACAATCATGGCGGAAGGACAAAGGGGAAGCATATCTTCACATGGCGGCAGAAGAAAAAGTGAAGGGAGAGGTGTCACACACTTTTAAACAACCAGATCTCTTGAGAACTCTACCATGAGACAGCCACAGGGGGATGGTGCTACACCATGAGAAACTGCATCCATGATCCAGTCACCTCCCACCAAGCCCCACCTCCAGCACTGGGAGATTACAATTCAACATGAGATTGGGTGAGGGCACAGAGAGAAACCATATTACTGGGTTAAGTAAAGCCATGAATCCAGTCTTAATATTGTCATCAAAATATTCCTTCCAAGATAGAGATCAATTCTCCTGCAATCCTTCCCGCCTCTGTCCCCGGAACACCCCAAGCCCATGCCCCTCCAGGCTGTCACTCTTCATGTGACTGACATGCCTCACCTCCTTGCAGTTCACGTCCCACAGTGAGGCTTCCCCTGGTCTTCTAGATCAAAGCCCCTATCCCAGTCACTCTCTACACTATCATCCCATTTTATTTTACTATTAGTAGCCATTGGTACTTGAAATGATTTTACACTATGGCCTTGTTTACAGATGATCTCCTTCCACTAGAGTGCCCCACCTGAGGGAAGGAATTTTCCTCTCCTGTTCACTGCAGTAGCTTTTGTCTTCTCTCCTCAAAGCTCCCACGCTGCCTCTCCTTCTCAGCTAGCAGCTATACCTGCACACGGTAAATGTTTAATGTAGCTGTTAGCTCCCCTTCTCAGGTAGCAGCTATACCCTGCAATGGTAGATGTTTGATTAATAAATAAAGGATTTGAAAGTTAGTATCATAAGGAGAAAGCTGGGTTTTCAAGAAAAAGCTGAACACACATTCTTGGTCACTGTCCTCCAACCAGAGCGAGAGCAAGAAAGAGAGAGAGATGAACCCGTCTAAGAACAAAAGGTACAGAGGAGGAGGCCCATCAATATCTTTCCATGACAATAGGCAGGATAGTCTCGCTGCTAAGAACCAGGCCTGTGAGAGGTGACACATTGAGGCAGATGCAGAGACAAAGACAGCTGGAAGTTCGCTAGGAACACCCAGGACATCCAAGTGTTTTCCATCGTAGACTGAAACTTGAGACTGATCCGGCCAGTAATCTGGATTGACTGACTTACTTTGTCATTCTTCATCCAATTGTCATGGACTAAATCTTTGTTTTCCCCTAAACTTAATATGTTGAGATCCTAACCTCAATGTGATGGTATTAGGAGGTTGGCTCTGGGGAGGTGACTAGGTTTAGAGGAGGCCCCCAGGGTAGAGTCCTCACGATGAGATTAGTGTCCTCATAAGAAGAGACAGGAAAGAGTTTTCTTCCTTTCTTCCTTCACCACGTGAAGATACAAATAGAAGACAGCATCTGCATGCCAGAAAGAATGCCCTCCCTAGACACCAGATCTGTCAGCACCTTAATCTTGGACTTCCCAGCCTCCAGAACTGTGAAAAGTAAATGCCTCTTGTTTAAGTCACCCCATCTGGGTATTCCATTCCAGCAGCCCAAGTAGACTAAGATACCAGTGTTTGTGATATTGCAGCTTCTCAGCTGCGACTCCTTTTAGTACATCACTAAGACGGTGCAAAAGCAAAAGACTGTAGCCTGAACAAAACCAATGAATAACGACAGCCAATTTACTCTCATGCTGAGGATTTATTGAGCATCCCCTGTGATCCAGGAACTGTTGATAAAAATGAAAACAGAGCAGAAAACAGAACAGCAGAACCCCTGCCCTCATGGAGCTGACACACAGAAAATGAGATAACAAGTAAGTGGTCATATGGAAATCCGGGGACCTAGAAAGCAGGAGGGGGATAAAAACTCTGTGGGGTGTCATTATCAATATGGTGGTTGGGAGACCTTACTGAGAAGGGGACAGCATAGCAAGGAGCTGAAGGAGGTGAGGAAGGACACATGCAGGTTTCTCTAGGAAAGAGGTTCAGGCAAAAGAGGACGGCTGGGCAGAGGTCCTGAGCAAGGAGCTTGTGGGACATAGTCAAGGATGAGCTGGGAGAGGGGAGAATGGCTGGAGCTATGTCCCCAGAAGGCAAGAGCAGATGGGACTTAGTGCAGCCGGAAGGGGCTGCCTTAGGTGGTCTGTCCATAGCATAGGAAGGAGGGCAGATTTTAATGCCGTAGACCCAGACTGGGCTGTGAGGAGAGGTTGTTGAAGGTTTCTTCTGCTTGCTTTTATTTCCTTTGTGAAATTGGAAGTTTGGACATAAGCTGAGCATGAGAATGTGGGGAAGAGTGTTGTAGGTGTGAGGAGAAAAGGCCAAAGTACACGTATTAGTCATTTTCACACTGCTGTAAAGAAATACACCAGACTGGGCAATCTGTAAAGGGAAGAGGTTTAATTGACTCACAGTTCCAGGCTTCATGAAACCTTCTTCAAGGCAGGCACCGAGAGAGGAGCAAAGGAGGAACTTCCAAACACTTATAAAACCATGAGATCTTGTGAGAACTAACTCGCTACGGGGGAAAAGCATGAGGGAAACCGCCCCCCATGATCCAATCACCTCCCACTGGGTCCCTCCCTTAACACGTGGGAATTATGGGGATTACAATTCGAGATGAGATTTGGGTGGGGACACAGAGCCAAACCATATCGATATGGAATAGTCACCAGGAAAGCAGGTGAGTGGATTGTCAGGCAGCACAAGAACCCACCTGGCTGTCAGTGAGAACAGTCAGCAAGGATGGACATTGCCAGCAGCCAGGTCAGCAGCAGGATGTGGGTGCCCAAGAATGAAGAGCTCAATTCTATCAGGGTGGGTGTTTTGCCAGGAAATAGGATGGTCACTGTGGCAGTTGAGGGAAAGTTACAAAGGGCTGAGGCAGGCTAGACGGGGGTTGTAGCAACCTGGAGAAGGCTTTGGAGCCATGAGAACTCAGCTTCAGTCAGTTAGTTGCTGCACAAATAAATGAAAGCATGAATGTGTTAGCTATGGCATGAACATGAGACAAGGCTCAATAATTTTTCCGATCTTGTACTGTTTCCTATAACACTTAGATTTTATGGGACATCTTTTCTAGAAAATAATTCACTATTTCAAAGAAAGAGCATAATTTCATTAAACATGAAAAAATCACATGACACCCCAAAGCTACTTAAAACCATGCCCCAGCATGGATTTTTTTTTTAAAAATTCCAGTTTGTTTGTTTGTTGTTTTGGTTTTGGGGTTTTTTTTATTTTTATTTGTTTGTTTTTGTTTTTTGGTGGAGTCCTACTCTGTCGTCCAGGCTGGAATGCAGTGGCACAATCTTGGTTCATGGCAACCTCCATCTCCAGGGCTCAAGCAATTCTTGTGCCTGAGCTTCCCAAGCAGGGGGACTACAGGTGCACATCACCATGCCTGGCCAATTTTTGTATTTGTGGCAGAGATGAGTTTCACCATGTTTCCCAGGCTGGTCTCAAACTCCTGGCCTCAAGTGATCTGCCATCCTTGGCCTCCCAAAGTGTTGGGATTATAGGTGTGAGCCACCATGCCTAGCCTTGAGATTTTTTTTTTTTTTTTAATGAATCAAACATAAAATTAGTTCCAAGGGCTGACAAATGACTTGCCAAAAATGGAAACTTGATCAATTCAATGGTAGTGATGCAAAAATTGTACATTTAAAATTAACAAAGAAAATCCAGTAGCCTGTTTTTAAAACCCACAGTATGGCTAGTTGGAATTTATTCTTCAAATGCAGAGTGGTTGAATATTTTAAAATGCATTAATGTAATGTAAACCTTATATTAAAAGAGCTAAGGAGAAAAATCATTAGATTATGTCCACAAATACATTGCATTTAATGAAATTCTACACATGCATTAAAGAAATGGATTGATGCATACATTTTTATGTGTATATGGGTATGTATACACACACACACACACACACACATATCTCAGCTGAACACCAGCACTTTACTTAATGGAAATCCTAGAATCTCTCCATTGCCCAATCTCTCCATTGCTATTTGATTTGGGATTGTGTTGGAAGTCAATGTAATTTAAAAAGAGAGTATAAACAGGGAATAAAAATTGAAAAGGTAGAGATGAAACTATTCTCTCGAGATAAAATTACAAATAAAAATATTTGTAGGTGATGTAACTACATACCTAGAAAATCCAAAAGACTGAAAAAACTACAAATATGAAGAGAAGTTGGGGAATTAGCTTGTAAAATGTCAACATAAAAACTTAATAAACTTCACATATACAACCAAAAGGAGTCAGATGGCATAATAGAAGATTAATTAATGATAATAGACCACCTAGGTGCAAATATTAGCAAAATTTGTCCACAATTATATGAAGACAATTATTTAACAATTCTGGTAAATATGAAGCAATTCTCCTGTCTCAGCCTCCCAAGTACCTGGGACTTCAGGCGCGCAGCACCCTGCCCAGCTAATCTTTGTATTTTTAGTAGAGACAGGGTTTCACCATGTTAGCCAGGGTGGTCTCGATCTCTTGATCTTATGATCCACCTGCCTTGGCCTCCCAAAGTGTTGGGATTACAGGCGTGAGCCACCGAGCCTGGCCAAGTCTTTTTTTTTTTTTTTTTTTTAGAAATACACAAATTATAAGATGTCTGCATTTTGCTTTGATATAATCCAAGAGGAAGGTGGGTAGAGGGTAGAAATAGGTTGAAATAAAACCAGCTGTGTGTTCATAATTGCAGAGTGTGGAGTATGGGAATGTGGAATTTCGCGATCCTAGTCTTTCTGCTTTACGTGAGTTGAAAATGTCCCGAAGAAAGAAAGGGGAAAATGATGATTCCAAAACATGCATTCAGCTCATGAAAATGGATTTGCAGCCCCTGATTTGGACGAATCCCCTCCTTTTACAGTTGTGAAACCAAAGTTGAGAAAGTGTCATGACCTGTGCAATGTCGCAAAGCAGATCAGCAGCTCCCAGAGCAAGAACACTTCAGCTCCCTCCACCCCGCTGAGAGGGGAGGTCGCCACTGAGCCCCAGGCATGGGTTCAGCACATCTTCACGACCAGGGCTGACCCTGGGACTGCTGAGTAAAATGTTCATTAGTAGTATTCTGGTTATTTACTGACAGATACCGCCGTCAGAGAGAAACACCGGAACGGCTATTGTGCTTATCGTTAAATGCCTCATTATGGAAAAGTGCTCCTGAGCGGGGCCATAGGGTGAAAATCCACTGACGCAGCATTCAATCCCGTGAGCTAAAAATGGGATTGGCAGACTTTGAATTAAGTGGGAAAAAAAGTACATTTTTCTCCTGCCAAGGTTGCATGTTTCAAGAACAACTGGAGGAAAAAAAAAGTTCCCAAATCTAAATATTAGAGGAAAATATTTGCCTCCCGGTACACGCTGGCCATGTAGCAGCTGACATGTGGTGGAGCAAACAGTCACTCACAGGGCACCAACCCCATCATGGCCAGGGGCTTCCTGGGATCCCTGCCTGCTAAGGGTCCTCAGAAGCCTGAGTTTCCCTCCCTTACCCAGAGCTGTGTGGTGCCTTCCAGGTGCCTGTCTGCAGTGCCAGCTGCCTCTGGGCTGGCAAAGACTCAACTTCTGAACTCACCTATTGGGGGTGGGGAAAGGGAGGCAAAAGGGATGACCACCCCCAAGTGCCACATTGTCTGCCTGGGACCTGCCCATGCTGCCCTGAATAAACAGGAGGAAGCAGCTCTCCGAAGCTGATGCCACATTCATTCTTTAGGAAATGTGAGTGGGAACCACAGGAGGCCGGGATGCCGAGAATGGTCTGAAAGGTATCAGAGATGATGGCTTCTCTCCCAACCCCAGCTCCCAAACAATAACCAGAGTCTCTGGGCCAAGGAGTTTGGGAGAATTCACCAAGAGGTCTGATCCTCTCCCTATCATCCTCAGTCCTGTTTCCTGGTGGCCACCCTCAACCACAGACGGGACTCTGGATCCACAGCTCTGGGATCAGTCCTGGCTCTGCCTCCAAGCACCCCTGGGCATGTTCTCGGACTCTGGCCTCAGCTCCCTCATACACAGGCTGAGGATAATAGTGGCCCCTCCCTGTGTGGGATGGGTCCTTGGGGAAATGGATGCTGAAACAATGTTGGGGGAGTACGAGTTCCCTGAGGGGAAAGCCTGTGAAGGGGAGGAAGCAGGGTCAGGCTGCGAGAGCTCAGACCACGGGTAGATCTGGAAAGACGCCAGTCACCACACACTTGATGTGGGAGGCTGAGCTCTTGCTTGAGGGGATATCCAAGCAGCACACCTTCAGGACCACTGTGACTTCCACCGAGCCACCCCTGGCCCCAGGCATGAGCAACAAGCAGCTCCCTCAGAGTTTTGGGGATTTTCTTTTCTTTATTTTTATTCATTTATTTGTTTATTTATTTTTGACACAGAGTCTCCTTCTGTCGCCCAGGCTGGGGTGCAGTAGTGCAGTGGTGCAATCCTGGCTCACTATAGCCTAAAACTCCTGGGCTCAAGCGATCCTCCCACCTCAGCCTCCTGAGTTGGTGGGTCTACAAGTGCACGCCACCATGCCTGGCTAATTTTTTTAATTTTTAGTAGAAAAGGGGTCTCACTATGTTGCCCAGGCTGGTCTCAAACTCCTGGGCTCAAGCAATCTTTTGGCCTCAGCCTCCCAAAGCTCGGGGATTACAGACGTGAGCCCCACCACATCCAGCCTTCTTTGTTTTTGTTTTTAGGAGACAGCTCTCTTTGCATTGCCCAGGCTGAAGCACACGAGCTAGTCACAGGCAGAATCATAGCTATCAGCTCCCTGCATCCTTGACCTCCTGGTCTCAAGTGATCCTCTCAGCTCAGCCTCCTGAGTAGCTGGGACTACAGATGCACACCACCAGCTATGGAGGCCCCAACTGTGCAGTTGATCTCAAGGCCACTTCTGCTGCTTATGGTTTCCTTGCCAACGTCCATTCCAGATTCTCCCACCTCCCCACCGCTCCACTGGTCCTGGTGGTTCACCTGCTGGCAGGGCCATACCTCCCTCCCTGGGGCCCACAAGCCCTGGTGGCCATGCCCTCCAGAGGCAGGGATGCTGCCCATATCCACTCACGGTCACAATGGGGCAAGAGGCACCTACAGGGGTCACCTGAGCTCCATACTCATTCCACCGTCCCTTCATGTGTGACCACAGTTCTACCTGCTTCCTGACCAGGATCAGGTGCCCTGGATAAATGGCCACATGTCTCCCTGGCTGCTGGTCCTCATACGCAGGAGTTCAGGAGCCCAGGCATTGGCCATAGCTTGCACTTCAACAAGACCCTTTCTGTGTCCCCCAGAAAGCATGCACCCCACATTCAGCCATAACCTCCAGCACATGGAGCCCAGGGTTGGGACCATGTCAACACAAACTCCCCCTGAGGACCTGGGGGCTATGGGAAGTGAGGCCACTCCTGCTTCTGCACCTTGGTTCTTGGTTCTTGGTTCCTTGGTTCCTGTGTGGTCTTTCTGCTGGGGACACAGCACCACATAGAGGTCTGATTCTCCCTAGACTGGGGGCGGCAGCCCCTCTCACAGAAGCTGTTTTGGAGCTGGTGTTTCGGCAGCATGGTTCCACACCACTCCCCTGCGCTGTCAGGTAGGCAGCTCCGTAAGGCCCAGCACATGAGATGACCGATGTGCGTCATGCCCCAGCCCACTCCTGCACTTCCTTCCTGTGCAGCGGCTCCCCTGATGCTATGATACTTGGGATTCAACGCCTGAACATCAGTCACCCCAGAACCTCCCAGAGAGAGGTGCTGGCTGGGGCCCTGCAGGCAAGAGGGGCAAACCCCTTCCCAGCACAGGTGCACGTTTCAGTGAGAACAAGCTCCTGGCCCTTCCAGTACAGAAGGGCCCCACGAAGCCTGGCTGGCCTCGAGAGATAGGCTGGTCTCTGAGGTAGTCAGGGATGTGCCCTCTGAGGTCCGCCTCCTAGAGGGAGCCCACCCCACGGAGTGCAGAAAGCTGACAGCCTCCAGCTGTGGGCACCTCAGGCTCGGCCTCAGCATCTGAGCCAAGGACATGCTTTACCTGGGATGCTCCCAGTCAGTGAGCACCGCGGGGGTACAACAGCTCTGCATTGCTGCTGTGAGCCTCTTCCATGGCCATCTGGCATGGGAGCTCCCCCGTGGGTGGGCTGCGGCTTTCTCCAAGCGGCACTATGATCTGGGCTCCTTCTTTCCCAAACCCTTTCCTCCCTCCTCATTTTCACAGGTGCCAGCCATGCATCATGGTCTGAGGGCTCCCCTGCCTTCCTCTGCACTCTCTCTCCCCTTCCCTGAGTGGACGTCTCCTGCTCTTCCAGCTCCACCTTGGTGTCTGCTTCCCAGAGGTCCTGCACTGGCACAGCCTCCACGAAGACATTGCCATCAGAGGGCACAGCGTTGCTCTTGAGCTGGCAGGCTGGACACTCAGAGGAGGCTGCCGATGAACCAGCCTTGAGCAGTGCAGTCCACACGGCTGGGGCTGGGGCTCCTCCTCCTCTGCTGCATGGCCCCTCTGGGCATGTGCTCATTGCTCCCGTTTGGGGTGGCCAATGACAGACCAGCTAACGTCCATGGGCTGGGCCTGCTTGTCTCCTCATTGTTGTGCTCATTGCTCCCATTTGGGGTGGCCAATGACAGACCAGCTAACGTCCATGGGGTGGACCTGCTTGTCTCCTCATTGTTGAATGCCTCACTTGTGATGGATGTGCCTGGGTGGGTGCTAACACATTAACATTCAATAGAAGGATTTTCACTTTGTGTCCAATCCCAGGTGATCATCCAGTACTTCGTCCCCAGAACTCTTGTCCTCCATCCCTCGGACCCATGACCAGCCCACCAGGCCACTCATTAGTGCCCGTGAGATCATATAATTCTCACTTCAAGCCAGGTCGCCTTCCACACAAAGTGGTTGGACTCCTAGGAACATACCTGGATCAATTGTCTGTGATTTTTAACAACTGGGGATCTGAAAGGGAAATGCACATAAAGGGAGGGTTCGAGGAGAAGAGAAAGCAGCCGACAGGGAGATGGACAAACTTCCAGCACCTTCCCCAGGAGGGAAATTTGCAGGGCCTGGTTCACCATTCCCCAGCTCCTTTCACCTCCCTCTCCGCTTCTGTATCCACTTTAATCCATGATTTATGAATGGAATTAATAGAAACCAATCAGGCATGGCTATGTCTACAGTGCTTTGTTCAACAACACATGTTTCCCATAGTAATTACGTTAGAATAATGACAACACAGAAAAAAATGCCTGGTCATCAGTACTGGATCATGAGTGCTAACAAGACTGATGGTTTTACCAATAAAACTGCCAGCAAAGGAAGCTGGGAGAAAAGACACACAGGCCTGGGGCTGGTCCTGCTTGTCGGCATGTTTTGCAGTCATCATTCCAACTTTCAGTGGCTCCATTTCCTCTGCTGAGAAAAAGAGGAATTTCTCCAGTTCACTGTTTCAGGTGGTTCTGAAAGACACAGATGTCCTGGGGGAACTGGCCTAGGAAAGCAGGGAGGCATTGCTCATTGTAAACAGTCCACCATTCCCTGAAGTTATTGGCTGTATAGTATAGTTTGTTTATTTGTCTGATGCTGTCCTGGTCCACTTTTGAGGCTTCTGGCAAGAGGTAGGGGCAGTTCCCCTTCTTCAGTATCTGATTAAGTCCATGTCCCCCACCACTTCCTTTATGGGGTTCCCAAACTCCAAGCCACTACGCATCTCCCTTAGTGCTCTAGGGCCAGGTATCAAACAACTAGGGACAGCTCTGAGCCCAAGAGCCCAAGAAAGTCCTCAAATTGCCAGTCCACAGGGAGCCTTGGAAACTTAACCAAGCCACTGCACTCACCACACATTATGTGCCCCGCAGCCTTCAATGCGCATGACGCAGCCTTCTGCCATGATGTAGCCTTCCCTGCCCATGACGCAGCCTTCACTGCCCAAGATGCAGCTTTCACTGCCCACAATGCAGCCCTCTGCATAGCCCCGCCTGGAAGTCCCCTCTCTTTTGGAACCGTAAGCAATAGAATTCTGCCTTTTATCTTTCTGTCAGTGTGTTCTGTCCCACCAAAAACAGGACCTTTGAATCATATAAAACAACTGCCAGCACTTGGGCTCTAGAAGTAATGGATCTGTACCTGACCAGCCTTTAGTTCCTCCCCCACTGTTTAGCTGTTCTGTTCCTCACTGCAATTCCTAGTTTTCTCCTGTATCACTCATGCAGCATTGGAATAGCCTAGTGATTACTCCTGACTCAGACGTCCCTGGGCTCAGGTTCTTACCCTCCGATACTTGTACCTGCATCTCTGCGCTCCTCCCTCCCCTCCTCCAAGAAGGTAATTAATCATTGCATCTCCTTCAAAGGCTGCTATGAGAGAAAGTCCGGACCATCAAGGGCACTCACTAAGACAGATACTGTACACACATATGCACACAAATGCACACAGGCATCCCCACGCAATGGAAACAGGAGACAGAAGCCAAAAGCTTCCATCAGGTGGTCTTAGCAGGCAAAGGAGAGCAAACTGAGTTCTCAAGCCCCACGTTCTTGACAGCAATAAACTTGGGCCTTTTGGTGTCATGTTCAAAGAAAGCTACATGACCAATGACAGCCAAGCTGACACCATGTGCAAAGCAGATCCTCAACACACCACTGTAAACTTCTGACCGCATTTCTTTCACTGCACTGGGAATGATGTTCCCAAATCTTGTAGGCTTCTTGTAAATTATGCATTATACCTTCTGCAACTTAAAAGCATTTACATCTTCAAATGTGAACATTTAAAATATATCACATATTTGGAAACTACATGTTGGCTTTATTTATTCACCTATATTAAGTAAAACAATGGGAGGAAAATGAAGTGGTCTGGTCCTCTCTTTAAATTGAAAATCCCTGCTGAGGTCCAAATAGGCCAGAACGCTAGTGGACGACCTGCAAAAAGTGCCTGTGATGTACTGAATTTTGAAACTTCGAGCTGAATTCTGTGGATGTGTGCATGTTTTGGCAAGAGGGTCTGCTAACTGAATTAAATTATTATAAACAGAGGGAAAGGGCAGAACAGGGAAATAAGTGAAAAGGGGAAGGACGCGGCGGGCGAGGCATAGGAGCAGGCGGCCTGGGGCAGGTGCATCCCCAGGTGCGCGCCCCGCCCCTGCAGGACCCGGCGGCAACGCGGTGCGTTCCCAGCCTCCGGCGCTAGAGGGCCGGTCCCTGGCAAGACTCGAGGCTCTGGCTCAGCCTCCAAGAGAGGCCGGCAGGGGGCGCTCTGCGCAGGGACCGGCGGGAGCTGAACCTGCGTGAGAGGCGCGGGGCCACCTGTGCAGATGCAGGTGGAGCCACTCCGCCAACCCCTGGGGCAGTGGGTGAGGCTGGAGGGAGGGGTGCCCTGTGCACAGCTGGAAGACATCTCACCTCTTACAAATCCTGAGGGCACTTTTGCTTTTTTAAGGGAGTTTGGGAGACAGTATTGCAAAGGGTCCAGTAATCGTTGCAAAATCATTTCTCAGTATATCTTAAAGTCAGGAATCCCTGAACTTGAGTATCAGCTCTGCCCTTCACTGTGCAGTCTTGGACAAGGGAATTCACGCTCTGAACCTCGGTTCCCTCCACCCCTAAAATGGGGATAATGAGCGCGCCTAAGCCATAGTGTTGGTGTGAGGATTAAATGAGATTCTGCACCTGCAGGTAGCACACAGAGTGCCTGGTAGAAACACGGCGAGCACCCACGCAGGGCTCTGTGAACAAATTTTGCACTTTTCATTAAACCAAATAATAGCTTTGCACAGCTAATCAGCCTAAACTTTACTCTGTTATTTGTTGGCAATTAGATCTGGCTGTTGATCCAATTACACAAGTCTAGAATTAGACTCTAACCCTGAGCTAAGAAAAGCTGTTTTCAGCTGCTCCAACAACCCACCTGGTAGTTAAGGGACTTTCTGTGGTCACAGGGTTGCTCCTAGTTGGCCACAAGAACATCATGACCTAAAGCCACAGGTAGCAAAGGAAATTGTATTTTTCTCCCAAGCCCTAAGTAATTCCAGTATGTCATTGCAGCCTGGCATTTACCTAACTGAATGAAGCAATGTGCTGATTCCTGATCCAGCCAAAACCTTAACTGTCATTTAAATAGGGCATGATATTTAAAATATTAATTTTGTTTTCTTCTAGCACCTTATAACTCCAAAGTATCATTCAGAATATATTTGCATATATAAAGAATTCATCATTATTGTTTCTCTGTGGCCGAAATGACTGTCGGTTTGACTTCTGGACTTAAGCTGAGCCTCTAGTTATTGGGAAAGAGATGATATAACGTGTTTCTGCATGAAAGCCTGTTCGATGTTAGGGAAAGATACAACGTAGAGAACCAAAGGTTAACAGCACAAGTGGGAATAGCACATCCATCACTTCTGATGCATTCTCTATTTCAGTGAGGCTCAATGACAACCACCCTTCCCGCTGCCAAGTCCATCAATAGATTAAAAGTCACTTCAGAATTCCCCAAAGTTCAACACCCATCACAGAAGGAATGCTGGAAATTATTACCTGCCTGCAAAATTCTCATGCTGGAATGACTATATGATTTCTCTAGAGTAGTGTTCTCCAAAGAGTTTTTATTGTGCACCCTTATCCCTACGTGTTTAGGCACATGTCCACAAAATAACAGTACTGTAGCTGTTATTCTGCCTACCAAATATTTTCAGGTTACTGTTTGACGAGGAACATGATAGGATTATCACTCTCAACCCCTTCTCTTCTGGTGGCTCAGATGACAGGCCCTGTGATTCCAACGGGCTATGAGCAGAAGTGAGTGCGGTTGGAAAGGGAAATCCATGGGGGACAGGGGAAAACCCAGCTGCTCATGTCACCTGTACTCTGTTCATCCTGGTCCAAGCCAACCCTTGCATGACCTGGAGCCCCTGCCTGGGCTTTCCTGATGTCATCACCCACTA
Source organism: Macaca nemestrina (assembly GCF_043159975.1). Classification (NCBI taxonomy): domain Eukaryota; kingdom Metazoa; phylum Chordata; class Mammalia; order Primates; family Cercopithecidae; genus Macaca; species Macaca nemestrina. Next base: position 7,311,843 of record NC_092134.1, read on the forward strand.
CTGGCCCTGGGAGGTCTTGTTGGACCTCCAATGCATCAGCCATGCTCCCCACTTAAGTTTCACTGTTCCTCTTCAGTCTCTGGAGCACTCACTTCCCCAAAATATCCCCTGGCCTTCCCACTCACTCCTTTTAGGTCCATACTTGGATGTCAGCTTGTCAGTGGGCTTTGCCAATTATTCCCTTTCAACTTTTGTCTGCACCACCAACCACTCCGTGCATCTCTCCTGCTTTACTTTTCTCCATAGCTCTTTACCCCACATGACTATTTACTGATGTGCTTGTTTACTGCCTGTCTCCTCTTTCAAAAATATAAGTTCTGTTTATCGTCTCTCTCCAATGCCTAAAACAATGACCATCATATATTAGATGCCCAATAAATATTTGTTGGAACAAAGAATGAATAAACATCAAACATACAAACTCCACACACATGCCAGCTTGATGACTTGGACTCCCTTTCTCTATCCAAACTTGTCTTTGGAGACGTGGGATTTAATGCCTATGTTTTCAAGAGAAACCAGCGTACTGGATTTTTCACATGTAAAGCCTGACTTTTCAAATGTTAGCCATTAATCCTAAAGTTTATGAATAAATGCCACAAGGGTCAAACAAAGTCTGTGTGCAGACTGAATCTGACCCCAGCATTTCCCCTTCCACATCCCACCTCAGAGCCCACCTCAGAGAAATTCTTCCATAAACAGATTGTTCCTGGTGATCACAATGACAGCTCACAGGGTCTTGTCCTCTGCAGGGGTCCAGACGTACATATGGGACACCTTCCGAGCTGGTTTCACTGTGTGGCATTACAAAGAGATGCCACCTCTTTGAACTTCCATTATCTCATCTCTAAACAGAGATGGTGATCCCAGTTTGCAGTTGATTGTAAAGACTGCCAAAACTAAAATTGCAAATTACTCATGTCTGTTATGATGACTGGTAGATGAGATTTGTATGGCTTATTATTTTTGCATCTTAGTGCCAATCTTAGCTCCCTAAGCATTAATTAACAATGGGGTATCAATCTATTTGTAGGTGTTTTCTGTGCACAGATCTTACTCTTGGGCCATACACTATTGTCAGCCATTTACCATATAGAATAGAAAGATAACTGAGCCAGGAGTCTGGACACATGGATTCTCAGCTCCAGTCCACCCTCCTGTGTGCCAGGTGCATCTAGGTGCTTACGACACAGTCATGACAGACAGGTATTCCAGAGGTTGACATTCCAGAAAGGGGACACTGAGAAAAACATGAAAAGCAAGAAATGGAATGGTGCATGAGATGAGTGCCCTGAAGAGATGTAGACCAGAGAAGGGAGACAAGGAGTGCTGGGGGTACAAGGAATGACACTGTGGCCAAGGGAAGAGCAACGAGCTCCAGGAGGTGAGGGAGGAGCCAGGCACTACCTCTGGGAGGTGAGAGAGGAGCCACGGAAGTACTTCTGGGAGGTGAGGGAGGAACCAGGCACTGCCTCTGGGAGGTGAGAGAGGAGCCACAGAAGTACCTCTGGGAGGTGAGGGAGGAGCCAGGCACTACCTCTGGGAGGTGAGGGACGAGCCACGGAAGTACTTCTGGGAGGTGAGAGAGGAGCCATGGAAGTACCTCTGGGAGGTGAGGAAGGAACCAGGCACTGCCTCTGGGAGGTGAGAGAGGAGCCATGGAAGTACCTCTGGGAGGTGAGGGAGGAGCCAGACGCTACCTCTGGGAAGTGAGAGAGAAGCCATGGAAGTACCTCTGGGAGGTGAGAGAGGAGCCATGGAAGTACCTCTGGGAGGTGAGAGAGGAGCCATGGAAGTACCTCTGGGAGGTGAGGGAGGAGCCAGATGTTACCTCTGGGATGTGAGAGAGGAGCCATGGAAGTACCTCTGGGAGGTGAGGGAGGAGCCAGATGTTACCTCTGGGAGGTGAGAGAGGAGCCATGGAAGTACCTCTGGGAGGTGAGGGAGGAGCCAGATGTTACCTCTGGGAGGTGAGAGAGGAGCCATGGAAGTACCTCTGGGAGGTGAGAGAGGAGCCATGGAAGTACCTCTGGGAGGTGAGAGAGGAGCCATGGAAGTACCTCTGGGAGATGAGGGAGAAGCCAGGTACTACCTCTGGGAGGTGAGGGAGGAGCCAGACGCTACCTCTGGGATGTGAGGGAGGAACAAGGCACTGCCTCTGGGAGGTGAGAGAGGAGCCATGGAAGTACCTCTGGGAGGTAAGGGAGGAGCCAGACGCTACCTCTGGGAGGTGAGGGAGGAACCAGGCACTGCCTCTGGGAGGTGAGAGAGGAGCCATGGAACTACCTCTGGGAGGTGAGGGAGGAGCCAGACGCTACCTCTGGGAAGTGAGGGAGAAGCCAGGTACTACCTCTAGGAGATGAGAGAAGGAGACATGCAGTTACCAGAGGATATAATGTTGAAGGCAGAAGGAATAAGAAGTGCAAAGGCCCTGAGACAGGAGAGTGTGGGGTTTGAGGAACACATGGGGGTCAGTGGCTGGAACAGACCAGGTGAGAAGGAGCAAGTGAGGCCAGAGGAAGGAAGAAGGAAGATCATGGACATCTTTATGGGTCATGGTGAGAACTTTGCCTTTTACTCTGAGTGAAATGGGAGTGTATATGGTTAGAAGCAGACGTGATCTGACTTAGGTTTTAACAAACTCATTACTGCAATGTTGAGAACAGATTGAGAAGCAAAGGAGGAGGAGAGGAAACCCAAAACTACACTACACACTGATGTTAAAGTCCATGATGTAATATTCTCTGAAACTGTTTCCTTTTCAACAACATTGAGTGGGGAGCCTCTGTCCCACCTATATCCTGAGACTGATGTGAGTATAACATGCTCCATTGTAAAAGCCAGTTCTTCCCATCCATTTTATGTACCAGGATTCAAGTCCTCATGCTACCACATGCTAGTTAGGGACCAGGGACCAATTATGTAGCCTCTCTGTGCCTCAGTAAGATGGGGATACTAATAGCTTCCACTCCAGAAGGCTTTTGTGAGGATCGAACAACATAATCCTTGTCTAGTATATAGAACAGCGTGATCCAGCACAGGACCCCAGTGAATATTGTCAGCCATTTCAGTAGCTCTTGCTCTGGCAACAAATAACACCAGATCTCAATTGCTTGTGCGAACATTCCCTTCTTCCTCATGTTCCAAGACTCTGGGGATCAGCTGTGGGTCAGTTGTGGGTTGCCTGCAACTTGGCTGGCCATTCCTGGGCTCAGGTCAGCTCCACGTGTCTCCTCATTTCAGGACATAGGCTGAAGACTCAGTCTGAGATCCGCTATTCTCATGGTGGACAGCACACAAAGGAATGCCAGTGGAAACCCACTGTATTTCCTGAAGAATCTTCTGTCTTTTCTATTCTCCTTCAGCTGGTTAAAGTAAGCCATATGACCAAATCCAAAAACAATAGAGTGGGGCTATACACCGCCTGATGGAGGAGAGCAAATAATCCAGTCCACCTCAGAAGCTAGCAGCAAACATCATCATCATGTCATCTTATCACATCATCATATCATCATCATCACAATTTCACCATCATCACATCATCATTATTGACATCATCACATCATCATCATCTCCATCATCATCACATCATCACCATCATCATCATCATCATATCATCGACATAATCACATCATCACCACCATCATCATCATATCATCACCAACATCATCACCATCATCATCACACCATCACCATTATCATTACATCATCATCACATCACCATCATCATCACCATTATCATTACATCATCACATCATCACCATCATCATCACATCATCACCATCATCATCATCACCATCATCACCATCATCACCATCATCATCACCATCATTATCATTACATCATCAGCACATCATCACCGTCATCATCATCATCATCACCATTATCAAATCATCATCATCACCGTTATAATTAAATCATCATCATATCATCATCATCATCACGTTATCGCCATCATTACATCATCATCATCACGTTATCGCCATCATTACATCATCATCATCATCACATCATCCTCATCACCATCATCACCAATATCATCACGTTATCACCATCATCACATCATCATCATATTATCATTACCATCATCACATCATCACCATTATCATTACATCATCATCACCATTATCATCATCACATTATCACCATCATCACATCATCATTATCACCATCATCATCACATCATCATATCATTATCATCATCACAATTATCATTACATCATCACCACCATTATCATCATCACATCATTATTACCACTATGATCAAATCATCATTATCACATCATCACGTCATCATCACATCAGCAGCAGCATCATCACATTGTCGCCATCATCACATCATCATCACCATCATCGCCATATCATCATTATCGCCATCATCATCATCACTATTGTTATCAGGTCATCATCCTTATCATCATCGTCATCATTATCATTACATCATCATCACATCACTATCACTATAATCATCACATCATCATCATCACCATCAGCATCATCACCATCATCACCATCACATCATGAGCCCAAAATGATTGAAACAGTCTGTGATAGCCACATGAATATGCCTGCTGCAGCATATTCATTTCTTCTATTATTTGTTGTTTCTGGTCTATTTGGTGTCTCACGTTTTATCCCAAGGATGTTATGACTCACATGTAGCTAGCTTAGATGAGGTACCCAGCAATGTGACAAGGGGGGTTGTCAGGGGAAGGGATGATGGGACCTCAGATTTTCATAGATTAAACCATGACCCAAAATACAGATATGAACTCACTTTACAAAACAGAAATATTTTCCAAAGCAACCTACCAAGGAAATTTCCAAAATGGGCTACGTTTTTTAGAAGATAGCACTTTGACTTTTAAGCTATCTTACTTTTATATCTCCTTGGCCTTCAATTGTTGGAGGCACCTGACAAATCAGCTTAAAGCATCTCTTCCCCCTGGCCTTTAAGAAGCTAGCTTTGCCCAACAAATCTCCACAAAGAAATGCCACGGTGAAATAGTTCGTAAGGTGAGACTCTGCAAGCTTCCTCATTCATGTATCTTTTTTCCAAGTATATGTGGGTTTATGGAGTTTGAGCTGGTAGGTTGTAGGTATAGATGAATTTCTATCCTTACATGTTACTATGTGAGAAAAGATTACCTGAAAATGAAGTCAACACAGAGGATAATATACGTGAGACCTGGAGAGCGAATTGCTAAGTGTATTGATTGAGCAGCTGGATCAAGCTATACCTGAACTGACAACCTTGACTTTTCACTTACAAGTGCCAACAAATTCCTTGGTTTTGTGTTTGTTTAACGGATTTCAGTTGTCAATCAAAAGAGAATCCTGACAAGTACACAATTCATCCATCCAAATGTTCATTCATCAAATAGTTCTCAAGAACTCTTCTGTACCAGGCACTGGTCTCTGCTTCTTGGTGCTCACAACCCAAAGAAAGGGAAAACTCCAAGCAGTCATCTGGAAGTGATTAATTCTGTATTCTTGAGAATCTGGACATGTCATGGATTGCTTGGGCAGTGGTTGTGTTCGTCCTCCACAAGCTACCTGACAGCTTCAGTTTCTTGGAACCTGGTTAGGAACCTGGAGAGGGCTACAAAAAATGCTTAAACACAAAGTGTTTATCTTAGCAAAGTGTTTATCTTACGAAGACAGAAAAAGTGTCATGCTTTTAAAATGTTACTTTACCCTGCCCCCACCCCAACATCAAATTTGTTTAAAAGGCATAAAACAGCATGTCTACAAATTATTCTCATGAATGGTGATATTGTTCTAAGTTTGGGCACGGAAGAAAGGAAACTAATCTAGTCAGCCCAGCTTTTCAGCACTGATCATCCCTCCTCCTTCATTGTATCTGATAATCCAGCCCTCTCTGGCTCCCTAGCCTTCTGCTGAGGTCTGTACGGGGAACAGTAAAGAGGTGTAAGAATCTTTTGATAAAATCTCATATTTAAACTGCTCCAGCTTATTCAGTCTGTGGAGTACACTTGCTTTTCCTGTGTCACTGAGCTTTCTCTCAGTGCAGTCGACAGGCCACATACTTGAAATTCCTTTTCTCTTAGCTAATCTGGCTTTGATAAAAGAGAGTTCTCCCTTCCTAATGCTTCCTTTGCATCTTCTGAGAGGTGTGACTGATTATTTTACACACTTTGGAAAGCTCTTTTCTATCCCCAAGTGGTTAATCGCCTCCTTAACTATTGAAGGTCATTTTCTGTGTTTTGTTAGATATAGTTGATGTATAATTCAGGCTACCTTTTAAGTTCCTACTTAAGTTTTACATTGTCCTTTTCTGACAGAATTTTCTAACCACAGAGATGCTAGCCCATTTTTGAGAATTTAATTGAAATGTTGAGTGCTTTATTTTCTCCAGATAGCTTGCATATATTATAACATTCTCCCTGCATTTAACCTTGCTGTGCAAATCAGTTTCTACAAAGCAGCTTTTACCTAACAGTCCAGGTGGTCTCCACTTTCTGATTCACTCTTTATATCCAATTCCAAGTTGCCATCCTCCTGCACCTTCTCAAAGGACAGCTGGAAAATGTCACCTTCAGCTGGTTTCTATCAGAGTCGTAAGGTGACCCTGACTATCAGAACATGATCCCCGCATGCGTAAGATGTTTTCTATTCATTCAGGTCCTTCTCTCCTCCTTCCCTTTTCTGTTTTCTATGAAAGCAAGCTAGACTTCAAAAGAAGATGAGTATTTTTGCCAAAGCTACCTATTGGTGATGTCTGAAGTTGAAGTTCATCTGAGAGAACTCTAAGGCACTTTTTGGCTTAAAGCACTTGGGATCGGAGTGCTTTTTATTTTAAAAAAGCTACCTTTGAATATGAGTCATAAACAGTTGAAATGAAAAGGTAGGGGCTCTTTTTCCAGTTCTTTGAGGAGAACTTTGTTCTCAGCCCAAGATACATTTTCTCAGATTTGTATTCCTTGGTGCCAAAATAAGTATCTGTAACTTGTCCAAAGTGAGTGCCTCAACTGAAGGTGACTCAGGTCTCCGTAAGCTTTGTAATCAGGCGAGGCTTGTCATGAACACCATGAAATGTTTTAACATGTGCAGAAAAATCTTTGGACCACCACTGTCCCCTCCTTAAAGTCAGTTGAATATTTACTATAAAAACAAACACAGCAGTCATTGCCACCCTCTCTCAAGGGAAGCCCATAGCAACCTGAGCCTTATCTCAAACCTTCAGACATCACCACTAAAGTCCTGCCCAGCTTCTCCAGTGCGCTGGAGGTGGCGCGGTGTAGCGGTCAGCACTGCAGGACCCCCGCAGACCCTCCTCCAGTCACTAGTCTCCCGCTGGGACCACAACAGGCCATACAGAACCCTGCGGAGTGTTCCACTGGGAACCCAAGCAGCAGCCTGCCAACCAGGGAAGAGCATCCGTAGGGCTGAGGAAGTGGGGGCCAGGTTTAATAAGGAAAAATTGGCCAACCATTCTGTCAAGGAACACAGATAATGAGAACACTTGTGCAGATAAGGTGGAGTTCGATATGTGTGCTTGAAGCTGCAGGAAGACGGCCTATGACTCTAGCTATTCTAGACCCCAGCAGGTCCCACAAAACACTAAGAGAATCAAAATTAAGCTGGTTGCCTGTTCTCCGTGTCCGTGGTTTCTGGCATCAAGCCTGGGCCCCCTGCAGTGGGAGGGGTGCCTGCCTTGTCATCGTCTGCTGCTCCTTCCTCTCCATTTAAACTCTTCTCTGGCAGCTCAGCAGCCTGGCCCTGTCTACAAAGGTCACAGAATCTTCCTCTCCATGTCCTCCTGCCTAGTTTTGTTTTCTTTTCTGCAGGGACAGGAGGTGGAGGAAGAGAATGATTCTGAGATTGCAGGGAATCTGGCCACAGGTGCAGGAACAGAAGCAATAAAATAGGTAGTTAGTTTTTACTTGTCTTCTTTGTTTTGGAAGATCACGGTTTCTCTCATGACATTACCTATTTTATGTATAATTGACATAAAGTGCAACAGACAGATCCAGATCTTAAGCATACAGGTTTTTTTGTTTGTTTGTTTGCTTTATTTATTTTTTTATTTTTTGAGACGGAGTCTCACTCTGTCACCCAGGCTGGAGTGCAGTGACGCGATCTTGGCTCACTGCAACCTCTGCCTTTTGGGTTCCAGCGATTCTCCCGTCTTAGCCTCCTGAGTAGCTGGGATTACAGGCGTGCACCACCACGCCCGGTTAATTTTTGTATTTTTAGTAGAGATGGGGTTTCACCATGTTGGTCAGGCTGGTGTCAAACTCCTGACCTCGTGATCCACCTGCCTCAGCCTCCCAAAGTGCTGGGATTACAGGCATGAGTCACCGTGCCCGTCCAGTTCTGTGAATTTTTAAAAAGGCTTTTACCAATGTAATCCAGTCCTTGATCAAGATAAAGAACATTTTCATCACCCTAGTTAAGTCCTTTTCTGGTCAATATGCTCCCCATGTGAAGGCAAACACTGCTCTGCTGTCCAGCCCCATAAATAAGTCTGCCTACTGTTAAATGTCACGTAAATGGAATACTGTAGTATATACCCTTTCGGGTTTACCTTCTCTTATTTCACTCACTTAGTTCATGGAGTTGCATAAATCAGTAGCTTGTTCCTTTTTAGTTCTGAGGAGCACCCCACTGTTGGATGAAGAGATAACTATTCCCCCAGTCCCCTGTTGATGGCTATTTTGGTTGATTCTGAGTTTTGTCTATTATGAATAAAGTTGCTATGAACAATTCTTATTCATGTCTTCATGTGGAATCATGTTCTTATTCCTTCTGAATAAATACCAAAGAATGTGATTCTTAGGCAATTTGGTAAGTGTATGGTTAACTTAACCAGACATTAGTAAAATATTATCCAAAATGATGATAGTATTTTACAGCCCTGCCAACAAAGTCTAAAAATTATGGTTCCTCCACCTCTTTGCCAACAATGGGGGTTTCCATCTTTTTTCTTTTTAAACATTTATTTTAAGTTCAGGAATATTTATGCAGGTTTGTTACATAGGTAAACTTGTGTCACGGAGGTTCGTTGTGCAGATTATTTAATAACCCAGGTATTAAGCCTATTACTCATTTGTTATTTTTCCTGATCCTCTCCCTCCTCCTACCCTCCACCGTCCAAAAGGCACCAGTGTCTGTTGTTCCCCTCTATCTGTCCAAGTGTTGTCATCAATTAGTTCCCACTTGCAAGTGAGAACATGCAGCATTTGGTTTTCTGTTCCTGGTGTTAGTCTGCTAAGTATAAAGGCCTCCAGCTCCATCCATGTACTTGCAAAAGACATGATCTCATTCTTTTTTATGGCTGCATAGTATTCCGTAGTGTATCTGTACCACATTTTCTTTATCCAGTCTATCATTGATGGACATTTGGGTTGATTCCATGTCTTTGCTATTGTGAATATCAGCCATGATAGATGGCGTGTAGTAGTATTTCATTATGGTTTAAATTTGTCTTTCCTTGATGACAAATGAGGTATAAGGTATTCTTTCTTGTGCCATTCATAGATCTTCTATTGGGAAGTTTCTATTCAAATATTCTTCCCATTTTAAATTGTGGTGTTTGTCTTTTGATTGAGTCAGTAGCTCTTCACATATTCTAGACACAACTCTTGGATTGAGAATATTTTCCTCCACTCTGTGGATTGCTTATTTATTTGCATAATGATGGCTTTTGGAAAACATAGTTTTTTTATTTTTATAAAGTATAATTTATTAATTTGCTTTTTCAGGTAAAGTGACTTTGGGCCTTAATTAAGAAAACTTTTCTTACCCCAGGATTGAAAGAAAAATGTTCTCCCATGTTTTCTTCAAACAACTAAAGTTGTAATTTCAATTTATTGGATTTTCAACTAATGTTATATATTTTAGTTTTTACATTTAGGTCTGTAATTGAATCTAGGCTTTTGTATGGTGTGAGGTAGGACTGAAAGTTTTCCCACTACTGTTTCATGAAAAGACTTTCTTTACTCCATTGAATTCCTTAGACTCCTGTGTTCAAAATCAAACAACTATAAAAGAATGAATTTATTTCAGGACACTATTCTGTTCCAGTGATTTATTTACATATCCTTATATCAATACTAAATTATACTTAATTACTGTAGCTTTTAATATGTCTTGAAATTGGGTAATCTAAGTCTTCAAAGATTGTTTGTTTTTAAAATTGTTTTGGCTATTCTAAGTACTCTGCATTTCCAATTAAAATTTTAGAATCAGCTTGTCAATTTCCATGACAAGAAAGGCTGGGACTTTTATTGGGATTGTTTTCACTCAGTAGATCACAATGGGAAAATCAACATCTTAACAAATTGAGTCTTTCAATCCAGAAACATCTCTCCATTGATTGTGTCTTCAACTTCTTTCAGCAATATTTTGTAGTTTTACTATAGAGGACTTGCAAACACTTGTTATATTTATTCTTAAGTATTTTATAGTTCTGGATATTATAAATTGTATTATTCTTTAATTTTATTGTATAAATTTTAATTTCTAGGATATAGAAATGCAGTGAATTATTATGTACAGGCCTTATATCCCATGACCTTGCTTTTTTTTTTTTTTTTCTCTGAGACGAAGTCTCACTCTGTGGCCCAGGCTAGAGTGCAGTGGCGCCATCTTGGCTCATTGAAACCTCTGCTTCCCGGGTTCAGGCAGTTCTCCTGCATCAGCCTCCTGAGTAGCTAGGATCAGAGGCATGTGCCATCACACCCGGCTTTTTGTGTTTTTAATAGAGATGGAGTTTCACCATATTGGCCAGGCTGGTCTCGAACTCCTGACCTTGCGATCTGCCTGCCTCGGTGTCCCAAATTGCTGGGATTGCAAGCATGAGCCACCGCTCCCGGCCATGACCTTGCTTTTAATATTGCTTGTTGTCTGTTTTTGGCATCAACATTAATGATGGCTTTGTAAGTTGGGCTGTTTGCTCCTCCTCTGTATTTTGGCTGCTTTTCTTTAAAAATAATATTATTTCTTTCTTACATATTTGACATAATTCATGAGTAAAGCCACCTAGACCTTAAGTTTTCTTTGTGGAAAATCTTCAAATTTATTGAACTGACGTGAATCCATACATATTTTGATTCTTTCTCATCTCAGTTTTGCCTTTCAAGGACCATTTTATCTAAATTGTCTATTTTATCAGCAAAGTTATTCATAACATTTCCTTATTAACTATTTTGAATCTGTGCAGTTGTAGTAATTTCCCCTTTTTTGGCTGATATTGGTAATTTGCATTTTTTGTTTCATTAATGTTACTAGGAATTAATTGATTTTATTACTTTTAAGGAAACAACTTGTTACCTCATTTTTTTCTATTGTTTTTCTATTTTATTGATATCTGCTTATTATTTATGTCTTCTTCCTACCTATTTTGGTATTAATTTGTTATTTTACATACTCCTTAGGTGATAATTTAGATCAAGGGGTGGCGAACTCTTTTTCTAAAAAAGGCCAGATTATAAAATATTTGAGATTTTGTGGACAATACAATCACTGTTAGAGCTATTCAAATTATCATTCAGTTCAAAATGTTTCCTAATTATTGTGATTTCTTTCTTAACCATGAGTTCTATAGAATTATGTTGCTTAATTTCTAATATTCAGAGACTTTTCTAGATAACTTTCTTCCAGTTGATTTTTAGTTTAATTTTGTTGTAATCAGAGTACATATACTGTAGGAAGTCAATCTTTTAAAGTTTATTGAGAGCAGTTTCATGGCCCAACATAGGTTCTATCTCAGTGAATGTTCTATGGGTACTCGAAAAACATGTTCAGTTATGGAATGTAGTGTTTTATGTATTTAAATTAAGTTGACTGACATTATAGTTCAAATTAACTATATCTTTTTTGTTTTTACACTTGTATCAGTTCTGAAAGAAAAGTATTGAAATCTTCTACCACAGAGATAGATTTTTCTAAATTTTCCTCTAGTTCTGTTATTTTTTGCTTATTATTTTGAGGCTCTACTTTTAGCTGCACTGCCATTTAGGATTTTCATGTCTTCTTGATAAACTGACTGCAGTGTTGTTGTTGTTGTGATGATGATGTTGATGATGATGTAATTCATCTTTGATCATATTCTGTTTTAGTATGCTTTATCTGATACTTAACGTAGCCACTCTGGCTCTTTTGTAATTTGTTTGGCATATACCTTTACCCAAATTTTTACTTTTAACCTCTTTATATATAAAGTGTGTCTCTTGTAGGTTACATATGATTGGGTCTTCCTTTTGGTCTAGTCTGACAGTACTGATATGTTGAATTTGAGTCTACCATCTTGTTATTTTCTTTCTACTTGTCATATGTTCTTTTTCACTTTTTTTCTTCCTTCCTGAATACTTTATAGCAAGTATAACTTGACACTGCAATTTATCTCCTCTACTGCCTTATTAGCTATACCTCTGCACTTTTAGTCTTTTCCTAGGTAACTATTTATTACTTTCTACCATGAATTAATATTGATCACTTCATGTATAATGTAAAACCTTAGCAATGTACCTCAATTTAATCCTTCTTGTGCTTTGTGTTATTGATATAATTTACTTTACATATGTGTGTATGCATATATGAATAGAAATATATATACACACATATATACATATATATACACATATAGGTATGTGTGTGTCTGCCTCTGTGTGTGTGTATCCATGAAAGGGGCCTAATAGTAAGCTTGAATTGACAGAAGAAAGAATCAGTGAACAAGAAAGATTGATAGAGACTATGCAATCCAAAGAATATAAAGAACATGGAGAAAAAAAGAATAAAGAAAAATGAACAAGGCCTCTGAGAATTGTGGGAAACCATTCAATACACCGAATATATGGAAAAGGGGGGTACAAAAAGGAGGGAAAAGACAGAAAGAAACAGAATAAATTTTTTTAAGTAAAGGCTAAAAATGTCCTAAACTTGATGAAAAACATTATCTATTCATCCAAGAAGCTCAACACAGTCCAAATTGAGTAAATTCAAAGAGATATACATTAAGACATAATAATAATAATGTTGGAAGACAAAGAGAAAATCTTGAAAGTAGAAAAAGAAAAACAACTCATCACACACAAGGAAATCATAACAAGATTAAAAGTTGCCTTTGCATCAGAAACAATGGAGGCCAGAAGGGAATGGAATGACATATTCAAAATGACAGAAGATCAAAACTGTCACCCAAAAGTCCTATAGCTAGAAAAATTATTTTTCAAAAAGGAAAACTAAAGATACTCCCAGATAAACTAACACTGAGAGAATTTGTTGCTAGCAGACTTTCCTTATAAGAAATACTAAAAGAAGTTCTTCAGGCTGAAAGTAAGTGACCCTAGACAGTAATTCAAATACACACACACACACACACACACACACACACACACACACGGCACTGGCAAAGACAGTAATGTAATTATAAAACATAGTATGTAGAGATACTAGTGCCGTGTGTGTGTGTGTGTGTGTGTTTGAATTATTGTCTAGGATGAGTTCATGTCCTTTGCGGGGACATGGATGAAGCTGGAAACCATCATTCTCAGGAGACTATCACAAGATCGGAAAACCAAACACCACATGTTCTCACTCATAAGTGGGAGTTGAACAATGAGAACACATGGACACAGGGAGGGTAACATCACACACTGGGGCATGTTGGGGGGTGGAGGGCTAGGGGAGGGATAACATTAGGAGAAATACCTAATGTAGGTGATGGGTTGATGGGTGCAGCAAACCAAGCAAACCACCATGACACGTGTATACCTATGTAACAAAATTGCACGTTCTGCACATGTAACCCAGAAATTAAAGTATAATTTAAAAAACCACAGTATCAGCGCATATCCCTTCTATCTTAACTGATTTTAAAAAGCAATTGTATAACACAACATAAATATATTTGAATTGTTGGACCTATAATGTATTTAAATGCAATATACTTGAGAAAGACAGCATAAATAAAATGACAAGGAGCAAAGCTGTGTGTGCATAATGAAATAACACCACATATTTACTCAAGTCCACCAGAACAAATAAAGAGAATCAGAATGACAAATAAGAAGCTTAATATAACAAACTCTATAAATATATAATTTATCTCCTCTCTGCTCTCAGCTTCTTTAATAGACATAATGATATATGTAAAGTAATAATTATAACTATAAATAACTGAATTTGTAACATATATAGTGTACGTTGTATAACAATAATACCACAGGAAAAGGGAGCTGATATAGAGCTATGTAGGAATAATGCTTCTATATCTTCCTGGAATTAAGTTAGTACGAATCTGAAGTTAAGACATAGATGGCAAGCTCGAGCACAATCACTCAAAAATAACTCAATAAATAGTGAAAATCTATCAGTTGAATTAAAATGTTACATTGGAAAACATTTCTTAATGCAAAAAAAGTACAATAGAAATACAGGAATAAAAATATCATGAGATATTTTAAAAACACAATATAAAATGGCAGAAATAAATTCAGCTACATTAATCATAACATTAAATGTGGATAGATTAAACATTCCAATAAAAATCAGAGATTGTAAAATGTGTTTTTTAAAAGATTCAACTATGTGCTATCTATACATTTTAGACCCAGAGATACAAATAGATTGAAAGTAAAGGAATAGAAAAAGATAGGTCATGCAAACAGCAACTGCAAAGAAGCTGAAGTGGTTGTACTAACATCAGACAAAATCAACTTTCAATTTTTAAAAATGTTGTTATTAGAGGTAAAGATATAAAAGTGCTAAAACAATAAAAAGGTCACATCATCAAAAAGATATAACAATAATGACCACGTATGCATACCTAATAACATAGCCCCAAAATATATGAAGCAAAATTGGACAGAATCAGAGAGATAATTCAACAATAATAGCTGAAGATATCTATTATATCTATCACTGTAAAAGTGCTAGCTAGAGGGAATAAGAGGTGCTGGCTTCCCAGCATTCCATCTTTCCCCAAAGAACAGCACTGAGCAAGGGTCAGCTGGATACAATGCAGAAGAAGAAATTACCTTACTGCCAAGGAGCCCTGAACAAAAGGCTCCTGCCTCTTTATGAAACTGTGAGCTGTGGAAAGGCAGAAAACACAGTACTGAGTCTAAACCATTAAACAGAGATTTACCATATGACCCAGCAATCCTACTCCTAGATATATACCCAAGAGAAGCGAAAACATATGTTTACACGAGAATATGTATATGAATATTTGTTGCAAACAACCCACGGCCAGCAAGTGATGGGTAGAGAAATAAAATGTGGGGTATCCATGTAATGGAAGCTTTCTTTGCCCTAAAAAGGAATAAAGTACTGATATATGCTATAAGTTGGACCAACTTTGAAATCAGTATGCTAAGTGAAAGAAGTTTGGCACGAAATACACCTATTTTATGATTCTATTTATATGAGATCCTCAGAAAAAGAAAGCAAATCTACAGATACAGAAAACAAATTTGTGGCTTTCTAGACCTAATGGGTTGAGGAAAATGGAGTGACTGCTATTAAGTATAGGGTTTCTTCTAGGCAAGTGAACATATGCTAAAATTGATTGTGGTAAAGGTATGAATATACTAAAAGCTACTGAACTCTATACTTTAAATTGTGTTGTGTGCGAATTATATCTCAATATGCCTGTTAACAAATAAAAGGTGAACTCAATCTCCTACACATACATGTGTGGGTGTGGGAGCAGGACGTATATGGGAAACCTCTGAACCTCCAGCTCAATTTTGCTATAAATCAAAAAGTGCTCTAAAAAATAAGGTCTAATTAGAAAAACAAAGCAAACTCAAGCAAAAGTAGCTGATTTTGATTTTCTAGTGTGAATGTCTCATTAGTGCTTGGGCCGATAAGAGACAGATTAGTTCTTGTAAACAATGTATTTTTATAAAAGCATTTAGCTTATTTACCTTGATTAGCCTCAAAAGGGCTCACAGTTTCCTGAACTGAGCAGGTACCTGCCTTCCTGCCCCATTCATCACTCTTAGATGGGTTTTGTGGTTTGTGTTGAATCCCAAAGCTTTACTGATTCCAGGTATGTATTTAAGCACAGCAAATAATCCATAGGATCAAACAGTTGTTCTAAAATCACTCAATATTCACTTCCTCTCCATTCTCCTAGCCTCTCTCTCCTTGGGTACTTTTATTTCCTAAAACACTGCTGAAACTAAAAATAAAGTAGAATTTGAATTTGTAACAATATTGACAGAACACTCTGCAGGGGCATTCCTCAAAGTGTGCAATGCAGCCCATGAGCATTTAAATAGGTGTTAGATGAAAATAAGCAAATAACAAATCTAATTAATAAATAATGAATTTAAATGGGGAAAAATGAGAAAGAAAATAAAGGTGGGTAATGTATAGAAAATTCAGAGTTAAGGAATGCTTAACATGTTTTTTTACAGCCATATTTCTCAAAGTCTTAAATACGTCCTGAAAATCTTCATGGGAGAAAATTAAAAAGCATTCCCAAAAACAGAATGTGCTCACAGAATTATATTTTTTAGTGATTTGTTTGTTTCTTTTTATTTTTTTCATCATCTAATCTGGCCAAGCTTAATTATAATGCTCTTGGAGAAATACCATGCCAAAGAGTTCACTACAGTATGACCCAAACATATTTTATTTCACATTTGCCTACTCAGTTCAAGTGCTCCAACAACAGCTTTAAACTCTTCCCCCCCACCGCCCACCCATTTAAGAACTGAACAGAATTCAGGACACATTCCCAGGCACCCATCTCCTAGATGACCATAAACTCTTTGGAGTAAGAAACACCTTTTTTTTTTTTTTTCCATCCACTTCATGCTTTATTTTTATATGCACACACATAAACATAGGTATGGAAGACAGATGGAACTAGAAAGAAATGCCCCAGCTCTTTTTCCATTTTCTATAACATTGTGAAGTGCAGGCCTAATCTGGATCACCTAAGTCAGTACTTTTGATTGAGAAAGAAAGAAAATTTTATGTGGTTTTTTTTTTTTAATTTATTAATTATTATTATACTTTAAGTTGTAGGGTACATGTGCATAATGTGCAGGTTTGTTACATATGTATACTTGTGCCATGTTGGTGTGCTGCACCCATCAACTCATCATTGACATCAGGTATAACTCCCAATGCAATCCCTCCCCCCTCCCCCCTCCCCATGATAGGCCCCTGTGTGTGATGTTCCCCTTCCTGAGTCCAAGTGATCTTATTGTTCAATTCCCACCTATGAGTGAGAACATGCGGTGTTTGGTTTTCTGTTCTTGTGATAGTTTGCTAAGAATGATGGTTTCCAGCTGCATCCATGTCCCTACAAAGGACGCAAACTCATCCTTTTTGATGGCTGCATAGTATTCCATGGTGTATATGTGCCATATTTTCTTAATCCAATCTGTCACTGATGGACATTTGGGTTGATTCCAAGTCTTTGCTATTGTGAATAGTGCTGCAATAAACATACATGTGCATGTGTCTTTATAGCAGCATAATTTATAATCCTTTGGGTATATACCCAGTAATGGGATGGCTGGGTCATATGGTACATCTAGTTCTAGATCCTTGAGGAATCGCCATACTGTTTTCCATAATGGTTGAACTAGTTTACAATCCCACCAACAGTGTAAAAGTGTTCCTATTTCTCCACATCCTCTCCAGTACCTGTTGTTTCCTGACTTTTTAATGATCGCCATTCTAACTGGTGTGAGATGGTATCTCATTGTGGTTTTGATTTGCATTTCTCTGATGGCCAGTGATGACGAGCATTTTTTCATGTGTCTGTTGGCTGTATGAATGTCTTCTTTTGAGAAATGTCTGTTCATATCCTTTGCCCACTTTTTGATGGGGTTGTTTGTTTTTTTCTTGTAAATTTGTTTGAGTTCTTTGTAGGTTCTGGATATTAGCCCTTTGTCAGATGAGTAGATTGCAAAAATTTTCTCCCATTCTGTAGGTTGCCTGTTCACTCTGATGGTAGTTTCTTTTGCTGTGCAGAAGCTCTTTAATTTAATGAGATCCCATTTGTCAATTTTGGCTTTTGCTGCCGTTGCTTTTGGTGTTTTAGACATGAAGTCTTTGCCCATGCCTATGTCCTGAATGATACTACCTAGGTTTTCCTCTAGGATTTTTATGGTATTAGGTCTAACATTTAAGTCTCTAATCCATCTTGAATTAATTTTCATATAAGGAGTAAGGAAAGGATCCAGTTTCAGCTTTCTACTTATGGCTAGCCAATTTTCCCAGCACCATTTATTAAATAGGGAATCCTTTCCCCATTTCTTGTTTCTCTCAGGTTTGTCAAAGATCAGATGGCTGTAGATGTGTGGTATTATTTCTGAGGACTCTGTTCTGTTCCATTGGTCTATATCTCTGTTTTGGTACCAGTACCATGCTGTTTTGGTACTGTAGCCTTGTAGTATAGTTTGAAGTCAGGTAGCGTGATGCCTCCAGCTTTGTTCTTTTGACTTAGGATTGTCTTGGAGATGTGGGCTCTTTTTTGGTTCCATATGAACTTTAAAGCAGTTTTTTCCAATTCTGTGAAGAAACTCATTGGTAGCTTGATGGGGATGGCATTGAATCTATAAATTACCTTGGGCAGTATGGCCATTTTCACGATATTGATTCTTCCTATCCATGAGCATGGTATGTTCTTCCATTTGTTTGTGTCCTCTTTTATTTCACTGAGCAGTGGTTTGTAGTTCTCCTTGAAGAGGTCCTTTACATCCCTTGTAAGTTGGATTCCTAGGTATTTGATTCTCTTTGAAGCAATTGTGAATGGAAATTCATTCCTGATTTGGCTCTCTGTTTGTCTGTTACCGGTGTATAAGAATGCTTGTGATTTTTGCACATTAATTTTGTATCCTGAGACTTTGCTGAAGTTGCTTATCAGCTTAAGGAGATTTTGGGCTGAGACAATGGGGTTTTCTAAATATACAATCATGTCATCTGCAAACAGGGACAGTTTGACTTCTTCTTTTCCTAACTGGATACCCTTGATTTCTTTCTCTTGCCTAATTGCCCTAGCCAGAACTTCCAACACTATGTTGAATAGGAGTGGTGAGAGAGGGCATCCCTGTCTTGTGCCAGTTTTCAAAGGGAATTTTTCCACAGTTTTTGCCCATTCAGTATGATATTGGCTGTGGGTTTGTCATAAATAGCTGTTATTATTTTGAGGTACGTTCCATCAATACCGAATTTATTGAGCGTTTTTAGCATGAAGGGCTGTTGAATTTTGTCAAAAGCCTTTTCTGCATCTATTGAGATAATCATGTGGTTCTTGTCTTTGGTTCTGTTTATATGCTGGATTATGTTTATTGATTTGCGAATGTTGAACCAGCCTTGCATCCCAGGGATGAAGCCCACTTGATCATGGTGGATAAGCTTTTTGATGTGTTGCTGAATCCGGTTTGCCAGTATTTTATTGAGGATTTTTGCATCGATGTTCATCAGGGATATTGGTCTAAAATTCTCTTTTTTTGTTGTGTCTCTGCCAGGCTTTGGTATCAGGATGATGTTGGCCTCATAAAATGAGTTAGGGAGGATTCCCTCTTTTTCTATTGATTGGAATAGTTTCAGAAGGAATGGTACCAACTCCTCCTTGTACCTCTGGTAGAATTCAGCTGTGAATCCATCTGGTCCTGGACTTTTTTTGGTTGGTAGGCTATTAATTATTGCCTCAATTTCAGAGCCTGCTATTGGTCTATTCAGGGATTCAACTTCTTCCTGGTTTAGTCTTGGAAGAGTGAAAGTGTCCAGGAAATTATCCGTTTCTTCTAGATTTTCCAGTTTATTTGCGTAGAGGTGTTTATAGTATTCTCTGATGGTAGTTTGTATTTCTGTGGGGTCGGTGGTGATATCCCCTTTATCATTTTTAATTGCGTCGATTTGATTCTTCTCTCTTTTCTTCTTTATTAGTCTTGCTAGTGGTCTGTCAATTTTGTTGATCTTTTCAAAAAACCAACTCCTGGATTCATTGATTTTTTGGAGAGTTTTTTGTGTCTCTATCTCCTTCAGTTCTGCTCTGATCTTAGTTATTTCTAGCCTTCTGCTAGCTTTCGAATGTGTTTGCTCTTGCTTCTCTAGTTCTTTTAATTGTGATGTTAGAGTGTCAATTTTAGATCTTTCCTGCTTTCTCTTGTGGGCATTTAGTGCTACAAATTTCCCTCTACACACTGCTTTAAATGTGTCCCAGAGATTCTGGTATGTTGTATCTTTGTTCTCATTGGTTTCAAAGAACATCTTTATTTCTGCCTTCATTTCGTTATGTACCCAGTAGTCATTCAGGAGCAGGTTGTTCAGTTTCCATGTAGTTGAGCGGTTTTGATTGAGTTTCTTAGTCCTGAGTTCTAGTTTGATTGCACTGTGGTCTGAGAGACAGTTTGTTATAATTTCTGTTCTTGTACATTTGCTGAGGAGTGATTTACTTCCAATTACGTGGTCCATTTTGGAGTAAGTACGATGTGGTGCTGAGAAGAATGTATATTCTGTTGATTTGGGGTGGAGAGTTCTATAGATGTCTATTAGGTCTGCTTGCTGCAGAGATGAGTTCAATTCCTGGATATCCTTGTTAACTTTCTGTCTCGTTGATCTGTCTAATGTTGACAGTGGAGTGTTGAAGTCTCCCATTATTATTGTATGGGAGTCTAAGTCTCTTTGTAAGTCTCTAAGGACTTGCTTTATGAATCTGGGTGCTCCTGTATTGGGTGCATATATATTTAGGATAGTTAGCTCTTCCTGTTGAATTGATCCCTTTACCATTATGTAATGGCCTTCTTTGTCTCTTTTGATCTTTGATGGTTTAAAGTCTGTTTTATCAGAGACTAGTATTGCAACCCCCGCTTTTTTTTGTTCTCCATTTGCTTGGTAAATCTTCCTCCATCCCTTTATTTTGAGCCTATGTATGTCTCTGCGTGTGAGATGGGTCTCCTGAATACAGCAGACTGATGGGTCTTGACTCTTTATCCAGTTTGCCAGTCTGTGTCTTTTAATTGGAGCATTTAGTCCATTGACATTTAAGGTTAAGATTGTTATGTGTGAACTTGATCCTGCCATTATGATATTAACTGGTTATTTTGCTCGTTAGTTGATGCAGTTTCTTCCTAGCCTCGATGGTCTTTACATTTTGGCATGTTTTTGCAATGGCTGGTACCGGTTGTTCCTTTCCATGTTTAGTGCTTCCTTCAGGGTCTCTTGTAAGGCAGGCCTAGTGGTGACAAAATCTCTAAGCATTTGCTTATCTGTAAAGGATTTTATTTCTCCTTCACTTATGAAACTTAGTTTGGCTGGATATGAAATTCTGGGTTTAAAATTCTTTTCTTTAAGAATGTTGAATATTGGCCCCCACTCTCTTCTGGCTTGGAGAGTTTCTGCCGAGAGATCTGCTGTTAGTCTGATGGGCTTCCCTTTGTGGGTAACCCGACCTTTCTCTCTGGCTGCCCTTAAGATTTTTTCCTTCATTTCAACTTTGGTGAATCTGGCAATTATGTGTCTTGGAGTTGCTCTTCTCGAGGAGTATCTTTGTGGCGTTCTCTGTATTTCCTGGATTTGAATGTTGGCCTGCCCTACTAGGTTGGGGAAGTTCTCCTGGATGATATCCTGAAGAGTGTTTTCCAACTTGGTTCCATTTTCCACCTCACTTTCAGGCACCCCAATCAGATGTAGATTTGGTCTTTTTACATAATCCCATACTTCTTGCAGGCTTTGTTCATTTCTTTTTCTTCTTTTTTCTTTTGGTTTCTCTTCTCGCTTCATTTCATTCATTTGATCCTTAATCGCAGATACTCTTTCTTCCAGTTGATCGAGTCGGTTACTGAAGCTTGTGCATTTGTCACGTATTTCTCGTGTCATGGTTTTCATCTCTTTCATTTCGTTTATGACCTTCTCTGCATTAATTACTCTAGCCATCAATTCTTCCACTTTTTTTTCAAGATTTTTAGTTTCTTTGCGCTGGGTACGTAATTCCTCCTTTAGCTCTGAGAAATTTGATGGACTGAAGCCTTCTTCTCTCATCTCGTCAAAGTCATTCTCCGTCCAGCTTTGATCTGTTGCTGGCGATGAGCTGCGCTCCTTTGCCGGGGGAGATGCGCTCTTATTTTTTGAATTTCCAGCTTTTCTGCCCTGCTTTTTCCCCATCTTTGTGGTTTTATCTGCCTCTGGTCTTTGATGATGGTGATGTACTGATGGGGTTTTGGTGTAGGTGTCCTTCCTGTTTGATAGTTTTCCTTCTAACAGTCAGGACCCTCAGCTGTAGGTCTGTTGGAGATTGCTTGAGGTCCACTCCAGACCCTGTTTGCCTGGGTATCAGCAGCAGAGGCTGCAGAAGATAGAATATTTCTGAACAGCGAGTGTACCTGTCTGATTCTTGATTTGGAAGCTTCCTCTCAGGGGTGTACTCCACCCTGTGAGGTGTGGGGTGTCAGACTGCCCCTAGTGGGGGATGTCTCCCAGTTAGGCTACTCAGGGGTCAGGGACCCACTTGAGCAGGGAGTCTGTCCCTTCTCAGATCTCAACCTCCGTGTTGGGAGATCCACTGCTCTCTTCAAAGCTGTCAGACAGAGTCGTTTGCGTCTGCAGAGGTTTCGGCTGTGTTTGTTATTGCCCTGTCCCCAGAGGTGGAGTCCACAGAGACAGGCAGGTTTCCTTGAGCTGCTGTGAGCTCCACCCAGTTCGAGCTTCCCAGCAGCTTTGTTTACCTACTTAAGCCTCAGCAATGGCGGGCGCCCCTCCCCCAGCCTCGCTGCTGCCTTGCCGGTAAATCACAGACTGCTGTGCTAGCAATGAGGGAGGCTCCGTGGGTGTGGGACCCTCCCGGCCAGGTGTGGGATATGATCTCCTGGTGTGCCTGTTTGCTTAAAGCGCAGTATTGGGGTGGGAGTTACCCGATTTTCCAGGTGTTGTGTGTCTCAGTTCCCCTGGCTAGGAAAAGGGATTCCCTTCCCCCTTGCGCTTCCCAGGTGAGGCAATGCCTCGCCCTGCTTCAGCTCTCACTGGTCGGGCTGCAGCAGCTGACCAGCACCAATCGTCCGGCACTCCCCAGTGAGATGAACCCAGTACCTCAGTTGAAAATGCAGAAATCACCGGTCTTCTGTGTCGCTCGCGCTGGGAGTTGGAGACTGGAGCTGTTCCTATTCGGCCATCTTGCTCCGCCCCCCAAGAAACACCTTAACACCTCAGACCCAAATCTAGAGCCCTGTACATGGTTGATATGCTATAGGTTTGTTTTTCAAACATCACTCAGGTCACATCTCCTTCCTGCTGGTGGCCTGCTCACCCCCTTTCCACAGGAATCACAAGACAAAGTATGAGCTCCACAGTGAGGTTCCCCCACTCAGCCAGGCTCTAATGAGCTCCTGTCCCTTACATTTCAAGAACACGGAATTCCATCCCTCTGTGTGTGCTGCTTCCTTAGCCTGGTATATGATTTTGACTTTTATCTGACCATAAAGACTCCGCACCCAATCACTACTGCCAGAATTCTCTCTTCCTCAAAGTATCAGGTCACTGCAGTCATGGGCTTTCATTGCTTTTTTGCCAGATCCATAAACCTGGTAACAAGGTGGATGTTTTTTACCTTTTATTATCACATTAATGAAATTAGTGGTTATTTTGGATCATTACTTCCCATTTCATATGAAAGTGTTCCTCTCAATATGAAAAGCAAGTTCTTTTCCTGTTTTGCCCTATAATTTTGTGTTAATGTTAAATAAAGCATATTGGTGGTTTTAAAATCTAGAATATTGCAGACTGAAGTAATGTCAGGTTTTTAAAAATACTTCATTTCTCATATTCACATTTCAACCACATACTCATCGTTATAAATAGATAAAATAAAGTGAACAGCACCCTTGGTTCTATAATTTACCAATAGGTCTCCTATTTCCTGTGCCTTCTCTGAACACACTTCTCATCACCAGGATGAAGACAACATCAGGTGATTCCCGGAACCAGGGCAATCTCTCGGGGCCACCGCAGACCCCACAAATGCTCTTCCATCTGAAGGTTCTACTACAAGGCACATCTAACATTTATGGTAAAACCACATGTAAATATGAAATGCATTTCTTTGGTAAAATTATTGTTTTGCCTAAGAAATTATCTGGTTTTAAATACTCTTTATCATTTTCAATCGGCTACCATTCACTGGTATTCACTGTATGCATTTGAAAATTCTTGGAAAGTTAGGGAGTCCCACCATGGTTTTCAAATGTCATGAAAATTTCATGGGTTCTAAAGTTAACAGTGATGAAGTTGGCATAATATTAAGTCTTGTAGGCATTTTAACATAATCTGTAGTCATTTTAGGTTTGGTAGTTTCCCCTTTGCATTTGAGAATCTGGATATGGAGTTGGAACTGCCACAGGCTGACAGAGGTCTCCAAACATCAGAACTCGATTTCAGATCACGTAAGGAAAGATGGGAAGTTCAGAGGCTCCTTGAGAAGAAGAGAAAGGTTAGGACCAAAGAGTGCTTTAGTTTATAGCTCCTCCAGGTAGAGCAGCTTCAGACTTGCAGCAGTTCTTTAATCATGCTCCCTAGATGAGCTTTAAGTGCTAACATTTCCTAATTAAATAGGAAGGAACCCTCCCAACCCAAGGACAGATGTGACTCATATAGAGTGACAATGATAAACAATAACATGCTCCCTGAATTGGCCCTTGGTTAACATCACTTTCCCGATTTTTCCTCCTCCATCTCTGATCACCTTCTCAATGCACACAGAAAGGGACACTAGTCATCCAGTTAACAGGCACCATAATGTATAAAAATTCAAATATATATTATTTTTTCTCACTCTGTCCCCCAGGCTGGAGTGCAATGGCATGATCTCAGCTCACTGCAACCTCCGCCTACCAGGTTCAAGTGATTCTCCTGCCTCAGTCTCCCAAGTAGCTGGGACTACAGGCATGCGTCACCACACCTAATTTTTGTGTTTGTAGTACAGACAGGGTTTCACTAAACATGTTGGCCAGGCTGGTCTCGAACTCCTGACCTCAAGTAATCTTCCTGCCTCGGCCTCCCAAAATGCTGGGATTACAGGCGTGAGTCACGGCACCCAGCCCAAATATGCATTCTTATTCCTGCTGAAAAGGGCACTGGAAGGTTCCTAGGCCATAGAAGGTCTTTGAGATTTTGTGAAATAAAGTAAGAAACACTGAAATTGGAAATACAAGCTCTCCCCTGCTTTGTATGAAAAATAAACTATTAATATTAGGTAATGTCAATGTCAGTATTGTCATTAATCTTGCAGGTTTAAAACAAGAATACCTGTATATACAATGTACAAGTTCATGCTAACAATTTTTAGGACAAGTATTATTCAAATATTTAGAATACTAAAAGATCAATTTTCAACAGCATTGACCCATAATTATCTGCAGCACCAAGCAAGGTTCTCCATTATGTGTAGCTCAAGACAAGTTTGTGTCCAGTCCACCACGGAAACTCACCTGTAGATTAACCGTGCTCCAAGGTGGCATCAGAGGTCTTGGAGATGCTACCTTCTTGAGTTCTGTTTTACATCTTTGTTTAAAGGAAGTGTCAAGGCATTGAAGAAATGGTTGTATCTCAGCCACGTTCTGTTTATAAAGTTATTGCCCTTTGCATAAAGAGAAGGGATTTCTGTAAACAACTCTTTATGTCTAGAGTAGTGCTGACCATGCTGTTGGTTAAGAAACTGCTACAGACCCAGGTAACTATCACAGGAAGCATGGATGTTGGCTTAAGACTGCCACGGTTATCTGAGAAAGCCAACGTGACACTGTCATGGGCGGGTATTTGCTTTTCTAAGGCTGAATTCTAAGAGATTTTAGTTAGCAATGGCAGACTTTAGTTCAGGCAACAGAGTCATTAAAGCCAATTGTCTGAAGAGGGTAGAGGTATGGCATGGTAGAGGTCCTTCGCCTGGTTAAGATTTGCAGAGCAGTGGAGACTCAACACATTGAAATATTTTAGTTGTTATGGAGTTAAATGTAACACATCCCAAGACTATGAACATGAACTGGAATTTTTGGTGCCTAAATGAGCTTTCCTGCCACTCAGACCTCATAAATACTTTCCTGTCACTTCAAACTTCTGAAGACATATCTGAATAAAGATATATCTTCATATCTTTATTGAATAAAGCTTTTTATACAATAAAGCTTTTTATAAAATAAAGCTTCATATCTTTATCTGAATAAAGCTTTTTCTCTCATTAAAACTCAACTTTGTCAGCTTTAAAGAAAAATGGACTTTTCTTCCCCTTTTCCAAGAATTGAGTTTGCATGTCTTAGCTATAGACATTCATGGGGCACCACTGTCTTCTTTCTGGATGGTCCCTTCCTAATGTAGACAAGGGCCCAACATGATGTTTTGCCAAAGTATTTTCTTTGGGGCTCAAGAGCCAGCCTATTTCTCTGGGAATCTTGCCCTCATGCTTAAATAAGCCATTGTTTTCCTTTATTCCCAAGGTCTCAGTCCATAACTGCCATCAAGAACCTGAAGACATAGTTTCGTCTATGCCAGACCTAAGGACATCTAAATATCTACTTCTGAACACCTATTTGAAGAAAAGATTATTTCCTGGAACCTACCAATTAATCGTTTTACTGTAACAAGGAATCATCCAACATGTTTTATTTCTTCGTTTTGAAAATGTTTGGAAGTGCCTTTACAGAGACATTAAATATACGGTGGAACATACACAACAGGTCATACTGAAACCATAGGTAATATAATGAGATAGATACATTATACAAAAAGGTATATAGAAGCACAATGTCATAACAGCATGCTCTGTTTATAATATCTGGCATTTACCAGGGAACGAGAATCCGATTCAGAAATGTAGAAAGTAAGGGATAACACCTTTTCGAATGCCAGACAAAACTTGTCCCCACCATTTGCTGCCTTGCAATCACCCCAAAGTGCACGACTGGCTGGGCTGTGTAGGTTTGGCCACTCACTATGTTCTGCAGCTGAGATCCAGTCCACCTGCCTGAGAAGAGTCTGAGGCTGGGAACTGATACCTAAGACGCACATTTCAATTTTGAGACAACAGCATGCCCTGTAGACACACATTATACATGAGCAGTATTGTAAAAATTATTTGCCATGGGAAGACACACACTACCTCCCTCTAAGAGCACGGGTCTGCTGCATGATACGCGCTATGTGGGTGTGACTATCTTTCAGTGTTTTATAGCCACTTATTTTTCCCTAGGTTTGATCATTTCCTTATTACTTAATTCTCCACTCTCAGCCTTTCATAGTTGTGGTGTTTGCTTAGGCCCACAATAATGTGTGGGAAATACCTAGAAGACCTCTGTAATGGAGGTTGGACAACTGGTTTTGTTCTTGGAATCCACATTGAGTGGGTGCCCTTGCTAGAAGTCCAAAATAAGGGTCACAGCAGAGGATAACTACAGAAAGGAAGTCACTTGGAGATCAAGTCCCTCCATGGGCCAGTTCATCTTTGGGCATGTGAACTGGTGGCTCTGGGGTAATTCACTGCACTGCAGCAATGAGACGGCAATAGGTCCGATGTACATTTCCAGGTGTGCCCGATGGAAACTGTCACCAACCAGATTAATGAAATGAGAAGGTTGAGTGCCTGGGCCAGTGTGCTTATCAATGCCAGATGTGTGCTCCTTCTCAGCCTGTAATATTCATGGAAATGGAAAATGCTTGTACTACGTGGGAAATACATGGATAAAACAGAGATCCTAAAGCGGTTACGATGGAGGAAAAAGGCACGCTCTTTGAGGAAGCATCTCTAAGTGAAATAACGATATCATATGGTCAGTGTTGACACTGGCAATCTGTTATTTCATTCAGAAAGTCAAATTCTTACAAAGGAGGTAACAATAACATGGCAGACTATTTCAACTCCAGCCTTATAATGGGAAACAGAAAGTCTCACTTGCTTTTTTGGCCACAGGAAGTAAAGAAAGATGTGTCAGGTCAAAAGTTATTTCAGCCATCCCAAAGAAGTAATATTTCCAAATAGGTTTGAAAAATATCAGCATCACATAGACCCCAAATCCCAAAGCGGCATCCATCTCTCTGTTTGTAAAGTGCTTTACTCCAATGGACAAAGTAGATGTATAGAGAGGTCTTCTATCCCCTCAGTTCCTGCAGCATCTAAAGAGACTCCCGTGAGACTCTTGTCGTTAACATAAAATTACAATGTTTCATTTGAACAACTGACCAAGAGCAGCAATTAAATCCAAAGAAATTTTAAAGGCATCTCACAGAATAAGAAGATTGTCCAATCTTGTAAGTTGATAACGTTATTGCTTTCTTGGACTGGGAAGATAATTTCCCTAATGAACTTGAACTGTTATTTCTTATCTGGAAAATGATGGTGTCCTATTTGTCTTGAGCCATAGAATAGTCTATAAACACGGTAACCCAGATGAAAATGTTTCTGCATTTTTTTTTGCATTTTTAAAAATTTCTAAAAGCAAACAACAGAAAAACTTCAGAACCTATCTCAATTGTATAAAACCATAAAGAAAGTAACAGGCATTAAGGATTTCAATACCAAAAAATTTCAAATGCCATGTTTACATTTTGCACTCACACACAAAGCCTAAATATAAAGCATTCATTCTTTTACAAATCTTATTTCAAGCTTTCTTTTATCCTTTTCTTGAAACATATTTTACTAAACTGTATATATACATGCACGCTCAGATCTGGGAAGAACTAGTTGTTTTTGTTTTTCTTGTTTTGTTTTTGTTTGAGACGGAGTCTCGCTCTTGTTGCCCAGGCTGGAGTGCAGTGGTACAATCTCGGCTCACTACAACCTCCACCTCCCAGGTTCAAGTGATTCTCCTGCCTCAGCCTCCAGAGTAGCTGGGATTGCAGGCGTGCACCACCACGCCTGGCTAATTTTTGTATTTTTAGTAGAGACAGGGTTTCACCATGTTGCCCAAGCTGGTCTCAAACTCCTGACTTCAGGTGATCTGCCCACCTGGGCCTCCCAAAGTGCTGGACCGGTTGAGTTCTGTGTCAGTGCTCCCATGTTCCCAGGGAAAAGACAAGGAGGAAGCTGTTAGTGGAAAACAGTTACCCAAAGTGCTGAGAAGCAATTCTGATGGGGCTGGGGTTTTGCAACTGGGAGCACATTTTTGGCATTTTGCTGCCAATAGTTTAGAGGCAGGAAATCCTGCCTCCGTTTCACAAAGGCAGCTCCTGTGTTTACACCCAATTACTTGAATGATGTCTGAGGGGCCTGGAGAAAGACTAGGTTTGGTATTGGGCATTTATTATGACATGTCAAATTATTGCCTAAGAGGCATCCCCATTCATCCTGAAAGCAAAGAGTAGCATTTGCCAGCATGCCAAAAATGACTCTGCAGTTTCAAGAAATACACACACCCCAACAGAGAGCCTCTAGCCCCTCTAGGGACTTGGCAAGTGTACCACCCATCTTTCAGCTGAAACATCTACTTCAGCCTCTCAAACAGAATCCCCGCCTGCCCTGTGGTTTTCTTATGTCTCTAGAGCTCTGCCTGTTCTGGGAACCTCAGCACCCTGGGTCCAGCACAAAGCCCCTGCCCCAAGTACATGTACAAGACCAAGCCATTGACAAGCAAAGATCAAAGAGTGGACAGAGGTCAAAGGCTCTCAAACACCCACAGCATCATGCATTTCAGCACTGACTTTCAACATGGTTTGATCCTGGACGGGGCCGTGAGAAACAGATCTTTTTCTGAGACATCTGTTGAGAAGCTTTCCCCAGCCTACTAGGAAAACAATAAGAAATGTTTTAAAAGTAAAATATGTTGGCAACTTTTATGAAATGTTTTCTTTTGATGTCCATTTATTACTGCATCAAGAGTATTAAAATCTCTGGCTGAAAAGAAAAAAACATATCCATATTATAGCCAACTATACAGCTGCTTTAGGGAACATGCAGATAAAATAATGAAACAACTGAAGAATGTTTAAATGTTTATTTTCATGTTAAAAACGATGTGTTACCCTGTGGTTAGAATATACCTTTATGCTGAAAAATGAAGTCACTTTATTTCCGAAATATTTCCAGAAAAAAAGAAAAGGAAAAAATCCAAAAGTCAAGAAGAATAAGATGAAAATGTTCTGGCAGATTCCATCATCAATCCCAACATAAGCCACATCCTTTCTAGGCCAGAATTCCAAATTCAGGGCATTTCATGATGTTATTAGGTCTCAAATGTTTTTCCCACTATCAGTTTAGATATTTTTGAGTGGGATGTCTGTACATTTAAAAGCTACAATTTTGCATGCTTTCATTTTAAAAAACTCGGTGTTTCATTATATTGCCTATATTACATACAAAAATATCTGCAGTCCATATTTTAGCATAACTTTTCCACCATCCATACCGTCCCTTTACATGACAGGTGATATGCATTACATCACACGTATATAATTTTGATAAAAAGGGGAGGGTTGCTGAGTTTATAAACCATCTGTTATGTCATTTACAGAGAATGAAATGGAGAATTGAGACCATTTTTAGGTAATTAGAATGGAAAACACATTGGTGTCCCTGACAGATAGGGTTCAGATGAAACCACGCTCTGTGGTCCTTGCTGTGAGACTGAATAGTTCCCTCACAGAGCCTTAATAGTTCTCTGAAAGGGCTCCAACATCCCAGTAATGGGAAGACCTCTTTCTAAAATAATGAAACAAGACTGCTACCAAAATGCACAAAGGTGGACGTTCTAAAACTTAAAAGTTAGCAAGTTACAAATTACTTAGTCTACAGATGTGGCAATGGGACAAAAAGCAATCAACTTTCCCCCTGCATGACTTTATAAATAGAAACTTCTGTCTAGATAGTAAGGATTATTATAGTCTGGGAATTTATCCTGGCCAGTGTGCACTATACAACAGCTAGGAAGTCAATTATTTCTTGTCTTGGGACACATAAAGCATTCTGAGGTTTGCTAGGTGTTGTTTTTCCAGGGCAACCTTCTATTGTCTTTTCTTCTTGCCTTCTCTCAAATGCAACACACCTGTGTGTTTAAGCATCAGTTCTTTGATGTGGCAGCTGCTTCTTGATTCCTGTGCTCTAGCCTCTACTGCAGCACATCTGGACCTTGGAGGCAGCGGTTGCAATCCTCAATGGTTCCAGGTCGTATGCTGGTCATCTAGCGTCTGAACCTCCCTTCCTGTGACCATGGAGTTCACTGTCTGGTGCCTTCTCAAGAGGCTTGCTGGTGTCTCCCTCAGTGGGAGGCTGAGCATTCCATTCCCATGGGAGAGGAAGGGACTTTATAAATGTTTGGTTCAGGTTATTTAACAAGACTAATAATGTGGGTCTATCAGCCATAAAATCATGGAAAATCCAGGCAAATTCATGGTCCCCAGAAAATTAGATTTCATGACTTAATAGTTTATACCTTTACCTCCACTTTAGATATTTTGGGGCACAGCGCCTAATAGTTGTATATTGACTAGCTGGAAAAAAAGGTGCTATAACCCATGGTTTATAATCTTCAGGAAATATTTAGAGGAGGAAATATTTTAATGAAATTCTTTCATGAGAAATAGTATCCATGCCAAATCTGAGGACAATTGACGGTCACTGCTGATTCTTACTGAATAGTTTGTTTTCTGGCTCTTCAGTATTCACACACACACACACACACATACACACATGGGCATATGTGTGTATATGTGTTTATATACATCTGGGTGTGGGTTCTATGGTGGAAGGAACCCTTCCCCCATGGCCTTCCATTTGATTATTATTTTGAACTGACTGGGTTATAACACAAACGAGCAAAGCTGGCTACACAGGGGCTGTATCACTCAGGGTGACTCTAAGTAATCACAAGAAGCATCTTCAGGACTGTGGCCAGCTTCCAGCCCTGCTGAGAAAGCACTGGCATGTTTGAATGCTCCCCAGTTTGCCCCCTGCACCCCATCAAGCACTGCCATCAGAGGGAATGCTCTAATTTGTATGTTCCCTAATAACACTCCCCATGGCAGTGATAATTTCCTTTACCTCCTCCCCAGTTAGACCCCCTACCCAAAGTCTTCACTTTACCAGTGGGCAGGACCCTGCTGTATGTGTGTAAGAGATTTCCTCCCCATTTCAGTGGAGGTTCTTCATTTTCAGAAATGAATTCCCAGTATTTCTGGAATGCTAGAGATCCAAAGGGAGAGAGGACTGAAGAGCCTCTCAGAAAGAGCCGACTCACCTGGATAGCTATGTGCCAATCAGCATATGAACTTTCTTCAGTCCTGTATGGTTGGTTCTGAGCTACCTCTGCACCAAACTCTTTGAAAAGCTTTTGGCTGACTAAGGAATCTTCCCATAAAGTGTCAGCCATCTCTCTGCAAGCTCCTTTTGCAGCTAATGCCTGGCTCTCCTCGCTTCCTTATCCCATCAAACTGAACTATTTTTGGAACTTCACCAGCTTCAGTTCCTAAGCCCCGTTTTATAGAACTAACTGAACACTGGGCTCTGGAGGTCAGGCCTACATCACTTGCAATTTCAGCACTGTTCACAAACACACTGTAGTCCTGTGGGCCAGAGATACAGAAAGAACTTTTTGGCTGCCACGTCATGGCTAGAGGAGGCTGGGTTGTCATGTTCCCATCCAAGGAAATCTACAATCAGAGAACAACTGAACGCCTCTCCTTGGATTAGCTCAGTTGTCAGCCATTTGGGGTCAGGGCACTGCTTCAGCTGACTTCCTGCAGATCCTTCCTACTTTGGGCCTTTAAAATTATATTTCTTAGAGATGCAAATGGCTCAGTAAAGCTCATAATGAGGCATACTAGTCCAGTGTCCACATTTCCAATAATACGATCTTAATAAATATGTCATCACATTTTGCTAATCTGAAATTTTTGCCTTAGGACCATTCATGATGCTACAAAAATAACATTTTTATTTAAATATTATGCAGGAGTTGTTTCTTTTTTTCTCTTGCCATTTTGATTTTTCAATAGCTGTGGTTTTTAAAATTTTTTTTCTACAATAGCTACTTCTTGAATTCTGGAATGGTCACTTATTTGTATGGACTTTCCGGGGAAACATTGCTTCTCTCCACAAATGCACACCCTGTCAATGTTTTGTCTCTGCCAGAGTCATGATTGAGGTTTTTTTGTTTTTTTTTTTTGTCATTGTATGAATGGATTTCTATATATTGCTAACTTGAAATGTCATTCTACTTACTTAAAAAAAAAATTTTGTTCTGGTAAAATGGAAAGTGCAATCTGCATCTATTTGCTAGATAACCTCCTTTCTGTGCAGGTCCATTCTACTTTAAGACTTCAGTTTGGATAACAAATTGTGTTGGCCACAAAGTACTTGTATAAATACAGCTATGTTGGGGCCTTTTTACCCTCAGAAATGCACTCCAGGAGTTCCCCAAGAGTTTTCAACAAGCAGAGAATAAAAATAAATGTTTGTGATTGACAACTTTTCTCCAAATTTTTGAAACTTCACGTAGAAAACTGTAAAGAGCTGACCCTCCCTCATTGTATATTAACATTTTAAGTAAAACCCTTTGTCCCAGTGTTATACAAGAGAGTTCAGCAACAAAAGGAAGGAAAAACAAAGTGAGAATAAGCTTCTTGGATACCGTCCCTAGATGAAGAAGTGCGGAAAACTGGAAAAACCTGACATCCTGCCTGGAGACCCAGGAAATAACACGGCATGGCAAATCCCAGGGAAGAAAACTCATGTGTAAATCAAACAGAGCTCAAGGAAAAGACTGAAATTTCTTCTCTTCATGTTTCAAAAAGAATTCCAGAGGTCAAAGGAACAGGTGCAGGTGCAAATATATATAAAAATAATGAGCAGCGCTCATGACAAATCAGGATAGCTACATTCAGTCATCTTTCATGTATGTCTAAACTCAGGCCAAGGGGCAATTAGTGTCCACTGTGCTTTAAAAGGTCTAGGAATAGAAAAATCAACACCCAAATCTTTTCTAATTCCACATGGCCATTTGTCACGAGATGACTAACAATGTCTGTGGGGTCAGGTTTCATACATTTGCACTGAGCTTGTGCCAGGCAGTCCATAAAACTGTTGTCTTAGAATTTCTTCAGTCCCCACATGTGGCTGTTTTAGAGGCATATCCAGACTTAAAACCCAGCTTCTATAGCTTTCCAGACCTCTTTTACCTGCTTAGAAATGAATCCCACCAGACCTCCACAAATCAAACTTTGTTAAATCATCCCCTATTGCTGATCACACTCACTGCTCCAGCATTCAAAAAACAGAAGGCATAAAGGTGAATACAAACATAAGAAAGGAGTTTACATCTGGTCTTGCAGTCTTTCCATATAGTCTCTAAAGTCCTGTGAATCCCCCAGCCCCATATCTTGGCAGACCCACTTGATGTTATCATCGCTGTCAAACAGGATGGAGTTGGTGTATGGGCCGCCGTCCTCTGGAAGGATGGTGGTGTAGGAAGTGAACTTGACTCTCTTCCTCTTTGGGCCCGAAGAATTCATAGGTTCATTTTTAATTTCTTTCTCATAGACATAGTCAGAGGGTCTGAGTAGTTGACTATGAAAAGTCTTCTGGGAACTGCCATTCAGAAGGAAGTTCCTCTCCTCAAACTGGAGGCCCCTGTCTATCATGGTTGTGCACTCCTCCGACGGGAGTGTAATGTCAACAGGGTTCTCCAGAAGTTCCACTTCATTCCCAAGCCAGACCCAGTCGTGGGAATGGGGGATGTTGCCCTGCTCGCTCACAGCAAACCTTTTGTGTCTGTATTTCCAGGCAAATGCCACGCAGTTGATCAAGAAGACCAGAATGGCCAGGCAGAAGACGCAGAGCAGGGCATACATGCCAATCTCCAAGTCTGTTAGCCCCCTTGAGGTCACTGTGAGGTCACTAGGATTATTGGGGTCCGGTGACTTCCCTTGATTGGGGAAGCTTGTGAAGGCATCTGGACCACCACTTTTGAATAACTTATTCTTCCCTTCCATGGGAGACTGGGGGGTTGTGCTTTTGTTGGTACTTTCCTCGTGGCCAACAGGTGTGCCATGGTGGAACCATTCCTGGACCGCTCTCTCCTGGTTTCCTTCACGCTCTATGGAATTACTGAGGTGGTCTTTATATTCCCGACTGATGCCCTCAATATCATTGCTGCCTCCTTGGTGCTCATCACTACTCGGTTCGAATTTGACCTTGACATTTCCTTTACCCACGGCAAGGACACTCTTCCTCTTGGTCTTCTGACAAGGTTCACTTATCATCATTTCTAACTTAATCAAAGGCCCTTGTCCTTCACCCTCTGCAACCACAATTGGCCATTTGGACTCAAGGTTTGCCTGGACAGACACCACCATTTCATCCAATGATGAGACAGTAACAGAATAATCCTTAGGATCGTAAATGTCTAAAGGTGTCACCGAACCATCACTGAATAAAATCCAAGAACTTACTATTGCTTCCTAAGGAAAATGAAACCAAAGCATTATGTTATCATCAGATTCCTTCAAATTTGAAAACATAAATATAATTTCCTATATAAATTGTTTCAATATAAGGAGAAGATGTCTATAGTTTTATAATCTTGAACAGTTCTGGTTATGCCTTGAACTGGTGGAACTGGCATCAATAATGTGCTGTAGCCTCACTGGGACAAGGAATAAATAATACACTTTAATGACAGCATTAAACTATAATTTATTGCATACATACAATAGAATTTGACCTTTTTAAAAACATATTGAAAGATCAGGCAATTTATCTGAATCAATTTCAGGTGCAACAAATCAGGCTACTGCTCAAGATAATATCACTTTGAACATTCTTTATTAAGAACCCAGTGGTGACGTAGCAAAACATGCACTGGCTGGGGGGGTGGGGAAGATGCACTGTGAGGCTGGCTGGCTGGAATGGCACAGTGGCTCTGGTATCTTCAGAAATAATTTATAGAAGTTTAGAGATGGGAGGAAGTTTTAGAGTTGACCATAATTATTGTAAACAGTAACATTGGTGTCTATTAGCCATGCATAAGTAGCTGAAATGGAATTTCCAAGTATCAAAAACCACCTGCTTTGGCAAAAGTGAAAACGTGATCCTTTGGCCACGGTCTAGCAGCAGGCTGTGCCTGGCACAGATAAGCCCAGCAGAAAGCAAATGGCGTATGGGGATGTGGTGGGTGTGGAAAAGCACATAAGAGGAAATGTGTCTAAGTCCCTGAATACTTTTCTCAGAGACAGAACAGCCTGGATGAGAAACAAGAAGCTTCAAGAATCCCCAGTCCTAGGCATGAGGGTTCTCCTGCTCTCCTTTACAGGACGTGCTAACTGAGACAGAATTCATCTCCACTGACCAGGGAGGCAGGGCCCCTGCGACACTCACCTGCTGTGGGGACTGAAGAACATCCAGGGCAGCGACTGTGGAGACGATGGCCCTTTTGTCTGCTCGGTGTGGCTGCAGGGAGAGAGACATGCCAGCTACGAGCTGCACTCCCAGCTCCGCGATGGTGACTCGGTCATCCAGGACGATTACCGTCTTCTCAGCCAGGATGGAGTCCGAGAGTGGCGAGAGGACCTGAAAAGTCAGCGGGGAGGCTCATGCATCTCTGTTCCTCACAAGCACCATGAACCCCTTAACTAGGGCTCCCAACAAAGTGCTCTCCCAGCCCTTGGCTCAATGCATGCACCCATGGGAATCGGTTAGGAGAGTATTATGCTGTTGTCCAATCACACTTAACAATTACAGGAGTTTTATATAGATGATCTTGGTCTATTTACTTTCCTCTGATTTATGTCATGATAACAGCCGTGTATTTTCTGAGAGAATCTTGATTTAATTTAGAGGCAGTAATAAAAACCTGTCCATTGATATTAGGTACTCAAAGAGCAACATTTTCCCAACAACCAATATTTAGAATGGCACAGCTGCCCTTAAAACAGGGTGGGCATCCTGTATTACTCAGGTGGACCCAATGTAATCACGTGAGTCCTTAAAAGCAGAGACCTTTTCCTGGCTGGGGGCAGAAGGGGAAGTTAGAGGTTCAGTGTGGGAAGGACTCCATCCAGCCGTTACTGAAGGCGGAAAAGACCACATGACAAGGAATGCAGGTGGCCTTGGAGCAGAGTGACTCCTGGTGACCCCTGGCTGACAGTGGGCAAGGAAACAGGGACCTCGGTCAGTCCTAAAATCACAAAGCACTAAGTTCTGCCCACAACCTGAAGGAGCTCGGCAGCCAAGTCTTTCCCCAAACTCCCAGATAAGAGCCCAGCCCAGCCGAGACCTGGAGTTCAGCCTCGTGGTGCCCTGAGCACAGAAAGCAGCAGGCCCACGTGGACGCCTGACCTGCGGAAATATTAGCTGACTAACGGGTGTTTTTTAAGCTGCTAGTTTGTGGTAATTTGTTACACAAAAATAGAAAACACAGAACATAACATGTTTCATCCAGCTTTGCCAAAAATATAGCTTTGGCTACAATAAAATCTGACTTAGTTAACTCTGAGCAGAAACATTTTAAATTTGTATAAAGAAATATTCTGCACCATTTCTGCATACTTATCCTGTCAAATTGGCTAGAAAATAATTTTACTGTCACTATGATAAAGAATATTTAGCTATGGATTATTATGTTTTGAAAAAAGTTTGTCTACAAGGTATGATATAACTAAATGGTTAAACTTCAAGGTTAGGAGGAAAAAAACTAGCTTTCAGCAGTTCAACCACCTTCTATTGGTGATTACAAAATGGAGAGTATGATATTGGGGAAAAGATTATTTACACTATATGTTTCATTTAGCCTTCTTGGTAAAAGGGATTAGATATTTTTGTCAACTCTCTAAAATATGAAAATTAATCTGAGTTTAGGTTATTAAAATTGGTGAATGCTCTATTGCTTCTCATTATTATCTCACAAACAAACAGAGGCAATGCATGCACAGTGACACACGTTGATATGCACGGCCACGTGCACATGAGCACACAGACACACATCTGCACAACAGCATCTACCTGGCCACTCATCAACACAGACTGGTGCTGGGCAAAGTGGCAAGGCATGGCAGCGTGTACCTGCACCGTGGTTATTCCCGGCTCCCGACCAGCCAGGGTCCTGCCGTCCTGTAACTGAGCGATTTTCGGCTCCTCCACCTTCATGAACTCGGTCACAAGGTCAGTGATGTCAAACTGCCAGTCGGGGCCCAGCATGTAGGTGAGCTGCCCTAAGTCAGGCGACTCGGCCACAAACTGGGTGAGGACGCGCACCGTGGCGTGCTGGTACTGCAGGGAGCAGCCTCGTCCCTTCTTCTCCTCATCGTCCTCGTCATCGCTATCCCGGGTAGGCCTAGAGCACAAGGAATCAAAACAGAATAAAGTCCTCATTGTTAAGAAGTTCTACATGCCCTTGTTTTTCAGATTCTAGGTGAGCCCACAGAATGAAATGAAATGGTCTTTCTCCTGCCGGACCCGCTCAGCCATCTATCCATTCCCTGTTCATTCACTCATTCCACAAGCACTTTGGTGAGGATCACGTGCTTTGTGCTGGCAACAGGAATGGCAAGGGCAGCTCCTGTCTTCCTGGCCCATACAGAGGCTGAGGCTCTGGTCCTGGTGTCCTGGAAACTGGTAATTTTAAAACCATTCCCCTGTGGGATGGAGGAACCTAAGATACGAGTCAGAACTGCTGTTTGGATTCATTTTGACATTGGACCTCATGCCAAGTTCTCTACCCTCTCACAGGCTCCGCTACCTCCCCTTGGAAACGAACACATAGGAACAGCTGGGCCCCTTTCCTCCCTCATAGTTCCACATGAGGACCAAGTAGGTCAATGTACGATGACATCTCAGAAATGGCCCTTTAGGAACCCCAGACCAACCAGGAACCATCGGCCGTGGATGGTTCTAACACCCCACCTCCTCATCGGCTGAGGCCCTCTAGTCTGTACAGAAAGAAGCAGCTTCCTGAGCTTATGGCCCTAAAGTCTGCCAAAGGATCCTTTCCTTCTACCGTCCTACACTAATCTAAAATCACTGCTCTGGGAGCAGACCTGCTCATGCTACTGCTAAAACATCTGAAATGTGTCTCTCCTGCTGCCCGTCCTGGCTTCTCCCTTCCTTCCTTATGGCTCTGGCCCTTCCCCTCTCCCTGGCACCTGTTATCCTCTAACCTCCACCTGTCCACAATCCACCCTGAGAAAGCCTCTCTGGCTCTGCAATTCCAGAACCTTCCCCTCAAGAAGTAGCAGTCCTGTGTCCCTTTGAGAGTGCTTTGTTTGGTGACTACTGACCAGTCTGTGCCCTCGGTGCCTGGGGATTGTGTCAGGGGAGAAAGGGGAGAAGGGGAGTGACTCATGCATGCTGAATTAGACCTACTGTGTGTCCTCTTCCACGTGCTTACATAAGGATGAGAGCGGACATCGATTGCCCATGCAGCACACAACAGCCATGCATATTTAATGCATGTAATCTTCACACACCCCCAAAGAGCGAGGTTGAATTATTTCTCTGATCTTACCAGTGAGGAAACCAAGACGTGGTTTGTGCGGCCACTCAGCCAGGGCCACACAGCTGGCCGTCTCCCGAGGCAGGGCCCACACAACCAGGCCAGCTGCCCCATCACGTGTGTCCCCTTCCTTTCTATAGCTAAGTCCGTTCATCTTCTCAACAGCTATGAAACATG
This sequence comes from Macaca nemestrina, assembly GCF_043159975.1. NCBI lineage: Eukaryota > Metazoa > Chordata > Mammalia > Primates > Cercopithecidae > Macaca > Macaca nemestrina. The sequence goes on from NC_092134.1 coordinate 7,351,418, forward strand.
TTCTTATTTTTGCATAAAGAAACCAGGCTCAATATTTATCCCAGATCAATATGTATCCCAGATAACTGGCAATTAGCAGGTCTGGATACAGCTCCATTTGACTTCTGAAAGCTACTTTCTTTACTATATGACATTCTGCCTCCCTGAAAGGTCTGAGAACCATTTATAAAATGATAGAAAAAATTTTCACCAGCACAATAGCATAATAATTTTGGTTTCCCAAAGTAAGAAATGAGTATCTCCGTGAGTAAGACAGATGGTAATAGGTGGCAAAGAAACATAGCATTCAATTTAAAAAATAAAAATAAAACAAACAAATAACATACTGAAAAGTTATTCCCATTTTATTTTTCGATCCTTCTGAATATGTCACAGGGAATATCTCTGTTCTGTGCTAGGATGTCTTTAAAGTGTCTCAGAACTAACTACGTTCCATTAGTTAATAAAGACAAGTTCACATAGGCAGGCAATGGTGTCTACTCAGAATTTAACAACATTGTTTAGTTTTCTTTGTAATAATTTTAGGTTAAATTTATTTTATGATAAATGACACTAGTCGACCATTTGTGCTAGCAATGGGAAGTTGCCTTTAAATTAATGGGTAAAAAAGAAGAACACCACTAGGCATGTGTTTCATTAAAATGTGGCAGTATCATCATAATGGTCAATGAGTACATGAGATTTTAGAAATCTTGTGGTAATGAAACAAAACAATCCTGTTATTTTAGGGCAGATTGTATCCTATTTATTTATTTAAACTTTTAATTTCAAAATAATTACAAATTAACTAAAAGCTAAAAAACAAACAAACAAACAAACAAAAAACCAGGAGATCTTATACACTCTTTACCCAGTTCCCTGAAGTTAGCATCTTCCTAACTATAAGAAAATATCAAAACCAGGAAATTGGCAATGGTATACACGGAGCTTATTAACATGCAAGCATAACTTATTACAGTCTAATGATACCAAAGCTTTGCTACTTTGAGTGTAGATACCTTAGTTCCCTGTAAGTCCCATTACCCTGACCACTTTTAAGAATATAATTGTTTTAAGTATGTTTTTCCATCTATCCTAAGTACCACATCAGATAATGTCATACTTTCCCCTTTGAATACCAAACATGATGTAAAAAATTGATGCGAAGGAAAGTCTATCCTATTCAACAGTGTTTTTACTCATTCTATCATTCTTCTTTCCTTTCTGAAGTTCCAAATCCTTTTCCATTATAATTTTTTCTGTCTACTGAAGTTTCCTGTCTAATGAAGTTCCATTAGCCATGCTTTAAAGGTAGGTCTCCTGAAAACAAACTCTCGAAGTTTTTGTTCATTTAAGAATGTCTTGATTCTCCTTTCATTCCTAAAGGATACTTTTGCCAGGTAAAGAATTTGAGGCTGACGGTGCCTTTCTTTTAGCGCCTGAAAAATGTGCGAAGTCCTTCTGGCCTCTGTGGTTTCAGGCGAAAGATTCATTGCCATTCCAATTGGTATAACCCGTCTCTGGATGTGTTTAAGACTTTCTTTGTCTTTCATTTTCAGAAGTTTAATTACAATGTGTCTTCACGTGGATTTTTGGGCTTCTCATGTTTGTGGTTTCTCAAGCTTTTGGAAACTACGCGTGTGTGCCTCTTGACAAATCGGAGAGGTTTTCAGCCATTATTCCTGCAAATACTGTTTGAGCCCAACACCTTTTCTCCTTTTCTTCTCGGATTCTAATCATGGGAATCCTAGATATTTTCTTACAGTCCCACAAGCCCCTGATGCTCCATTCCTTTTTTCCCACAAGTCTATTTTCTCTGTTATTTAGATGAAGTAAATTGTATTGTCTGTTCTCAAGTCCACTGATTTTTATCCTCTGTCATCTCACTGTACTGCTGAGCCTATTGAGGGCTTTTGTTCACCCTCGTTTCTATATTTTTCTATAATTTACATCTGGTTCTTTTTTATAAGTGATGTTTCCTTGCTGAGATATTTTCCTTTTTAATTGATTCCAAGGCTATTTCTAATTTCTTACTGAAAGCTTTTTATTTCCTTTGGTATGGCTGCTTTAAAATCCTTGTCAGATATTCTAACATCTGGTTTATCTGGGCATTGCCATCAGTTGACCATCTTTTCTCATTCAAGTTGTGGTTTATCTAATTCTTGGTATGACGAGTGAAATTTTTGTTATGTTCTGGATATTTTGTACATTATGACAGGAAACTCTGGGTTCAACTGAAATCTATTGTAGTTAAATTTGCTTTGTTTCAGTGCATATGTCCTAGGCTACTTTTGTGCACTTAGGTTCTAATGACAATTTGGCTTGAGAGCCCTCAGGTGCTATTCTCGTCTGTTTTGTTCCCCTGGTCCTGTGGTTTCCTGCAGTGAAGCAGGAATCCCACTTGAATGTCTCTGGGTTTGCCCAACGGAGACGAGGGCACCTCCCTGGCCTGGGTGGAGGCTGGAAGACATCAGGCAGGCAGGGCAGTATCACTTCCCCCAGCGGCCCTTCAAGTTTCAGCAATGGGTTTTCAAGATCCACCCTTGGCCTTTTGCTTCAAGCACACTTTTCTGACAGTGAATCTCTTAAAATTTCTTCATCATTTGCTGTCTGGAAAGACTGAAAATTTCAACATCATCAGGTCCCTGTTTCTTCTTGTCTCATAGCCCTTCCAAAATTTTCTCTCTCCTCTTGCATTCTGCTATTAGCAGCAAGATGAATCTAAGTGCACATTCAGTATTTGCCTGGTCTTCTCCTCAGCTATCTGACCTCACTTGCTTTCCACACACCTGCAGGGCACAATCTTGCAAAGCACTCTGTCACCTCCTAACCAGAATCCATGCTCCTCAACTCCCCCTAAACCCTCACTGGCAGCATTTTTGAAGTTCAGATTTCTACTTCCCATTTGTGCACAATGATCTCAGCTTTCTGTAAGGTGATTTGGGATTTCTCTACAATGATCCTCATGCATCATGTACAACGTCTTTAACGCCCATGTTTCCACTAACAATCTGTTCAAGGGATTTGATGCTTTTTCCATTATGCTCCTCAAAATCTTCCAGCCTCCACTCACTGCCTGATTCCAAAGGCACACTCACATTTGAGGTATGACTTATGGCTACAAGCCACCACTGGGCAACAGGCTCTATATTCGTTTTCTATTGCTGCATAACAAATGACCACAAACTTCATGGTTTAAAACAATGCCCACACCAACACACTCACAGTTCTGCAAGCCAGTAATCCAGGCAGGCTCAACTGAATTCTCTACACAGAGATTCACAAGTTCAATATTAAGGGGTCAACTGGGCTGGTCTCTTATCTGGAAGTGCTAGGGAAGAATCCACTTCTAAGATCAGCCAGGTTGTTGGCAGAATTCTGTTCCTAAGGTTATAGAACTGAGGCCCCATTTCCTGGCTGGTTGTCATCCGGAGGCTGCTCTCGGCTACTAAAGATTACCACATTCCTTGGTAAGTGGCTCAGTCCACATTCGTCAGCAAGTGGCTCAAGCCACCTTCAAAGCCAGCAGTGCATCATCACGTTGTTCTCATCCTCGAATCTTCCAACTTCCCCTTCTGCTACCAGTTGGCAGGAACTCTGCTTTCAGAGGCTTCTTTGGTGGGTCCCATCACCTGGCTAATCTCTGTATTTTAAGGTCCACTGATTTGGGATTGTAGCTACATCTGTAAAATCCCCTCCCGGCACTACCAGATTAGTGTTTGAAGAAGAAGGAGATGGGGATCATGGGAAGGGAGAGTGATCTTTTTTTTTTTTTTTTTTTTTTTGGTGATACAGAGTCTTGCTCTGTCGCCCAGGCTGGAGTGCAGTAGCGTGATCTCGACTCACTGCAAGCTCCGCCTCCCGGGTTCACGCCATTATCCTGCCTCAGTCTCCCGAGTAGCTGGGACTATAGACGCCTGCCACCTCGCCCGGCTAATTTTTTTGTATTTTTAGTAGAGACGGGGTTTCACCGTGTTAGCCAGGATGGTCTTGATCTCCTGACCTCGTGATCCGCCCGCCTCGGCCTCCCAGAGTGCTGGGATTACAGGCGAGAGTCATCTTTAGAACTGTCTACTATGGTATGTATCCATTCACTGAGTTCTTGGGACAACCCTTCAGTAATGTTATCATCCCTAATTGATAGATGAGGAAACTGAGAAAGAGATAGGTTAAATCACACGTCCAACATCACACAGGTACAAGTTGTAAAGCTGGGGTTAAAATTCAGGCAGCAAAATGAAGAGTCTTACCCGGTGTGGGGAGAGGGCGGAACAACTCAGGCAGCCTTATCCCACAGCCCACAGTCTTAACCACTGTACTGTGCTCCATGGAGGAAGGCTGACATTTACAAGCAGGGGAACTGAGAGTGAATAACATAGGAATGAACAATAGAGAAGTGAGTGGGGAATGGAAAATAGCTATGTCCTAAATGCCACATCTTGTGGTAGGTGCTTGTTACGTATTGCATTCATTTTACTGAATCCTAGCAACTACTCTATGAGGTTGTTACTATATTATTACGATTATCTTCATTAAAATTTCCTCATGTCAAGTTGCTAGTAAGTACTCAAGTCAGATCCATCTGAACCCAAAACCCAGACCACGCTTCCCACCGCGGATGTTGCTTCCCAAGGGCTTGAGTCCCTGAGGGCCAATTTGCCTCCCACAAAGATCTGGGCCCCAGGACAATCAGATCCAAAGTCTTCTCTTTGATTCCTCACCTTCTGTTGGCAGCAACCGGGATCCTCCAGCCCTTGATCTGGCTCAGCTCAGTGTCTGAGATCTCAATCTGCAGGGGGAGTCTGGGCGCCCAGACAGTGACCTCGAACTGGGAGGTGAAATGCTGGTGGGTGAAGTTCACAATTGTGTCCACTTTGCTTTTCATTTCCTTCCCGTTCACAAAAATGGAATCACAGTTGTTGGAAACCTTTGGGGAGGAGGTAGAATCTTGAGATGCATCAGGAGGAAAAGCACAAGCAAATACTAACAACACTGAAAGTTCATGAACTGCAGCAGCTCTGATTTATTAGACACCAAAACAACCCGATGAACAGAACTTGTACAAAAGGTAATTTGTAGGCACTAATTAGTGACAAATACTGACAAATAGACTACAGGAAAACTATTTTGTATTACAAAATACTGACAAGTAAAACCATTAACATAATTTAATGGAGTTATATAACCTCTGTTGCCTTTTGTGTGTATGTGTCAGTGTTTTTCTTTATCTTACCTTTTTTATGTACTCAAACGATCACTAATCAAACCCCAGATGCCTCATAGTTCACTCCTGCACCATATCTGAAGATGCATAAAAGGTTTTTATGTTACTGAAAAAGCACATTATTCAAGTCACACTGAGGATCTCTGAAAAATCAGGAGAGCTTTGCACTAGATTAAAATCCTGGTAGGCAACATAGTTGTGAAATGCATTAGAAACATGGATATAATTATTTTTGCCCCATTCAGCTATAATTTTGTAGAATGAATGTGGCATTTCACCATGGTCTTTTGACTCAGCACTTGGGGGTGGCCTCTCTAATGTGCATGCTTCAGTAGGTTGAGCATTAGACCATTTAAGTCCCCATTTTACTTCACATTTTCAGGATAAGCAAATAAATTGTTGCTGACTTTCTCTCCTGGACAATCAGGGAAATGTATTTATGTATCTAGGTGGAGAGAAGAAAGAGGGATCATAAATCATTTCATGAGCAGAGGACAGAAAATAAAAAGTAGTGTGCAACCTTTGCATTCATACTGCTGAGGGGCAGTGTCAAGCCTGGGCTGCTGGCAGGGCCCCCACCTCAACCAGTGGAGCCACCACAGCCCCACTTTTGCAAGCCAGAAACTAGGACTTACTCTTGTTGCTTCTCTTCCTCACTTGAATCTGTAACTACAACTCAGGCCTCCCTTCTGAGCCCGAGATACACACGTCCAACTGTCTATTTGACATGGTCAAGTGAATGGCTCAAGAACAATGTCAGAAGTGCCCACTTCCAAACTTAAAGAGTGAACTTCCAAGTTGTTTGAGATAAATTACCACCTTCCCTCCCTCCCAGAAAAATGGCACCAATATGAATGTGCTTCCTTGGAAATGGAGAAATCAGCCTTTTACCACCCAATAGCTCTACACTGCAGCTCGCCATGGAAACCAAGGAGAAAATGGCTAATGGGACACTTAAGACTCACCCTGCATCCTCAGCCACAGGGATGGATCCTTGTCACTTCCACTTCTCAACACCAATGATGTCTTTAGGAATCCTTAAGTATAATTAATGTAGGCTACTCATTGGGAGATCTGCTGAAATCGTTGAGACTTTGACTTGATAATCCTAGTCCACAAAGCAATGAACAAGGATTGCTGGAGAGTTACTGGAGTCTGGCTAAGTTCATTTCTGGAGCTCCTTTCCTATCCTGTCAGAACTTAGCAGTCTAAAATCTTTTTCCCTCCAGGCCTAAGATAGCAGTGGATAGAGCTACCATTAGGCTGATAGCTAATATGTCTCTCATGCCCAAAATTCCAGGGGGAGCTGAATATGGCATTTCTTTAACTTTTCAAATTAGAAAAAAGAATCTACTTCTATCCCTCTTTTTGCTTTATTTTATAAAAAGAGAGAGAAGAACAACAATGAAGCAAGCAAATGAGCTGTATTTTAGAGCACTTTTGAGGCAGTTAAATCTGCTTCATTGTGCCCAGTTCTGTAAATAATCAGAACAAGATTTCCATTTAGAGCAGAAAACGGAATGGAGGATCATGTTCTTATTTTTAATAGATGTTGACACAATGCTGAGCCTGACTGCCATCCATTCAGGTACTCAAGATGTGGAAGCCCCATTATAGAGAAATATCTGCCTTCCCAAGGAAGCACTGCACTAGGAGAAGGTGAAGGCTCAGTAAGACCTCTAATTTCCCCTGAACTCACTGCCTGTTCTGCCTGTGGCATGCAGACTACCTCAAGAGAATGAAGTCCCCCCAACCCTGCTCAGAAAAAAAGAGATTGAGGTCCCCTATGACTTAGAAACCTGCAGTGGATACATTGGGGAGTTCTGCTCTCACTTCTCCCTAGCTCAGGTGGTTATCACTTATTGCTAGAATTTTCTCAGTCCAACATTCCATAGTGCAGACCTCAACCCTCCTGCATTTATGTAAAATTATGGTTCTCCCTTGTTTACTGCTACCCAGCTACCCCCAATCACACTTCAAATCACTCTGAATCACATCCCACTGGAGAGAACACACCGGTTTTGGAAACTGTGAAGCTGTTTCTATGTTAATAAGGAATAAATAATGTAATTGTCTGCATCCTTTCAGAGCACTACAGACTTAAACCTGCCCCATCTTTTAGGAAGCGATGTAGAGCCCATATGGAAAAAATTAATTAATTAAAAACATAACAAAGTAAGAGGGCTTAGCAGTTCTTTATGTTGATTATCTTTTGAGTTTTTTCTCCTGCGATATGCATACCCTTAAAAAAGTGTATGCCCTCCATTTTAAGTAATTCAATTAAAACAGCACAAATAAGGCTAATCATATTGAGTACTAAGACTTGAGGTATCTAACAATGTACAAAGGATATATTAGATATACAGAAACCAGAGTTTCTCACTCCATGGTCTCACCAATTACAGATGACCATCAGTATTTGTGGATTCCATATTTGCAAACTCATCTACTCCCTAAAAGTTATTTGTAACCCCAGAGTCAGTACTTGCAGTGCCTTTTTGGTCATTTGTGGAATTGCACAGAGAGGGGAAAATTTTGAACCACCTGCCATGCACGCATCCCCAATTGAGGTCAAGCAAGTACTCGCTCTGCCGTCTTGTCTCAGCTCTCATACGAAGACCAGAGCACGGACAATACAGAGGGCAGTGGAGCGCGGTGTCCGAAGCCTCAGCTTGGGCGCTGGATGCAGCGGGACAGAATCTGAATGCCTGCTCTGGCACCTGTCAGTGAGGCAGCCTCAGATAAGTCAACTAACACTTCCAAACTTCAATATTTCCTTTGTAATAGAAGATTATAGACTATTCGAAATGTGTGTGTGTGTGTGTGTGTGTGTGTGTGTGTCTATTTCTCCTACAAGCAAAGGTTCAGTACTCACTAATTCAGTGTTCACAGGGATTTTATAACTATCTCAAATGATGAGAACAAGACAGCTCACACTTGTACAGGACCTCATCGCCGCCACACTCTCCTTTCAACGCAGTAAGTCCCATGGTGACGCCACAAGGTGGGTGTCATGAGCCTCATTTTACCTGTACTGAATCCAGCGTAAAGAAAGGTACTGCCTCTTGCACAGCATTTTGCATATATCAACACTGACTGCTGACTGCTGGCCCAGGGCTGTCTCCTCTGCTTGATTACCTCTGTCCTCTCCAGGGACTTCTTGTGCTATGCCAGATACAATCCAAATGCCTTACAGGGGCCTACCAGGCCCCAATGCCTTGGACCTGCTTCCTTCTCTGGCCTCACCTTGCATGCCCTCCCTACCTGGCACAGGTCCTTCTTCATGGGTCTTCACTGCTCCCCTGAGCTCTCCTAGGCTTAGCCCCCTCCCAAGGCCATGCCATGGTCTTCCCAGGAATGTGATCTGATGTCCATAACTGGTTTTCTACTGCCCAGTCAACTATGCACCAGCACCTCTGCCCGACACACATACATTTTCCTCTTTTCTAATATTAAAAAGGTTTTCTTCAGGAAATCCACCGCCCTCCATTCACCACAGGCCTCCCTAACTCCATCATTAAACCTCCATCCTCTTTGCCAGTGATTGGTTTAGGGGAAAGCACGTGCTATTACTCTGGCCAATGAGCTGTGAGAAGGCTACTAGGGCTTCTGGGAAACATCTCCTTGATCAAAGAGACTCACCGAAAGTGGCGCCTCCTCCTCCCACCGGATGTTGTCGCGTGGGAACTGACGACAGGAACTGCTGCAGGGATCCCAGAGCCCTGAGGGAGCCAGCCGTGGGCCAGGCTAACCCTGGGAGCTAAGGAACCTGGGCCCTTGATGACCTAGAGGAGCCGCTGGAGCAGCCCACCTGGACCCCCCGACTTTGAGGCGTTTTATCAGGTGATTATTGTTCTTGTGGCTAAAGCCAAATTGGTCTATGTGGTTTTGTTACTTTTCACCAAAAGGATTATAAATGACATAGGACTGCATCTCAAATGCCACCCCTCAGAATGCATTCCCTGAGTCACTCCTAATTTAAACTTGGTACCCGCCTCTGGTCACTATTTTCCTGTATCTAACTTGCTGTGTGTGCTACTGTGTACACTAAATGTACAACATGCTCCATTACTTAGACTCTTCATATTGCTGATATCATGTCACTTACACTGTATTAATCGCACCAGATTGCTCTGTTATATAATGTACTCCTTCACAATAATTACCACTCTCCTAATGCTCCTGGTTGTTTTTTATGTATCTTCCCCACCTGATGGTAATCTGCTTCATACCATGAACCTTTCTCCTTTTCCCTGCTGTCTCTGCTAATAGCACAGTGCTGGGCACATAGAAGTTATTCAATAAATAGATGCTGAGTGTGTGAATGAATATGTCACAGCTGTTTCCTCTGAGACCCATTCATTTCTGTACACCACCACCAGTAGTGAGTGTATCTGTAAGAAGGCAAAGAAGGTGACTTACACAAGGTTATCATGGCAATGGCATTAAGAAAAATGCAAGTGATTTCATATATTATGAGAGAAGACCAGAAGGAACAAAGCTGATAAATGTGAGGCCTTGGATTCCCAGTAGTCAATTTGGCCTTTTAACTGAGAATTAAGATCTCTGTGTATGAGATACATGTGTGTTTTATTGGCAGGGGAAGGAGGGATGTGGGGAGATGACAGGAAGACATAGCAAAATAAAGATCAGAGTCAGATTCCCATCACTCATCTAAATGATACCTTCAGGGCTCTCTAAGCCCCAAGAGGAACATCGAAAACCAAATGCTGTCAATCCTAATTTAAGAAGAGCTGAGGACAGGAACATGGAGATTGAAAACAGATGATTTGTGTCATGTTAATCTATCAGCATGTGTGAGATGGCCTGTAAATGTCATCCTGGGAAAGTTGCCTTTAGAGGTTAATATTTTTACTGTCAAATTACACTTCTGCAACTACATTGCTTTATAATAAAAGAGGCTAAAAGGGGCTCTCCAGATGTGAATATGTTTCCTTTGGGTATCTTGTAAGACACAACATTTACTTCATGTTCTATTTTTAAAAGAAGCAAGAATTTAATCTGTGCATCAGCCACCCTCTGTGTTTGCCACACTGTTGACCCATCTGCCTGCACTGATGGGAGGCTGACTGTGCACTGGGCTTCCCTCATGACCCCTCTCCCAACCCGAGACATGAGCCGCTATGTTAGAAGAAAAAAAATGCTACAGAATCGGGTAGTATGTTTCTCACAAACTTACAAACAATGCTGAAATTCTATATTAAAATAGGGAAAATAATCAAAACTATGTAGCGAAAACCCTTTGATATTCACTTATCATCTGAATCAAACACTTTGTATGTATTACTGAGTTTAATGAAGCGTACCATGTCTGAGGCACAGTATGTACTCAAAAATATTTATTTTACCTTGAGTTTTTAATTAATAATAAATGCCAAAGGAATAATAATATCTATCATGTATTAAGTTCTTACTATGAACCCTGCATTGTTTTCAAAATTTTATGTAGAATTATACCCATTCACCTCTCCAAATACTCTGCACATTACATTTTTGTCCCTATATTATGGAGGGTAGACTGAGGCCAAGGAGAGGCTGCTAGTTAAGGGATCACAGCTAGTGAAAGGCAGAGCATCGTTTCCCACTTAGTCTCTCTGTGCCCGAGGCCTCCTCAGCACTGTGTTATGGCTTCAGTGCAACCCAGGCAAGGAAGACATGGCCCTTCCTCCAGAGGACCACAGGCTGATTGGGCAAGGCAAGACCTAAATACACACATCAGTACTTTTTATCAACCAGATTGAGTTGTAATTTATGTGGAATACAGTGTATCCGTTTAAATGATAAAGTTCAATGAGTTTGGCAGTGTCCACCCATGAAAACACTACACAGAACATTCTGTCACCCCAAAAACAGATCCTAATGCGTGTTTTCAGTCCATGGCTCCTTCTTCTCCCGGCCCCAGGCAACCACTGATGTGCTTTTCACCACCACAGACTGGTTTCCATTTTCTAGAATTTTATAAAAATGGAATCACGATATGCACTCTTTATGTCTGGTTTTTTTTCACAAGTATGATGATTCTGAGAGTCATCCTTATTATTACATGTGTCAGTGGTTACCCTGGGCTCTTTTCCCTGGTTGCTTTCAGCCACAATGATGGAGGAGTTTCTACAGCAGTTTTTTGTTGTTGTTGTTGTTGTTGCTGTTTTTGTTGTTGTTTTATTTTGAGACAGAATCTCGCTCTGTCACCCAGGCTGGCGTGCCGTGGAGCAATCTCAGCTCACTGCAACCTCCACCTCCCAGATTCAAGCAATTCTCCTGCCTCAGCCTCCTGAGTAGCTGGGATTACAGGCGCACGCCACCAAGCCCGGCTAATTTTTGTATTTTTAGTAGAGACGAGGTTTCACCATGTTGGTCAGGCTGGTCTCAAACTCCTGACCTTGTGATCCAGCCACCTCAGCCTCCCACAGTGCTGGGATGACAGGTGTGAGCTGCCGTGCCCAGCCTCTCCAGCAGTTTAATTTGCCCACTTTATTGCTGCAAATGCAGGTGTCCTCAGGACAAAGGCCACCAAATCAGGAAAATTTGCTGTTCTGGTCATTTTCTCCAAGTTTGACTCCCCTCCAAAATACTCTTGCTTTTGTTCACTCTTCAGAGATTTTTATTTTTTAATTTTATCCTGAGTTCATGGTTGTAATCTATGGAAGGACTGTCTGTTCTCAGGACTAATCTCAGGACTGTGGAACGTACCACAAAACAATATTTAATTAGTACTTTTCACATTCCTTCGAGTAAACCCCCATGTCCAGGGGAAGCTTAGAGGGAAGTTCAGTGCCACAGATTGAGGTCCAGAGACCTGGGTCCTCACCTCAACCCTTCCCTTCAACACTTCTGAGCAAGTTGCTCCCCAATCTCTGAGGCTCAGATTCTGCACCTGTGAACCTTAAGGAACCTAAACTTTCCAGCTCTGACATTCTGTTGTTTGGAAGGGTTAGAAACCAAGCTCAGAGTTTCAGTATATTTTGTTACAATGTAACCTTTCTCTGCCTGAGATCCTTCATCTATAAAACAGGAATGAACATCCATTCATTCAATAAATATTTATTTACTATTGACTAAGACTCAAGAATTGTCCTAGGTGCTGAGAGTAGAGCAATGAGGAATAGAGTTCCTGTTCTTATGAAACTGATAGTCTAATTAGGGGAGACAGACAAATTAAACAACCATGTAGATATATAACATAATACCAGGCAGTGAAACAGGCTTGAAAGAAAAAATAAAGCACGGAAGAGAATGGACAGTGATGATAGAGTATGTTATTTTAATTAGAAGAGGAAAGAAAGGGCCCTTTGGAGAAGTAACATTTGAATAGAGACCTGACTGAAGTGAGGAACGGAGTCATGGGGACATGCAGAAGATCACTCAAACCAGAGGAAACAAGAAGTATGAAGGCCCTGAGACAGGAATGTTCCTGCCATATTTAAGGGCCAATAAAAAGGGGAAAATAGGTGAAAGCGAATGAGCAAAGATCAGGGAAATGAGATCAGAGAAGAAGGCAAGGGTTTGGATTTTACTCCTGTAAGTGTAATGAGATGTTCTGTCGTGTTTGGAGCAAGAAAGTGGCTTGAGCTAACAAAATTAACAGGATACCTTTGGCAGGTAGGGAGACCATTCAGGGGCTTACTCAACCCATCCAACAGAAATGTGAAGGTGGCTTCAATCACAGTGGTAGTGACAGAGGTGATGAGATGGGATTTGATATTGAAATGGATTTTGAATGCAAGTGAGAGGGAAAAGTCACACAGGGTTTCTGAGTTTTTGGCCAACCAAAAGAATGCAGTTCCTAACCCTGTGATAGGAGAAGGCAGCACAAGATGTGTATTTAGGGAAGAGAGAAAGAACCCAGACTTCAGTTTTGAAAATGTTGAATTCAAAATGCTCATTAGAAATATGAATGAAAATGTTAAGAAGTTGGATACATGAGTTTAGAGGTCAGGGAGAGAGGTTCAGAGTTCAAGCTGTGAAAGGAAAATAATCCTAGGGACCCCAAAATCACTAAGCTAAAGGGAAAGGTCAAGCTGGGAACTACGTAGGGCAAACCTGCCTCCCATTCTATTCAAAGTCACCCATCTGCTCACTGAGATAAATGCGTATCTGATTGCCTCCTTCGGAAAGGCTAATTAGAAACTCAAAAGAAGGCAACAATTTTTCTCTTATCTACCTATGACCTGGAAGTCCCCTACCCGCTTCAAGTTGTCCCCTGACTTTGCTTCCAGTTATCCTCCCTTTCTGAACCAAACCAATGTTCATCTTACATATATTGATTGATGTCTCATGTCTCCCTAAAATGTATAAAACCAAGCTGTGCCCTACCACCTTGAGCACATGTCATCAGGACCTCCTGAGTGTGTGTCATGGGCATGTGTCCCTAACCTTGGCAAAACAAACTTTCTAAATTGACTGGGATTTGTCTCAGATATTCAGGGTTCAGAAAGCTAAAGAAATAAGTTCAGATCTCTCATCCTCTCTCTATGTTGAGTATCCTCCGATCCCCTCTATATGTTCAGTTCATTCTTAGTTTTTGTATATTTAAAGCAGCCTGGATTATTCTCTGATAAAAATCAGAGACAAAATCAAGACAGCCAGGTCCCCAGTTTCGACTCAGAAATGTAGAGCACCGAAAAGCATTTCTCCCCCCGTTATCAAACTACAAATTAATATTTTTAATTAAGTTTGAGAACTGTGGCTGCAGGGTAACAAACTAACCTGCATTCTGGAGAAAGACATGATCCTGCAGGGAGAAATATGTATTAAGCATTTGCTTCCCTGGGGTAGACATTGCTGAATGCCACATAAGCTGATAAGGATTCAAGTAAAACTTTTAGATACATTTCTATGGAACAAATGTGGACTATTGTGAGAGTGTAAAGACCCTGGGGACTGTAAATACAGGGGAGTTTACACCCTCTTGAAGGTCCTAAGAATCTCACCAGACACTTAGACAGAAGATGTGAGATAATCTCGAGACAGCTGCCCTCATGATCCTGGCTACAGAGAGAAACGGCAGTCAGTGCGAACTCTCTGCGGTTTCATCTCTTCTATTTTCGCTATGGGACAAAAGTCTTAGTCTTCAGGCAGAAGTATAATAAAAACTGTCAATCAGGATACTGTGGAAACTCATTGCATCTAAAGGAAAGGAAAAGAAACAGCTCTACCCTGAGGGAGGGATGAGAATACATGCTAGACACACTACAGCTTGAAGAGGGGTAGGAGGAGCACCTTGGAAAGCCATACACTAGAGGCTAAGTGCTACAGTGTCTACCAAGCCTAATGCTTAATCGGAACCTCAGAGAATTTGGCCCTGGTCCTCCACTAGGCTAAGAAGCACCAAGTAAAAATAATAGGGAATACAATTAGGAGAGCTACAAGAAACAGATTCTCTCTTGGGCACATTGGAAATACTCAAAGTCAAGAAGGAAGCAGACACTGAGAAAATAACCTCTGGAAAATCGCTCACATTCTAAGTGCAAGGAATCGCTAAAGGAATTTCAAGCCCACAGTGCACTGAGGGTAACCAAAATAGCAACCAAACCTGGGGAAGAGGAAAGCAAGATGGTGAAACAGAAGGCTCCATCGACCATCCCTACCACAAGGACACCAATTTAGCAACTATCTACACACCAAAAAAGCACCTTCATGGGAACCAAAACTCAGGTGAGCACTAACAGTACCTGGCTTTAACTTAATATCACTGAAAGAGGCACTGAAGAGGTAGAAAAAGGAATCTCGAATCACCACCACCACCCACACCCCACTCCCAGCAGTGGCAGTGTGGTGCAGAGAGCATTTCAGTGCTCTGGGGAAGGAAGAGCACAGAAATTGTGAGGCATTGAATTCATTGCCACCCTGTTATAGCAGAAAGAGAAACCAGACCAAATTTGCTGACACCCACCTACAGAGGGAGCATTTAAAGCAGCCCTAACTTGTTAATGATCACCATTCTAACTGACATGAGATGGTATCTCAGGATACAACAGATGCTGAAGAGGATGTGGAGAAACAGCAACGCTTTTACACTGTTGGTGGGAGTGTAAAATAGTTCAACCATTGTGGAAGACAGTGTGGCAGTTCCTCAAGGATCTAGGACCAGAAATGCCATTTGACCCAGCAATCCCATTACTGGATATATACCTAAAGGATTATAAATCATTCTGCTATAAAGACACATGCACACGTATGTTTACTGTGGCACTGTTCACAATAGCAAAGACTTGGAACCAACCCAAATGTCCATTAGTGATAGACTGGATAAAGAAAATGTGGCACATATACACCATGGAATACTATGCAGCCATAAAAAAGGATGAGTTTGTGTCCATTGCAGGGACATGGAGGAAGGTGGAAACGATCATTCTCAGCAAACTAACACAGGAACAGAAAACCAAACACTGCATGTTCTCACTCATAAGTGGGAGTTGAGCAATGAGAATACATGGACACAGAGAGGGGAACATCACACACTGGGCCTGTTGGAGGTGGGTGGCTAACGGAGGGATAGCATTAGGAGGAGAAATACCTAATGTAGATGACAAGTTGATGGGTGCAGCAAGCCAACATGGCATATGTATACCTATGTAACAAACCTGCACATTCTGCACATGTACCCCAGAGCTTAAAGAATGAATCTATGAATAAATAAAACCAGCCCTAGGTAGAAAGGAATCTCCAATCCCAGCAGTCCAAACTTGAATTTCTGCAATCCTTAACCACTGTAGGCTAAAGTGCTCTGTGTTCCTAAATAAACTTGAAAGGCAGTCTAGTCCACAAAGATTACAACACCTAGGCAAGTCCTAGTGCTGAACTGGGCCCAGGGCCAGTGGACCTGGGGGCACATGACCTACTGAGACACCAGCTTGGGCAGCTAAGGGAGTGCTGGCATCACCCTTCCCTCACCCCAGGCTGTACAGCTTACAGTACCACAAAAGACCCCTTCCCTCCACTTGAGGAGAGAAGGAAGAATGGGAAGAACTTTGTCTTGTATCTTGGATAGCAACTCAGACACAACAGAATAGGGCACAGATCAGCGTCCTGAGGCCTCTTTTCCATGCCCTAGCTCCCAGATAACATTACTAGACATACCCTGGGCCAGAAGGGAACCCACTGCCTTGAAGGAAAGGACCCAGTCCTGGCAGCATTTATTACCTACTAGCTGAAGAATCCTTGGGTCCTGAAAAACCAGCAGCAATATCCTGGTAGTACATCAAGGGCCATGGGTAAGCCTCTGAGATTTGCTGGCTTCAGGTGAAACTCAGCACATTCCCAGCTGTGATGGTTACAGGACAAGACTCCTGCTTAAAAAAAGCAGAGGGAAAAGTACAGAATTTCTCTTGCACCTTAGGTGGCAGCTTGGCCACACATGGGTAGAGCACCAAGTGGGCTCTTGGGGCCCCCAATTAGAAGACTTGCTCTTGGATGGCATTTCTGGGCCTGCTATGGGCCAGAGGGGAGCCCACTGCCCTGCAGGGTGAGCCTCAGGCCAGGTAACCTTCACTACAAGCTGACTGAAGAGATCTTGGACCTTAAGAGCACATGGGCAGTAGTCTGGCAGTACTCTCTGTGGGCCTGTGGCGGTGGTGGCCCCAGGGTGAGGCTTCTTTGCATTTGGAAAGGGGAAGGAAGAGTGGGAAGGACTGCGTCTAGTGCTGTGAGTGTCATCTCAGCCACAGTGCAGTAGAACACCAGGTAGACTTCTAAGGTTTTCGAATCTAGTCCCTGGATCCCAGACAGCACCTCTGGACCTACCCAGGACCTGAGGAAACTCACCATCCTGAAGGAAAGGGCAGCAACCTAGCTGACTTTGTCACCTTCTGATTGTAGATCCCCAGGGCCTTGAGCAAACATAACTGGTAACCAGGGAGTGGTTACAGCAGGCCTTGGATGAGACCCAGTGCTGTGCTGGCTTCAGGTCTGGCCCAGCAGAGTCATAGTGGGAGTGGCCACAGGGGTGCTTATGTCACTCCACTCCCAGCTTCAGGTGGCTCAGAACAGAGAGAGAGAGACTCCATTTGTTTGGAAGAAAGGAAGGGAAAAGAACAAGAATCTCTGCCTAATAAACCAGAGAATTCTCCCATATCTTAACTAAGACCATCATGGGGGTACCACTATGAGTCTGCAAGAAACATAGCATTACTGGGCTTGGGGTCCCCCTTAAAGCAGAAACAGCTTAGATCACAACACCTAAGTCCTTTTGAATACCTGGAAAGCCTTCCCAAAAAGAACAGGTACAAACATGTCCAGGTACTAAAGACTATAATAAATACCTAACTCTTCAATGCCCAGACACACTTAAACATCTACAAGTATCAAGACAATCCACGAAAATCACCAAATGAACTAAATGAAGCACAAGAGACCAATCCTGGAAAAACAGAGATATGTGACCATTCAGACACAGAATTCAAAATAGCTGTCTTGAGGAAACTCAAAGAAATTCAAGATAACACAGAGAAGGAATTCAGAATTCTATCAGATAAATTTAACAAAGAGATTGAAATAAAAATAAGCAGAAATTCTGGAGCCGAAAAATACAATTGACATACTGAAGAATGCACTCGAGTTACTAATTAGCAGAATTGACCAAGGAGATTCAAGAAAGAATCAGTGAGCTTGAAGACAAGTTATTCGAAAATATATCTCCAGAGGATACAAAATTTAAAAAAAGAATAAAAATCAAGGAAGCACACCTACAAGATCTATTTTCTTGTAGCACACCTACAAGAAAATAGCCTCAAAAGGACAAATCTGAGAGTTATTGGCTTCGAGGAAGAGGCAGAGAAAGAGATAGGTAGAAACTTTATTTAGTGGGATAATAACAGAGAACTTCTCCAACCTACAAAAAAGTCACTACCCAAGCACAAGAAGGTTATAGAACACCAAGAAGATTTAACCCAAAGAAGATTACTACAAGGCATTTAATAATCAAACTCTCCAATATCAAGGATAAAGAATAGATCCTAAAAATAGCAAGAGAAAAGAAACAAATAACATATAATGGAGCTTCAATACATCTAGCAGCAGAATTTTCAGTAAAAACCTTAAAGGCCAGAAGAGAGTGGCATGACCTATTTAAAGTGCTGAAGGAGGAAAAAAAATATCCTTGGCCAAAATATCCTTCAAACATAAAGGAAAAATAAAGACTTTCCCAGACAAGCAAAAGCTGAGGGATTTCATCATCAGGCCTGTCTTATAAGAAATGCTAAAGGGAGTATTTCAATCAGAAAGAAAGGACATTAATGGGCAATAAGTAATTACCTGAAGGTACAAAACTCACTAGTAATAGTAAGTACACAGAAAAATACAGAATATTATAACACTGTAACTGGGATGGGTAATCTACTTTTATCCTAAGTAGAGAGACTTAATAATGAACCAATCAAAAATAATAACTGTAACAACTCTTCAGGATATAGACAGTACAACAAAATATAAACAGAAACAACAAAAAGTTTTAAAGTGGGGGGATTAAGTTAATGTGTAGAGTTTTTATTAGTTTTCTTTTTGCTTATTTGTTTATGCAAACCATGTTAAGTTGTTATCAGTTTAAAATAATGGGTTATAAGACAGCATTTGCAAGCTGCATGGTAATCTCAAACCAAAAAACATGTAACAAGCATAAAATATAAAAAAGCAAGAAAGTAAATTGTATCACCAAAAAAAAAAAAAAAATCACCTTCACAAGAAAGAAATGAGAAGGAAAGAAAGAAGGAAGACAAGAGTACAAAAAAACAGAAAACTAGTAACAAAATGGAAGGAGTAAGTCCTTACTCAATAATAACATTGAATGTAAACTGATTAAACTCTTGAGTAAAAAAAGAGTGGCTAAATGGATAGAAAAAGAAAGGCCCATTGATGTGTTGCCTACAAGAAACACATTTCACCTATAAAGACACACACATAGACTGAAAATAAAGGGATGAAAAAAGATATTCCATGCCTATGGAAACCAAAAAAGAACAGGAGTGGCTGCACTTATATCCGACAAATTGACTTCAAGACAAAACTCTAAGAAGAGACAAAGAAGGACACTATATAATGATAAATGAGTTAATTCAGCAAAATAATATAACAGTTTTAACTAAATATGCTCCCAACACTGGACTACTCAGATATATAAAGCAAATATTATTGGAACTAAAGAGAGAAACTCTAATACAATAATAGCTGGACACTCCAACATCCCACTTTCAACATTGGACAGACCTTTCAGACCGAAAATCAACAAAGAAACATTGGACTTAATCTGCACTATAGACCAAATGGATCTAATAGATATTTACAGAACATTTTATCCAAAGCCTACAGAATATACATTCTTTTCCTGAGCACGTGGATTATTCTCAAGGACAGACAATATGTTAGGTCACAAAACAAGTCTTAAAACACTTTTAAACATTTGAAATAATATTAAGCATCTTCTCAGACCACAATGGAATAAAACTAGAAATCAGTAACAAGAGGAATTTTGGAAAATATGCAAATACATGGAAATTAAACAACATGCTCCTGAATGACCACCAGTGGGTCAATGAACAAATTAAGAAAAGAAATTGAAAAATTTCTTAAAACGAATGTTAATGGAAACACAACATAAGAAAACCTAAGGGATACAGCAAAAGAAATGCTAAGGGAAGTATATAGCTGTAAGTGCCTACATCAAAAATGAAGAAAAACTTCAAATAAACAATTTAATGATTCATCTTAAAGAACCAGAAAAGCAACAGCAAACCAAACCCAAAGTTAGCAGAAGAAAAGAAATAAAGATTGGAGCAGAAATAAATGAATTTAAATTAAATAAAACAATACAAAAGATCAATGAAACAAAAAGTTGTTTTTTTAAGAATGAGATCATGTCTTTTGTGTGAACATGGATGAATCTGCAGGCCATTATCCTTACCAAACTAACGCAAGAAGAGAAAGCCAAACACCACGTTCTCACTTATAAGTAGCAGCTAAATGATGAGAACTCATGTACACAAAAAGGGAACAACAAACAGTGGGGCCTAATTGAGGATGGAGGATGGGAGGAGGAAGAGGAGCAGAAAAACATATTGCGTACTAGGCTTAGTACCTGGGTGAAAAAATAATCTATACAATAAGCACCCATGATACAAGTTTACCTATATAACAAACCTGCACATATATCCCTGAACCTAAAATAAAATTTTTCTAAAATTGGTTTTTTGAAAAGTTAAACAAAATTGACAAACTTTTAGCCAGAATAACTAAGAAAAAAGAGATAAGATCCAAATAAACAAAATCAGAGATGAAAAAAGAGACATTACAACTGATACTGCAGAAATTCAAAGGATTATTAGTGGCTACCATAAGCAACTATACATAAATAAATTGGAAACTCTAGAAGAAACGGACAAATTCCTAGACACATTTAACCCACCAAGATTGAATCATGAAGAAATCCAAAACCTGAACAGACCAATAACAAGTAATGAGATCCAATCTGTAATAAAAAGTCTCCCAATAAAGAAAAGCCTGGGCCCTGAGGGCTTTACTGCTAAATTCTACCAAGTATTTAAAGAAGAATTAATACCAATCCTATTCAAACTATTCCAAAAAACGGAGGAGGAGGGAATACTTCCAAATTCATTCTACAAGGCCAGTATTTCCCTGATACCAAAACCAGACAAAGACATCAGAAAAAGGAAACTACAGGCCAATACCTCTGGTGAATGCTAATGCAAAAATCCTCAACAAAATACTAGCAAACTGAATTCAACAATACATTAGAAAGACGATTCATCATGACCGAGTGGGATTTATCCCTGGGATGCAAGGATGGTTCAACATATGCAAATGAATTAATGTGATACATCATGTCAACAGAATGAAGGATAAAAACCATATAATCATTTCAATTGATGCTGAAAAAGCATTTGATAAAGTTCAATGTCTCTTCATGATAAAAACCTTCAAAAACCTGAGTATAGAAGGAACATACCTCAACATAATAAAAGTCATATACCACAGACCCACAGTTAGTATTATACTGATTAGGGAAAAACTGAAAGCCTTTCCTCTGAGATCTGGAATATGACAGGGATGCCCACTTTTACCACTGTTATTCAGCATAGTACTGGACGTCCTAGCTAAAGCAATCAGACAAGGGAAAGAAATAAAGAGTATCCAAATTGGAAAGGAGAGGTTAAATTATCCTTGGTTGCAGATTATGTGATCTTATATTTGGAAAAACTTGAAGACTCCACTAAAATACTATTAGAACTGATGAACAAATCCAGTAACACTGCAGCATACAAAATCAACATACAAAAATCAGTAGCATTTCTATATGTCAACAATGAACAATCTGAAAAAGAAATTTAAAAAATAATCCCATTTACAATAGCAATAAATAAAATTAAATTCCTAGGAATTAACCAAAGAAGTAAACAATCTCTATACTGAAAACTATGAGATACTGATGAAAGAAATTAAAGGGGATAGCAAAAAATGGAAAGATACTCTATGTTCATGGGCTGGAAGTATTGTTAAAATGTGCATAATACCCAAAGCAATCTACAGATTAAATGCAATCCCTATCAAAATACCAATGACATTCTTCACAGAAATGAAAAAAAAAATCCTAGAATTTATGTGGAACCACAAAAGACCCAGAATAGCCACAGCTATCCTAAGCAAAGAGAGCAAAACTGAAGGAATCACATTACCTGACTTTAAATTACACTACAGAGCTATAGCAGCCAAAACAGCATGGTACTGGCATAAAAACAGACACATAGACCAATGGAACAGAATAGAGGACCAGAAACAAATCCACACACCTACGGTGAACTCACTTCCAACAAACGTGCCAAGAACATACGCTGGGGAAAAAACAATCTCTTCAATAAATGGTGCTGGGAAAACTGGATATCCATATGTAGAGAAATGAAACTAAACCTCTATATCTTACCATATACAAAAATCAAATCAAAATGGATTAAAGACTTAAATCTAAGACCTCAAACTATGAAACTACTACAAGAAAACATTAGGGAATCTCTCCAGAACACTGGTCTGGGCAAAAACTTCTTGAATATTATCCCACAAGCATAGGCAACTAAAGCAAAAATGTGCAAATGGGATCACGTCAAGTTAAGAGGCTTCTGCATGTCAAAGGAAACAATCCACAAAGTAAAGACACAACCCACAGAATGGGATAAAAATATTTGCAAACTATTCATCTGACAAAGGATTAATAGCCAAAATATATAAGGAGCTCAAACAACTTAATAGGAAAAAAAAATCAAATAATTCAATCAAAACATGAACAAAAGATTTGAATAGACATTTCTCAAAAGAAGACATACAAATGGCAAACAGGCATATGAAAAGGGGCTCAACGTCACTGATCATCAGAGAAATGCAAATCAAAACGACAATGAGATATTATCTCACCCCAGTTAAAATGACTTTTATCCAAAAGACAGGCAATAACGACTGCTAGCAAGGATAGAGAGAAAAGGGAACCCTTGTACACTGCTGATAGGAATGTAAATTAGTACAACCACTGTGGAGAAAAGTTTGGAAGCTCCTCAAAAACCTAAAAATTGAGCTATCATATGATCCAGCAATCCCACTGCTAGATAAATATGCAAAAGAAAGAAAATCATTACATCAAAGAGATATCTGCACTCCCACATTTGTTGCGGCACTGTTGACAATAGCCAAGATTTGGAAGCAACCTAAGTGTCCATCATCAGATGAATGGATAAAGAAAATGTGGTGCATACACACAATGGAGTACTATTCAGCTATAAAAAAGAATGAGCTCTTTTCATTTGCAACAACATGGATGGAACTGGAGATCATTATCTTAAGTGAATAAGCCAGGCACAGAAAGACAAACATTGCATGTTCTCACTTATTTGTGGGATCTAAAATTCAAAACAATTGAACTCATGAAGACAGCAGAAGGATGGTTACCAGAGGCTAGGAAGGGCAGTGGGTGTTGTGGGGGAGGTGGGGATGGTTAACAGATACAAAATAATAGAAAGAATAAAACCTAGTATTTAATAGCACAATAGGGTGACCATGATTATAGTCAATAATAATTGAATTATACATTTTAAAATAACTAGAAGAGTATAACTGGATTGTTTGTAACACAAAGGATAAATGCTTGAGGGGATGGCCACTCCTTTCTCTCCATGATATGATTATTACACATCATATGCCTGTATAAAAACATCTCATGTTCCTATAAATATGTACCATAAAAATTAAAAATTAAAAAAAATTGTTTAAAAAACCCTCAAACCTAGCCCAACTTCTGACTACATTAACAGAAACCCCAATATTATAGGCCTACTAGAAAGAAACGTATACACAACTCTAATCATAAAAAGGATTCATCTCAGTATCTCCTGAGATGAAATATGTGATTTCATATATGAATATGTGATTTCAAAAGGTCTATCTTTAAATGAAAAGTACAAAGCTTACCAAAAGTCAAGACAAAACACACCACCAGGGAGAAAAAAAAAAATCAATAATTAGAACTAGACTCAGATATGATTCAGTTGTTTGGACTATCAGACAGGAAATTTCAAATAATTATGATGAATATGTTAAAATCTCTAGTGGAAATGATAGGCGACATAAAGGCGAAGATGGGTAATTTCAGAAGAGGTTAAAACAGTAAGAAATAATAAAATGGAAATTCTAGAAATAAAAACACATAGTAGCAAAGATCTTGATGTCTTGACTTACTCATCAGTAGACTAGGCAGAGCCAAGGAAAGAAGCAGTGAATTTGAAGGTAATCAATAGGAATTACCCCAACTAAAATACAAAGAGAATAAGAGTGACAAAGAAAAGGAAAAGGGCATCCAAGAGCTGTGAGAGGGTCAAATGGTCTAATGTACATGTAATTGGAATCCCAAAAAGAGAGATAAAACAGGGCTCAAAAAATATTTGAAAAAACTATATAACCAAGATATTTCCAGAATTACTGGCAGTCACCAAACCACAGATCCAAGAAGGTCACGTGAAACCAAAGAGGACAATTATAAACAAAACAAACACATAGGCATATAATATGCAAACTGCTGAAAACTAAAAACAAAGAGAAAATCCTGTAGGGAGCCAAAGAAATAAGACATGAACTACAGAAGAAGATGGATAACAATTACAGCAGACTTCTTGTTGGAAATCAGGAAAGCAGTAAGACAATAGGATGGCATCATGAAGATTCCGAAATAAATAACTATTGCCCTATGGTTCTATATCCAGCCAAAAAAAACCTATCAAAAATGAAGGTGAAATAATTATTTTAGACAAAAGCTAAGAGAATTGCTAACTACCTTAGTACAATCACTATGGAGAAAAACTTGGGAGTCCCTCAGAAACCTAAGAATTGAGCTACCTTATAATCCAGCAATCCCACTGCTAGGTGTATTCCAAAAGGAAAGGAAATCAGTATATTGAAGAGATACCTGCACTCCCATGTTTGTTGCTGCACTGTTGACAGTAGCCCAGACTTGGAAGCAACCTCAGTGTACATCAACAGATGAATGGAAACAAACACCTAGGCACGTCATACTTAAACTGGTGAAAACTAAAAGGAACATATAAGACATATTAAAGAAAGTCCTTCAGGCAGAAAAAAAGAAGGTATCAGTTGGAAATCTAGATCTACACTTAAGAATGGAATAATTTAAGGAAGAATAAAATTCATTTTTTCAGAGTTGTAATTGTTCTGAAAAATTAGCTAATTATCTAAAGCAAAACTAATAACAATGTATTGTGTATTAATATTAGTAACAAAAGTAAAAATAAAATATACCAAAATAGCACAACCATATTTTACGGGCAAAAGACTTAAAAACATTTCATTAAGGAAGATGATTTACAGACAGCAAATCAGTACAGAAAAAAATGCATAACAGCAAGAATTATCAGGGAAATACCAATTAAAACCACTAAGAGATAACACTACAAACTCATTAGAATGGCAAAATAAAAATATTTCAATACCATATGTTGTTGAGAGTGTGGATCCGCAACAGGAATTCTCATTCATTTTTGGTAGGAATGAAAAGTTGTACAACTACCTTTGAAAACAGTCTGGCAATTTATTATAAAGTTAAATATTCACTTTACTATATGATCCATTAATCCTACACCTAGGTGAACTGAGAACATGTTTGCACAAAAATTTTTATGTGAATGTTTATAGCAGATTAGAAACAGCCAGATGTCCTTCAACAGGCAAATAGATAAACTGTGGTAAATCCATGCAATGGAATCCTACACAGCAATAAAAAGAAACCCACTATCAATTCACACAATAACATGGATGAATTTTCAATGTATTTTTTAGGGAAAGAAGTCAAATCCAAAAGACTGCATATTATATTATTCCACCTATGTCCTGTCCCGGAAGAAACAAACTGTAAGAACACAAAATGAATCAGTGGTTGAGAGAGGTGAGAGTGATGTTAACTAAAACGGACAGCATGACAGAATTTGGAGAGGGCGTGACAGAACTGTTTCTTCAGGTTACTGTGATAGTGAATATATGACGATGCATCGAAACCCATAGAACTGCATAGAAACTACACACAAAGCAAATTTTACTTTGTACATATTAATCCAAACGTCAACCACGATGTTTGGAGGATCTGACTGAAGCAGGTGGGGGAGAAAGGCACTGACCTGACTAACTCTGGAAAACATTGTTCTGACCAGATATGGCTGAAGAAAAAGGACCGCACACAAACACTGGGCTCTAGTAAGATCATGAACACAAACGCAAACATCATAACTAAATTTGAGTGGCAATTTTTGAGTCTCCTGTCAATGGTATAGGATGATATGTTTTTAAAGATTATTTTAGAAACGAATATGCAAAGTCAAATAATTATCACAGTGAGCTCGAGGACAGTAAGTCCATGAACCTTGGGGCTTGAGGAATCCCCAGTCACCTTTGTATCTTCTCACGCTAAGACCTAACCTGTTAACACATCTCTGCCCTTGCTGGACGGTGATATAAGTCCTTTGAAGACAAGGTTGTTGCCTTATTTGATTTTCTGCACCCCAAGGTCATGGATGGAATCTGGAACATTGTAGACATGCAAGAATGGTGCAGAGTAAATGAGATGAAGTGGGCTGTCCAGGATCATACAGCTGGCAACTGGCAGGTCCTGGGAGCCCCTCCCTGCCCCTCACCAGCACTGGAAGTCACTCTCAGCCCCTATTTCCAAGAGATCTCCCTATCTCAGCCCTTAAAGGTCTGATCATGATGCTTTGCACTTGGCTACATTTCTTTTTATCAATTCGTATTCACGCAGGTCCATCTGGCTTCCATGATTGGGCTTTGGCTGGGACATGCCATTTCTTCATCTCTCTCTGGTGGTTTGCTCAGTGCTGAGCCTGTAACTGACTGAATGTCCAGGCCTCCCAGCCAGTATGGGCCTTGGGGCAGGGTGGGCAGAATGGGGATCACTGCACTGCTTTCTCTTCCCATCTCATTCAACACACTTCCATCAAAGAATCTTAACATCTTGGCGCTGAATGAGAACTCAGAGGTCTGATCTGTGCCCATTTAGTGGAGATGTAGCCCAAAGAGGAAAAGTCACTGTCTTAAAGGCATAGAGTTCACACTGAGTGTGAGGCTAAAATTCAGACCTGCCTTGGGGCCAGCGATGTTATGTGGTGGGCTCTGGGCAGGACTCTGGGGACACAAAGTGAATCAGAGAGGCGATGCCCTGCAGGAAGCCCAACTAAGTGAAGGCGACAGACTCAAGTGCAAAATATTGTAAAATACAATGATTAGTAGGACAGTAGGGTTTACTTAAAAGATGAGTAGACTCATCTTATAAGATGCCAGGACTCAGTGGCTGTGTTCAGCCCAACCCAACTACAAGAAGGGGCTGATACTCATCTCAATTTGAGATTCCCAGGACAACTCTGTTCCAACAAGCCTCAATGACCCCCACAACCTGACCTTATCTCACTCCCTATTAGATGGCACCAGCATAGAGCACAGACAATCTCTGGAATCTGCTTGGTAGGACTCCCCTAGGAAGACAACAAAATATTCTTACCCAAGGAGAAAAAGCCCTGTCCAAACCACATGGAACAAGGTTTGATTCTACCTTTATAGTCAAGTGTTACCAAAATGACATTTTTGGTCATTTTTTTAAAAATTAAAATTAAAAGGACATTTTTTAATGATAAGTGGTCAATATATTAGGAAGAAATAGCAATTATAAATATATGTTCACCAATAGCCCCAAATCTATGAAGCAAAAATGGACAGAACTGAATAAATAGAAAATTCAACAATACTAGTAGGAGTCTTGAATTCCCTACTTTCATGATGAGTAGGACAACTAGAAAGAAGATCAACATGGAAATAGAAGACTCAAACCACATTATAAATCAGTTTGACCTAACATATCTATAAAATACTCCACATAACAACAACAAAATATATATTCTTCTTAAGTGCACAAGGAAATGCTCCATTATAGACCATAATCTAGGCCATGAATCCAGCCACAGTTAAATGAATCAAAATCATACAAAGAATGTTGTCAGATCATAATAAACTGAAATCAGAAATTTAGAAAATGTAAATAAACTTGAGAAATTAACAAATATTTTGAAATTAATACACTGCTAAATAACCAGTCAGCCAATAAATAACAAGGGAAACTAGAAAACATTATGAGGTTAATGAAAATGAAGACACAGTACACCAAAATTACGGGATGTAGCTAACATAGTGTTCAGATGGAAACAGTAAGAATATAAGTAGTTAATGCTTATATAAAAATATAAGTTCTCAAATTAATAACCTAATGCTCCACCTTAAGACAGTGGAAAAGAAAAGCAAACTAAACCTAAAGCATCATAAGAAAGGATAAAATAAACATTAGAGCTGAATTAATGAAATATATCATTTAAAAAATAGAGAAAAATCAGCAAAACCAAAAGTTGGTTTTTAAAAAATATCAACAAAATTGATAAGCCTTTATCTGGACTCACCAAGGAAAAGGGAGAAAAAAACCCAAGTAGTTTAAAAAGTCAGTAATGAAAGAAGGGACATTGTGACTAACTTTACGGAAATAAAAACAAGTTGTAGATAAATGTTATGAATACGTGTGTGCAAACAGATTGCACAACCTAAGAGGAAATGGTCAAATCCCTAAAAAGATGAATAAAAATTGGTGAAACTGACTGAGAGAGAAATACAAAGTCTGAATAGGCCTATGACAAGTACACAGATTAGATTAGTAATCAAAAATACTAAGAAGAAAAACCTACAAAGAAAAGCCAAGCTCTAGATATCTTCACTGGTAAATTCCACAAAATATTGAAGGAAGAATTAACACCAACCCTTGACAAATTCTTCCAAATAATAACAGAGGAGGGAAATCTTCCTGGATCATTCTATAAGGCCAATTTCATCCTGGCATCAAAACCAAAGAAGTCATATAAAAGGAAAATTCCAGATCAGGATATCCTATGAATATAAATGCAAAATTCTTCAAAAAAATAATAGAAAACCAATCCAACAACATATAGCTTCATATATTTATTTTATTTTTTACCACTTGTTGAAAAGGCAATTCTTTTCTCCCATTGCATTGCCATTGGTTTATATATAAAACCAATAATGGTTAAATAAAACATACACAAACACACATACACATACACACAGAAAGTGTATATATATACACACAGAGAGAGAGAGAGAGAGAAAGAGAGATTTTACACCAAAACCTACTGGGATTTATCCCAGTATCCCAGGAATGTAGGGTTAGTTTGATATCAGAAAATCAATTAGCAAAATGAGCATATCAATAAAGAACAAAAACACATGATCAACTCAATGGACACAGAAAAAGCACATGACAAAAGATACAACCAACCCATGTTAAAAACTAGCAACAAATTAGGAATAGAAGAGAAACTCCTCATTCTGATAAAGGGCATCTACTAAAGCCCACAGCTAACATCTAACTTAACAGCGAAAGTTTGTCACTAATGATGATCTTACACCACCATAAGATTAGCAAGAAGATAAGATATCTTCTCTCACCATTTCTATTCAACATTGTACAGGAAGTTCTAGCCAAGAAAATTAGGGAAGAAAATGAAATAAAAGGTACCTACAAATTCAATGTAATTTCTACCAAAATTCCAGCTTTTCTTTTTTAACAGAAATTGGTAAACTAATTCTGTTACTCATAAGGAAATGCAACAGACCCAGAATAGCCAAATAACCTTGAAAAAGAACAAAGTTGAAACTCATACTTTCTGATTTCAAAACTTTCTAAATCAACAGAGTGTGGTATTGACATAAGATATACAGATGATTCAATGGAATAGAAATTAGAGTAAATAAATAAACACATTTATGATCTGATGTGGTTTGGCTCTGTCCCCACCCAAATATCACCTTGAATTGTAATCACCAAAATCCTCATGAGTCAAGGGCAGGACCAAGTGGAAGTAATTGAATGATGGGGATGGTTTCCCCCATGATGTTCTTGTGATCATGAGTGAGTCTCAGGAGACTAATGGTTTTATAAGCATCTGGCATTTCCCCTGCTGGCTCTCATTTCTCTCCCCTGCTGCTCTGTGAAAAGGTGCCTTCCACCATGATTTTAAGTTTCCTGAGGCCTCCCCAGCCATGAGGAACTGTGAGTTGATTAAATATCTTTTCTTTATAAATTACCCAGTCTCTAGTATTTCTTCACAGCAACATGAGAACAGACTAATACATGGTCCATTGATTTTTTTTTCAAAGCTGCCACAGCACTGCAATGGGAAAAAAGAACTGCCTTTTCAACAAGTGGTGAGGGGACAATTATGTAACCATTGGCAAAGAAAAAGAAGTTATCTTTATTCAAACCATATATAA
The DNA here is from genome assembly GCF_043159975.1 of Macaca nemestrina. Taxonomy (NCBI): domain Eukaryota; kingdom Metazoa; phylum Chordata; class Mammalia; order Primates; family Cercopithecidae; genus Macaca; species Macaca nemestrina. The sequence continues at coordinate 7,381,533 of NC_092134.1, forward strand.
AAACTAAATGATTAAAGATCTAAATATAAGAGCTAAAGCTATAAAATATTAGAAGAAAATGTGTAAAACTTTATGACCTTTGATTAACCAATGGTTTCATAAATATTACATCAAAAGTACAATTGAATAAAAAGTTAATTGGTTAAATTTAGATTTGGTCAAAACTGAAAACCTTTGTTCTTCAAGGAATACCATCAGGAAAATGAAAGGACAACCCATGGGATGGGAGAAAATATTTACTGATCATATACCCGATAAAGATTTATATCTAGAGGCCGGGTGCGGTGGCTCAAGCCTGTAATCCCAACACTTTGGGAGGCCGTGACGTGCGGATCACGAGGTCAGGAGATCGAGACCATCCTGGCTAACCTGGTGAAACCCCGTCTCTACTAAAAAATACAAAACACTAGCCGGGTGAGGTGGCGGGCGCCTGTCGTCCCAGTTACTTGGGAGGCTGAGGCAGGAGAATGGCGTAAACCTGGGAGGCGGAGCTTGCAGTGAGCTGAGATCCGGCCACTGCACTCCAGCCCGGGCGACAGAGTGAAACTCTGTCTCAAAAAAAAAAAAAAAAAAAAAGATTTATATCTAGAATATATAAAGAGACCTCAAAACTGAGAAATCAAAAGATAACTCAATTTTTAAATGGGCAAGGATCTCAATATACATTTCTCCAAGTTGTATTGTTCATAAAAATCCAAAAATGCTTAATATCATTAGCCATTAGAGAAAAAGAAGTCTAAATTACAATTTGATGCCCCTTGACACAGACTGGAATGGCTATAATTAAAAAGATAATACATTTTGGAGAGGATATGAAGAAACTGGAACCTTCATTCATTGCTGATGGCTATGTAAAATTGTGCAACCACTGTGGAAAAGAGTTCGTTTTTCAAAATGTAAAATATTGGATTTACCAAATGACCCAGAAATTCCACTCCTAATTATATGCTCAAAAGAAATGAAAGCATATGCCCACACAAAAACATGTTTACAGATGTCCATAGTGACTTTATTCATAAAACTCAAAAAGTGAAATCAACCCAATTGTCCACCTACTGGTGGATGAGTAAAATTTCAAACGAAATATTATTGGGTTATAAAAAGGAATGAACTGATACTTGCTACTGTGTAAATGAACCTTGAAAATATTATGCTATGTGAAATGTCAGACTTAAAAGACCAAAATACTGTATGATTCCATTTATATGAAATGTCCAGAATAGACAAATAAATGGAGCTCTTTGCTTTCCTTTTCTCACTCTGTGGAATGATTAATTCTGCTCTTCCATGCACATGGCAGACACAATATAGAGACTTGTTACTGTTGCCACCAACACTAACTTATTTCAAGTCATAGAATCTGATTGGTCCAGCTCAGTCGGTTAACTGTCCAATCAGTATCAAGGGAATGTGACCTGACATAAAGATGACTGCTAACCACCCACTCACATGTGTGAGCAGAGATGAGAGGAAGCAATTATCAGGAAAAAAGAAAGATAATTATCTCAACCTGGGAAGACCGCCCAGAAGGTGTCTGCCGTGTTGATATAATTAAGTGAACATGATTTTCAAACTGGCTGCTTTCTCATTAGAGAAGATTGATGCCATATTCACATTCATATGGGCCAAGAATCACCCAAGCAACAGTTTTTCATTTTGTTTTTCTTAGTCCAAACTTCCACTCTTTAATAACCACCACCTCTTCTGTCACCCCCAAACAGTTTATACACAAACTTTCTTTCCTTGTGCACTAAAGGGAGTCAGATGGCTTGAAATTCTCTGGTTGTCTGTCATAGAATCTCCCTCATGGAACCTGGCTACATGCCTATGAGAACTTAATCAGCCATGATTTTGAAAGCAAATTGTCCGCCACAAAGTGCCAGGCACTACGTTCCAGAGTTACCTTCCCTATTCACAAACAAAGATTTCAGAAAGTGTTCCTTCCTTTGGTTGCCTGCAAAAAGGAAAAAATACTCCACAGGGGAAGACGCTCCTCTTGGGTAAACCACCACATACCAGGAGCTCCAGGCATGATTCATGTTGCACCTTGTGGGTACTTGTTCAGACATTTGCTCATCAATTTATTATTTTTTTTTATTTTACTTTAAGTTCCGGGATACAAGTGCAGAACGTGCAGGTTTGTTACATAGGTATATGTGTGCCATTGTAGTTTGCTGCACCCATCAACCTGTCATCTAGGTTTTAAGCCCTGCATGCATTAGCTATTTGTCCTAATGCTCTCCCTCCCCTCCCCTCCCCTCCCCTACAACCCCCCAACTGGCGCCAGTGTGTGTTATTCCCCTCCCTGTATCCATGTGTTCTCATTGTTCAACTTCCACTTATGAGTGAAAATATGTGGTGTTTGGTTTTCTGTTCCTGTGTTTGTTTACTGAAGATGATGGCTTCCAGCTTCATCCATGTCCCTGAAAATGACACAATCTCATTCCCTTTTACGGCTGCATAGTATTCCATGGTGTATATGTGCCACATTTTCTTTATCCAGTCTATCATTGATGGGCATTTTGATTGGTTCCATCTCTTTGCTATTGTAAATAGTGCTGCAATAAACATATGTGTGCATGTGTCTTTATAGTAGAATGATTCACATTCCTTTGGGTATATACCCAGTAATGGGATTGCTGGGTCAAATGGTATTTCTGGTTCTAGATCCTTGAGGAATCACAACACTGTCTTCCACAATGACGGAACTAATTTACATTCCCATTAACAGTGTAAAATTGTTCTTAATTCTCCACAGCCTCGCTAATGTCCATTGTTTCTTGACTTTTTAATAACTGTCATTCTGACTAGCATGAGATGGTATCTCATTGTGGTTTTGATTTGCATTTCTCTAATGATCAGTGATGTTGAGCTTTTCTTCATATATTTGTTGCTTACATAAATGTCCTCTTTTGAGAAGTGTCTGTTCATATCCTTTGCCCACTTTTTGATGGGGTTGTTTTTTTCTTGTAAATTTGATTAAGTTCCTTGTAGAATCTGGACATTAGACCTCTGTCAGATGGGTAGATTGCAAAAATGTTCTCCCATTGTGGATCCCATTTGTCAATTTTTGTTTTTGTTGCAATTGCTTTTGGCATTTTCATCATGAAGTCTTTGCCCATGCCTATGTCCTGAATGGTATTGCCTAGGTTTCTTGTAGGGTTTTTATGGTTTGGGGTTTTTCATGTAAGTCTTTAATCCATCTTGAGTTAATTTTTGTATAAGATGTAAGGAAGGGATCCAGTTTTAGTTTTCCGCATATGGCTAGCCAGTTTTCACAGCACCATTTATTAAATAGGGAATCCTTTCCCCATTGCTTTTGTCAGGTTTGTCAAAGATTTAGATGGTTGTAGATGTGGTGTTATTTCTGAGGTCTCTATTCTACTCCATTGGTCTATATGTCTGTTTTGGTACCAGTACCATGCTGTTTCAGTTACAGTAGTCTTGTAGTATAGTTTGAAGTGAGGTAGCATGATGCCTCCAGTTTTGTTCTTTTTGCTTAAGATTTTCTTGGCTATATGGGCTTTTTGGTTACATGTGAAATTTAAAGAAGTTTTTGCTAATTCTGTGAAGAATGTCAATGGTAGTTTGATGTGAATAGAATTAAATCTATAAATTACGTTGGGTAGTATGGCCATTTTCACGATATTGATTCTCTCTATTCATGAGGATGGAATGTTTTTCCCTTTGTGTACACTCTTATTTCCTTGAGCAATGGTTTGTAGTTCTCCTTGAAGAGGTCCTTCACATCCCTTTTTAAGATGTATTCCTATGTATTTTAGTCTCTTGGTAGCAACTGTGAATGGGAGTTCATTCATGATTTGGCTCTCTGTTTGTCTATTGTTGGTGTATAGGAATGTCTGTGATTTTTGCATATTGATTTTGTATCCAGAGACTTTGCTGAGTTGCTTATCAGCTTAAGGAATTTTTGGGCTGAGACGCTGGGGTTTTCTAAAAATATAGAATCATGTCGTCTACAAACAGAGACAATTTGACTTCCTCTCTTCCTATTTGAACACACTTTCTTTCTTTCTTTTGCCTTGTTGCCCTGGCCAGAACTTCCAACACTATGTCAAATAGCAGTGGTGAGAGAGGGCATCCTTGTCTTGAGCTGGTTTGCAAAGGGAATGCTTCCAGCTTTTGCCCATTCAGTATGATACTGGCTGTGGGTTTATCATAAGTAGCTCTCACTATTTTGAGATATGTTTCATCAATACCTAGTTTATTGAGAGTTTTTAACATGAAGAAGTGTTGAGTTTTATCGAAGGCCTTTTCTGCATCTATTGAGATGATCATGTAGTTTTTGTCATTGGTGCTGTTTATGCAATGGATTATGTTTATTGACTTGCATATGTTGAACCAGCCTTGCATCCCACGGATGAAGCTGACTTGATCGCAGTGGATAAGCTTTTTGATGTGCTACTAGATTCGGTTTGCCAGTATTTTATTGAGGATTTTTGCATCGATGTTCATCAGGGATATTGGCCTGAAATTTTCTTTTATTGTTGTGTCTCTGCCAGGTTTGGGTATCAGGACGATCCTGGCCTCATTAAATGAGTTAGAGAGGAGTCCCTCCTTTTCAATTCTTTGGAATAGTTTCAGAAGGAATGGGACCAGCTCCTCTTTGTATCTCTGGTAGAATTCAGCTGTGAATCTGTCTGGTCCTGGGCTTTCATTGGTTGACAGACTATTAATTACTGCCTCAATTTCAGAACTTGTTATTGCTCTATTCAGGGATTTGACTTCTTTCTGGTTTAGTCTTGCGAGGTTGTATGTGTCCAGGAATTTATCCCTTTCTCCCAGATTTTCTAGTTTATTTGCATAGAGGTATTTACAGTATTCTCTGATGGTAGTTTGTATTTCTGTGGGGTCAGTGGTGATATCCCCTTTATCATTTTTTATTGTGTCTGTTTGATTCTTCTCTCTTTTCTTCTTTATTAGTCTAGCTAGTGTTCTAACTTAATTTTTTCAAAAAACCAGCTCCTTGATTCATTGATTTTTTGAAGGGCTTTTCATGTCTCTCCTTCAGTTCTGCTCTGATCTTTTTCTTGTCTTCTGCTAGCTATTGGATTTGTTTGCTCTTACTTCTCTAGCTCTTTTAAGTGTGATGTTAGGGTGTTGATTTGAGATCTTTCTAGCTTTCTGATGTGGGCATTTAGCGCTATAAATTTTCTTCTTAACACTCCTTTAGCTGTGTCCCAGAGATTCTGGTACATTGTCTCTCTGTTCTAACTGGTTTCAAATAACTTCTTGATTTCTACCTTTATTTCATTATTTCCCAGGAGTCATTCAGGGGCAAGTTGTTCAATTTTCATGTGGTTGTGTGTGGTTTTGAGTGAGTTTCTTAATCCTGAGTTCTAATTTGATTGCACTGAGGTCTGAGAGACTGTTACGATTTCAGTTCATTAGAATTTGCTGAGGAGTGTTTTACTTCCAATTATGTGGTTGATTTTATTTTATTTTATTTTTTATTATACTTTAAGTTCTAGGGTACATGTGCACAACGTGCAGGTTTGTTACATATGTATACATGTGCCATGTTGGTGTGCTGCACCCATCAACTCGTCAGCACCCATCAACTCGTCATTTACATCAGTTATAACTCCCAATGCCATCCCTCCCCCCTCCCCCCTCCCCCCTCCCCATAATAGGCCCCGGTGTGTGATGTTCCCCTTCCCATGTCCAAGTGATCTCATTGTTCAGTTCCCACCTATGAGTAAGAACATGCGGTGTTTGGTTTTCTGGTCTTGTGAAAGTTTGCTGAGAATGATGGTTTCCAGCTGCACCCATGTCCCCACAAAGGACACGAACTCATCCATTTTTATGGCTGCATAGTATTCCATGGTGTATATGTGCTACATTTTCTTAATCCAGTTTGTCATTGATGGACATTTGGGTTGATTCCAAGTCTTTGCTATTGTGAATAGTGCCACAATAAACATATGTGTGCATGTGTCTTTATAGCAGCATGATTTATAATCCTTTGGGTATATACCCAGTAATGGGATGGCTGGGTCATATGGTACATCTAGTTCTAGATCCTTGAGGAATTGCCACACTGTTTTCCACAATGGTTGAACTAGTTTACAATCCCACCAACAGTGTAAAAGTGTTCCTGTTTCTCCACATCCTCTCCAGCACCTGTTGTTTCCTGACTTTTTAATGATTGCCATTCTAACTGGTGTGAGATGGTATCTCATTGTGGTTTTGATTTGCATTTCTCTGATGGCCAGTGATGATGAGCATTTTTTCATGTGTCTGTTGGCCATATGAATGTCTTCTTTTGAGAAATGTCTGTTCATATCCTTTGCCCACTTTTTGAAGGGGTTTTTTTTTCTTGTAAATTTGTTTGAGTTCTTTGTAGGTTCTGGATATTAGCCCTTTGTCAGATGAGTAGATTGCAAAAATTTTCTCCCATTCTGTAGCCTGCCTTTTCACTCTGATGGTAGTTTCTTTTGCTGTGTAGAAGCTCTTTAGTTTAATTAGATCCCATTTGTCAATTTTGGCTTTTGTTGCCATTACTTTTGGTGTTTTAGACGTGAAGTCCTTGCCCATGCCTATGTCCTGAATGGTATTACCTAGGTTTTCTTCTAGGGTTTTTATGGTATTAGGTCTAACATTTAAGTCTCTAATCCATCTCGAATTAATTTTCATATAAGGAGTAAGGAAAGGATCCAGTTTCAGCTTTCTGCTTATGGCTAGCCAATTTTCCTAGCACCATTTATTAAATAGGGAATCCTTTCCCCATTTCTTTTTTTTTGTCAGGTTTGTCAAAGATCAGATGGCTGTAGATGTGTGGTATTATTTCTGAGGACTCTGTTCTGTTCCATTGGTCTATATCTCTGTTTTGGTACCAGTACCATGCTGTTTTGGTTACTGTAGCCTTGTAGTACAGTTTGAAGTCAGGTAGCGTGATGCCTCCAGATTTGTTCTTTTGACTTAGGATTGTCTTGGCAATGCGGGCTCTTTTTTGGTTCCATATGAACTTTAAAGCAGTTTTTTCCAATTCTGTGAAGAAAGTCATTGGTATGTGGTTGATTTTATAATAAGTGCTATGTGGCACTGAGGAGAATGTATATTCTGTTGATTTGGGGTGGGGAGTTCTGTAGATGTCTATTAGCTCCACTTGATCCAGAGCTGAGTTCAAGTCCTGCATATCCTTGTTAACTTTCTGTCTCATTGACCTGTCTATTATTGACAGTGGGGTGTTAAAGTCTCCCACTATTATTGTGTGGGAGTCTAAATCTCTTTGTAGGTTTTAAGAACTTGTTTTATGAATCTGAGTGCTCCTATATTGGATGCATATATATTTAGGATAGTTAGTTCTTCTTGTTGAATTGATCCCTTTACCATGATGTAATGCCCTTCTTTGTCTTTTTTTATCTGTTCATTTAAAGTCTGTTTTGTTAGAGACTAGGATTGCAACCCCTGCTTTTTTTTTCTTTACATTTGCTTGGTAAATTTTCCTCCATCCTTTTATTTTGTTGCTCATCAATTTAGACACGATGTCATTTCACATAATGATGTGGAACATGGGACAGAAAATGCCCAAACACCAAATATGAAAGCTCGATTTATTACATTGAACGAAGTGGGCATTCATTAAATGCTGCCTTGAAAAATTGAACAAATCGATCAATAGGCAAAAATATTCACATTTATTCGTTTACTCAGTTAATATGCCCAGGATTAGATGCTGTGGATGCAGATGTAAACAATGAACTCTACTCTCATGGGTCTCACTTTCTACTGTGAGAGATAGATGAACAAATAACAAGTTGACAAGCAAACAGATCAACATGTAAACAAGTCAATAAATAAACACAGTATAGTAATGTCAGCCAGTGGCAGGTGGTGCCAAAGAAATGGAAAAGTGGAATGGAGAGAGTCAAAGCAGGGACTGGTCAGAGGTGAAGGAAAGAGTGGACTTGTGATGGATGATGACATGGTTCTATTTCTGCTGAGTCTTTTCAACTACATTATCTCATATTTCTTACTGGGCTCCCTTAACTAGTCCAATGTTTTTTGTGTCTTGGAGAGACAGAAGAGAATTCTTCAAAGGCTCTTTCCTCCCTCCAATTCATCCCTCATACTGTTGCCAAAATCATATTTATTTTCAGTTAATTTTCTAAAATTCTCACTCTATAAAATAAAATCCTCCAATGATGATAGGATGAAACCCAAACTCCTTACCTTGACTGAAATAGCCATCAAAATCTAGCCCCCACCTGTCCATCCACTGTCGCCTCCTAACTCATCCCTTATTACCTATGCACCTCTGCCAGAGAGTTGTGCTTTTGTTGACGTCTGCCAAGAGGACATTTCTTTTAATCGACTACCTGGTGAACTGCTATGTAATCATCAAGACCAACAGTAAGTTTTCCCCAATTCACCAAATAGAGTACAGTCATTCCCGGTGCTAAGCTTACTTCCCTTCCACAGCTGAATTCTGAAAAAAAGGCCCAGGTAACTCAGACAACGCCTCTTTCTCCAGATTTCCCAGACTCAATGGTTAAGTTTGAGAACACATTCAAACCTTTAACATCTAAAACAAAAACTCCTGGCCGGGCGCGGTGGCTCAAGCCTGTAATCCCAGCACTTTGGGAGGCCGAGACGGGCGGATCACGAGGTCAGGAGATCGAGACCATCCTGGTTAATACGGTGAAACCCCGTCTCTACTAAAAAGTACAAAAAACTAGCCGGGCGAGGTGGCGGGCGCCTGTAGTCCCAGCTACTTGGGAGGCTGAGGCAGGAGAATGGCATGAACCCGGGAGGCGGAGCTTGCAGTGAGCTGAGATCTGGCCACTGCACTCCAGCCTGGGCCACAGAGCGAGACTCCGTCTCAAAAAAAAATAAAATAATAAAATAAATAAATAAATAAATAAATAAATAAAACAAAAACTCCTGCAGAAGGGATCTTGCTTCACTGATTTCCCAAGCAGCTTTTACTACTTCTTTATTTTGTCCTGAATCCCTGCCCACAGAATGAGCATGAGACCCAAGCATGATCATTCAGCTCTTGCACATCCCACACCACTCACCAACCAATCCCCACCCTCAATTCTCACCATAGGCCACACAGGGAGCATAGGAGTCAGATTTATGTTAAGCTGGCTAGGGCCCTTCCCCAAAAGTTTTTCAACAAAGATGGTTGGAAAGATTTTTTCCTCCCTGTATTAATTCATTCTCACAATGCTAACAAAGACATACCTGAGACTGGGTAATTTATAAAGCAAAAGAGGTTTAATGGACTCATAGTTCCACATGGCTGGGGAGGCCCCACAATCATGGCAGCAGGCGAAGAAGGAGCAAAGGCACATCTTACACGGCAGCAAGCAAGAGAAGTGTGCAGGGGAACTGCCCTTTATAAAACAATCAGATCTCATGAGACTTATTCAGTATCACCAGAAGAGCATGGGGAAAACCCACACCCCTGATTCAGTTAACTCCCACTAGGTCCCTCCTACAACACATGAGGATTATGGGAACTATAATTCAAGATGAGATTTGGGTGGGGACACAGTCAAACTATGTTGCTCTTCACTACAAGGATGTACAGATGTGACTTGAAGCTGATTATGACTGTGATCACTGTTTTAAGGATAAGCTGGTCTGAAAGAAGGAAATTGATTCATGGAAACAAGAAACACAAAGTATCCTGGCATAGATCCATTTTCTGGTTCCTGCCATCCTCAAGACCCCGGCCTTCCCCCAAGTTGCTTCTAAGAACCAGCACACACCCTCTATTTGGGGAATTTGAGGTAGTTCAACCTCAGCACTCATAACCAGCAGTCATGATTAACACACCTTTACCTCAGACTCTGAGGTGCAATGCTCAGCCCCTTTGCATGCGGCAATCATCATGTAAGGTTTGCATGTCAACCCCACAAACCATCCATCCTACTAAGGGAAAGTTTTCATCTGAAAGAACTCATTTTCATTTGCCCATTGATTTTCGTTGGCACCTTTTCTATATTGATTTGTTTCTATCTTTCTAGGTGTCCCAGTCCCATCTTTGAATAACTCTTGGCATTCTTGGGGCTATTAGCCCCAACTTACTGAGATGACTCTGTAAAGAATTCATGTTTTAGGCAAGTTGTAGATGGTCTATTGATTTACATTTAAAGACCCTTCCTCAGTGATAGTATCATGACTTTGTTGCTGTCTCGATTGTCTCACAGGCCGTGGTCCCTGAACTTTTGTGGATTGGGGCAGGTTGTTTTCAATGATTCCACATTCCATGTTCAATGAACATGTGTCACCTCTTACAGATTCAGTCTGAAGAGAAATCTTTATTAGCAGTGAAAGACTTCCTTTCCTCAATGTATCCCATCTGTATTGTTTTGTGTGTTCACTTCATCTTCATTAAAATAATGGCGTGTGATTGTTGTGTCAAGGCAATGATTTCAGTTTCTTTATGCAGTGCTATCGACATTTCTAGAGGGCCAGAGTTTCTTTCTAGGGCTCTGATCAACCCCAGCTTCCTTCATCATAGCAGTTCTCTAGCTTTACTTGTATAATTCATGTTCAGCCTTAATCTCTGTAATCCTCCCATATCCTACATACCACAAACATTCCCATTCCCAATTCAGAATCTTTAGGATTCATTAAGTCTTTACTGAATTCTACAGATCACATTTATGGTGGCAGCACACAGTAAAATACAGATTGTGGAATGAGGTGAACCTGGACTCAAGCTCCATGTTCCTTGATTCATACCTGCATGACCTTGGACACCTAACTCTCCAAGCCTTAGCAATGGAGAAAATATTCCTGATATCTGAAGAGGTCACTGTGACCTCTACTTGAAATAGCCAGTGCAAAGGACACTGGAGGGGAATGACAGGCACCTGGCAGGCACTGGACAAATCTGAATTCTCCATCTCTATCTTTTATGAAGTTGCTGAAAAGAAAGAACAACCTATAAAACTTTGAGAGCTCTCATTGAGTGATTTCTTTAAAAATGAAAACAACACTCATGAATTTAGTATTTTTGAATACATACAATGAGCCCAGTGCTGTAATATACAAAGATAGATACAGTGCCTGCTTGCTCATGCTGATTTATCGTTACACAACATGCACTGATAGGTTTGAGGAGGAATTCTCCGTGCAGTTCTAAGAGAATTAGAAATTAGAAGTGTCTTTTTGAGGGAGGCAGGCCAAGTGCCTCCACACCTATCCAAGAGATGAGCAACCAGAAAGCAGGCACATTAAGTACTCAGCTACGTAACACAGCACGAAAATGGCAAGGCAGGAGCTGAAACCCAGCCTTAGGACACCCAGCCAGTGGGTTTTTTATCAACTTTTCTGTTGGGAACACAATCCATTTAACATGAAAACAATTAGAAGATACTTTAAGACCAAGTAATAATTGTAACAATGAATATTAACCATTATTGATTGCATATTCTGTGCCAGAAACTCTACCAGGAATTGTAAATTTGCTGTCTTCTTTATTATACATGACTTATTTATGAAACCAAAATTCTTTCACTCCATGTGCCTGGCCGAAGTCCCATCTCTCCCAGCCAGAGCCACGGTGCATGCTCTAGTATCAGAGCTGGCAACTCCTGCAGGGTCTTCAGTGTTATTTTGTCAGCTAGGGACACTTTCAATAAAAGCACATGGGAACTCACTGTCCCTACACGTGGCCTTCAGACACAGATGTCTTAGCACATAGCCATCTATGGCTACAACTGTGCTTCTATGAAAAGAAATCAGACTGTAACTCAAATGTTTGTCATCTGTTAGACACAAAGGATGTCAAGAAATTGCTTGAAATACTTATTGATCTCTCTGTTCTCAGGAACATATAGTCTGGAGAGTGACACGGTTGACATTCGTGAGGACAGAAAATGTTCAGTAGTTCAGGGCATCAAAAGATGATTTTATCACGGCAATCACTTGGGCTGAGGCCTTTACTCTTTTAAAAAGGCTTGCTAAACTAGACTTTAGAAGTGGTAATAAACACAGGAAACATTTTGAGGAGGGGCCCTTTAAGGCTGATCCAACATTGCAAGGAGGAATAGAAAATCAGACAAAGTGATTTTAGAGCTAAGATTTTTCTCTTAGCATTTCAAGTTAAATGTTGAATGTCTGGATGGCAAATAAGGAGCAGTTTAGAAAATGTAGTCAGAATAGAAGGAATAAATTGGGTATATAAGTAGAAATGACCTTTCACTTCTGGAAGCCCACCCCTCTTGACAATAGAATGGAAAGGAGAAGCACACATTTGTTTAATAGGAGGCTGTGTAATCCACTTAGTCTACCCCCGAGAAGGCTCATCCCATTGTTTTCAGCTGAGACAGAATCTTTATTACCACCAGCTGCAAAAGGCAGTGTGACTTTCTGAAAGTCCATATCCGTTTAGTGATATAAATCAATAAAACACTAATAAACTGCTCATTCTAAACCCCCTGAGTATCTGGGGAGAACATGGGAGACTCTAAGAGTCTCTTAGCTATGCCCATCACATCTCTGTTAGTACAAGTAATTCTTGGCTGGAAAAAGGAGTTCTACCTCCTGTTTCATTCTTTTTATGCTCATTAGTTCCTGACATGAGTGAGTTTCTCTGTGGACATTTGAAATATTTAAGAGAAAGAGGACATGTTTTTGTCTGTGAAAAGTAATCTTAACCACTCAGGGTAATGTTTAAAATCAGTTCGTTTGTGGACAGCCCAAGAGTAGGAATAAAAAAAAAAAAAAAAGGCCGCCCCGGGAAATAAGCATGAAATTGCTCCAGTGGGGCTGAGTTCAATGTGAAATTTCACTCTCTTTAATGCAGTGGTCTAGAGCCTGCTGGACTCTTTTGTGAGAGCTGCCAAGGTTCAAATCCCAGCCCTGGCAATTACCAGCTAGGTGATCTCCATTTAGGTGACAGTGATTAACTTCTCTGTGCATCAGGTATCTTGTCTGTACAGTGTGGATCCTCATAGTCAGGCCTCACAGGATTATTTTGAGTATCACTGGTTGGTGCAAAAGTAATTGCGGTTTTTGCCCTTTTTTTTTTTTTTTCTTTTGATAGCAGAAACTGCAGTTACTTTTGCATCAACCTAATATATGAATTGATAAATGTGAAGAGCTTAGGTGCTGAGCACATAGCAAATGCTCAATAAATGCTAGTTATTATCACATGCAAAGCCTGTCTCTGAGGTTCATTTTGAAAAGCAAACTTCCCCCAAATCCCCTGGAGAGTGATGGCTGAGGTAGGTTTAAATCCCACATCCACTGGACTCTGAAGCCCCTACTGTCCATGAGCAGCGACATCAATTGCTGGCACCAATAAGCTCCACCATTAGCCTGCATTCAATTCTATTCATAGAGCACCTACTCATGCCAGGTGCAGTGCTAGTGATGGGAAGAACTAATGAGGAAGATCAATAGGTCCTTCCCCCTTCACGGAGCTGCCAGCTAAGGGCAAACACAGCTCAACAGGGCAATAAACCAGCACATTATAACACATCTGCCATGATATCAAAACTGCCTCTCAATAGCACTTGCTCAATACATGCATGTGGGAGAGAACTGAGTAGGAAGAGGTTGACTCTAAGGAAAGGCTGAGCTACACTGAGTTATCGTCATACCTTTTGTTTGTCCATGGGAATGGCATCCATTCATTCTTCTAGCTGACATTTCCTGAGAACATTGAGCTCAACAGGCAGGGTGGGAGCCGATGAGGTTGAAAAAAAATTGATAAATTCAACCTCATCAAAACGAAAAACGTCTGCTCCTCTAAAGACCCTATTAGGGCATGAAAAGACAAACCACAATCTGGAATAACATATTTTCAAATATAACATATTTTCAAATCACATATTGGATAACATACTTGTATCCAGAATATAAAAACAACTCTCAAGACTCAACAATGTTTTTAAAATAACCTTTTAAAATTTAAATCTTTTAAAAACCTTTTAAAATGTAAATCTTTTAAAATTTTAAAAGATTTAAACAGCAACTTCACCAAAATCAGTAGATGGCAAAATGGCACACTGAAAAGATGCTCAATATCATTAATCACTAAGGAAATGCAAATTAAAACCAAAATTACAAACTTCTATAAACCTAATAGGAAGGCTAATATTAAAAAGACTAATCATACTAAGTGTTGGCCAAGATGTGGAGGTAATAGGACTCTCAAATCCTGACAGTGGGAAAGTTAAATGGTGTAACCACTTTAGAAAACAGTTTGGCAGCTTCTTAAAAAGTTAAAAACACCCTTACCAGTATACAACCTTTCTGCTCCTGAGAAGTGAACACTATGTTCAGACAAAGGCTGGCATCAATGTTTACAGCAGCATCAGTTGTAAGATCCCCAAATTAGAAACAACCCAGATGTCCATCAATAGATTGATAATCAGTGATATATTCAAATAGTGGAATACTACTCAGTAATAAAAAGGAATGAATTATTGTTACACATAACATGGGTGAATGTCAAATTAAACTGGGTGGAAGAAGCCAGAGCAAATAAGGAAAGACAGGGAGCATATATTATGATTCTATTTGCATAAGACTTTATAAAATGAAAATCTTCAGTGAGAAAGAGAAGATGAATGGTTATCTGAGAACAAGTGGAGAGGGGCAGAAGAGAGGAGATCATAAAGGGACATGAAGAAAGTTCGGAAGTTACGGATATGTTCACTATTTTGATTTTGGTGATAATTTCACACTTGTGAAATTGCCAAAACTAATCAAATTGTACATTTTAATATGTGAAGTTTACTGACTATTACACCTCTGTAAAGCTGTTACAAAGAAAAATAGTAGAGGGTGGCAGTAGCCTCAACACATTGCCTTTGTACCTAGATCCATTCATACCTGTGTCTACATCTTATAATTAAAAATTTGTTTAATTTGAGTTTCTTCAGGAAAACCAAATGAACTTGAATATAAGGTGACATATTTTTTCAACCATCAAAGCTGCATGGCAGGAGTTTAAATTGTGAACCAAGTACCCAAACATGAATGACAGTCCCCTTCGCTCCTACTTAACACAAAATAAGTATGTCTCTGGGAGATAGAAGACCCTAGGGCCATACCGGATCAGGCCTGATATCCCAGACACTTTCACAGGTCAATTATCTAGTAATATCCTAACCCTCAGACCTAAGCAGGACCTGGATGGAGAAGACGAGATGAAAGGCTTCTAGAAGAGAAGAGAAGGAAGCACATGGCCATGTTTACTGGGCAGGTGGAGCTGGGAGGCTTGCAGGTTTACACTGGCTCATTCCAAGATTTCCCTGAATTATGCAGAAACAATTCCAGAGTGTTGGTTCTTAATTAGAGATGCCAAAGACAGAAATGAACAAATGATCTAATTAATACTGCAATCATAATGAGGCTGACAGGAACAAAAGGTTGAGAATGCAGCAATATCTATCCCTGGCCAACAGGAAATATATGACACATCTCCAATTAGAACAAAACAATAAAAGTCCAAATTACCAGCATAAAGAAGGACAAAATTAGGCAATAACATCCAAACTGCCTGACAACTTATTCTTAGCTACACAGCTCCAGTGATGGGCAAAGGAAAGGAAATTCATGCCTAGAAATAGAATAATGGTGTTTTTACATGAATTTTTGTCAAGTGTTGCTAAAGGGGAAAGAAATAGCCTTAAATCGCTTTTGAATTTTTCTATATGTTCCTCTAAGTAAAATTCAGATTAGTCTTAGGCAGCTGGATTTGGGTTTCTATTACTTGCTATAACAAAAACAAAAACAATACTCACCAATGCAGAAATTCCACTTGTTCCTGCCTTAGATCCCACTACCTACCACGCTTGTTCAGTTTCCTCTACCTGAATAGTGATGTAAGTTGCTTAGTGACATATGTTCAGGTGCACCTCTCTAAGGACCACATTCAGCACACATCCACATTTCATCTTACCCTGTCTGTAAACACAACCACTTAAGGAAACTTTGATCATATAGAGTTTTGGAGGTGCTGCACATTACCCCAAGAAATGCAGCCACTCTCTGGAAGATGCTGATGTTTTCCATCAGGCTTTATCTAGTGACCAGCTCCCCACACACTGCTTAGCAAACAGCAAAAACTTTATATTTTTTTTTCTGACACTACTGCCTTACCTTACCCATTACAGACCAATTTTGGAAACAAAGTCCTTCCCTGGGACAGGGAAGGCTTTAAAATATTAATATCCTTTTATTAGCCATTTAATATCTCATTATTTCAAGTCCAGTGATACTGGAAGGCCGGAAACTTAATTACTGCAGCCATAAGTTGGGAAGCATCATCTTCAAGATGCATGTGAGCTTATACTTATTTATCTGCAAGCATGAAAGAGTTCATCCCCCACTGAAGATGCATGACTGGCTTCTGTGGTTCCAAAAACCACAATTCAGTTACAAACAATACAACTGCAAATGCATGAAAACATGAAGCCATCCTGAAGTCAAAAAGATAGACACATAAAGATTAAATCGTAATTATAATATGAACATTGCATTTTCTTTTTCCAAAGACCTTAAAAAAGACTCAGCAAGAAAAGAATGCACACTGTGGCAGGCAGCATAAAGTCACCTCCCCTCAGAAGATGTCTGTGTCCTAAACCCCAGAACCTGAGAATATCTACTTTACACAGTAGGGTGGGTTGAACTGTAGCCCCCCAAAAAAGATATGGCCAAGTCCAAACCCCCAGCACCTGTGAATGTGATCTTATTTAGAAAAAGGGTATTTGCAGATGCAATTTCAATGATCTCAAGAAAAGACCATCCTGAATTAGGACGGCCCCTAAATCCAAAGACAGGTACCCTTATAAGAAAAGAGAGTCATACAGAGACACAGGGGTGAGACCATGCAACCACAGAGGCAGAGATTACAGTGATGCTGCCACAAGTCAAGGAACACCCAGGGCTACCAGAAGCTGGAAGAGGCAAGGAACAATTCTCCTCTAGAGCCTTTGGAGGGACTGGAGTCCTGCTGACACCTTAATTTCAGATTTCTGACCTCCAGAACTGTGGGAGGACAAATTTCTATTGGTTTAAGGCATCAAGTTTGTGGTAACAGTTCTAGGAAATAATACCTGTGTCAGAAGGAGGTCACAGATATCATTAAGTTAAGGATCTTAATATGAGTTATCTTGTAAGAGGTAATCAAGGGTCCCAAAGTAATCACAAGGGTCCTTGTAAGAGGGAGGCAGCAGGGTCAGAGTCAAAGGAGATGTGATGATGGAATTAGCCACATGGGGAAGAGAGAGAGAGAGAGTTGGAGATGCTACCCTGCTGGCTTTGAAAACTGAGGAAGGGTTCACAGCTTCACAGCCAAGAAATACACATGGCCTCTAGAAGTTGGAAAAGGCAAAGAAACAGATTCTCCCCTAGAGCTTCCAGAAGGAATGCAGCCCTACTGACCTATTTTAGACTTCTGACCTCCAGAACTGTAAGATACATGTTGTTCCAGGTGATATGGATTAAAAAATGAAAATACATCTTTTGCAAATTCAAAAAAAATCCACTATCAATTGATTCCCTGATGGGAAAATCATAGGAACGATATTTGGTTACTAGCTCATAGAAACACTAGCGCGCCACTCCCCACCCCAACACACACACACACACACACACACACACACACACACGCACGTGCATGCATACACACAATGTCCTACATAACCTTCAAGAATGACAATTTTAGATGTACAGAGGTTGAGGTCATAGGATCTGGGGCTGACCTCCTAGGTGGTCAGCCTAGGACCACCTAGGACCAACTCTGACCCCTATATCCACTAGAACTTGAGCTACAGCACCTTCTAGGTACCATTTCCTCATGTATAAACTTTGAAGAGTAGTATTACCTGTCTTAAAAGTTTGTTGTGAAGATGAAATGGGTCACCACTTCTAATGCTCTTATTATGATACCTGGTACTTAATAAATGCTCAATAAATTTTACCTATTAATACTCATTAGCTGTAGTAAGCTCCTACGGATAGAAATCATATGCATTCCACCTTTATATCTCCCAAAGCTGTTTATATACTGCCCTCTACAAGTGGATGATTAGGAAATATTTGTGAAGTTCCATGAGAACAGAAGATGATTTGGATTATAGAATCGGGCCCAAGTTTTTACCTGATGCCAAATCCCTTTGACTACAGGGAACCTTCTACCTCTTTGAAGATTTTCAGTAACAGAAAATTCATTGGCAATGTTCCAACAATGACGTAACAGCCATTTGTGCACAGTATCTTGTTCTGTCTCTGGGAAGCTCTAGCATTCATTCATTCATTCATTCATATATTCCACAAATATTTACTGTGTTCCAGATACCTTGCTTAGGATTGGGAATAGAAGTTAGTAAAACAGACATAGTCATAGTTATTGTGGACCTTACACTCAAGTAGCAGTTAACATTCATGGATAAGAATGTGGATGTTGTGTTAGGCCATTCTTGCACTGCTATAAGGAAATCCCTGAGGCTGGATAATTTAGACAGAAAAGTGGTTTAACTGGCTCACGGCACCCACGTCTGCTTCTGGTGAGGACCTCAGGAAGCTTACAATCATGGCAGAAGGCAAAGGGAGAGCAGATGGCTCCCATGGTCAGAGAGAGAGTGAGGAGGTGCCACACACTTTTAAACAACCAGGTCTCATGTGAACTCACTCACCACCAAGGGAACGGTACTAAGCCACTCCTGAGGGATCCGCACCTACGACCCAAACACCTCCCACCAGGCCCCACCTCCACCACTGGGGATTACATCTCAACATGACATTTGGAGGCTGATATGGTTTGGATCTGTGTCCCCACCAAATCTCATGTTGAATTGTAATCCCTAATGTTGGAGGTGGGGCCTGGTAGAAGGTGATTGGATCATGGGGGCAGATTTCTCATGAATGATTCAGCACCATCCCACTTGGTACTGTCCTCGCGATAGATGGTGAGTGAGTTCTTATGAGATCATTTAAAAGTGTGCGGCACCTTCCTCTGCTCTGCTTGCTCCTGCTCCTGCCATGTAAGATGTGTCTGCTCCTCCTTCATCTTCTGCTATGGCTGTAAGTTTCCTAAGGCCTCCCCAGAAGCTGAGCAGATCAGAACCATGCTTCCTGTATAGCCTGTGAAACCATGAGCCAATTAAACCTCTTTTCTTTATAAATTACCCAGTCTCAGGTATTTCTTTATAGCAATGTGAGAACAAAATAATACAGAGGCCCAAATATCTAAACATAGCTTGGAGACAAATATCCAAACAATATTTTGGATATTTCAATATATATTATATCTATACCCATGCACCTGCATACTTATATCCACATGTGCATCTGTATATAAATATGCAGGTGCATGGGTATAGATATAATATGTATTGATATATTACAGGTCAAGTACTACGTGACTTTTTCTAGATATACATTCTTATTTAATCATCCTCTAAACTCCACATTGGGCTTTTTATCACACATAGATTTAACAATTCAATTACAAGTGCACAGAATAACTTAAGATTACCATCTGACAAGATTTCCACCAGAAGACATAAAAGAATAGAATGAGTGTGAAATTTATCTTCAAATGTGCCCAAATGTTACTTATCTAGAGACTTCCCCCAAAACTCCCTTTAAAACTTTGCCCTTGACTGCTCCTGAAAATGTGCCCTCAGCTCAAATGCCAGGAAAACATTTTTAAAAAATCAACTGTCTTTTGTACTTCTAAAAACCCAGGTGTAGCGGGGTGTGGTGGCTCATGCCTGTAATCTCAGCACTTTGGGAGGCTGAGGCAGGCGGATCACTTGAGTCTAGTAGTTGGAGACCAGCCCGGGCAACACGGCAAAACCCTGTCTCTATAAAAAATACAAAAATTAGCCTGGCGTGGTGGTGGGAGCCTGTAGTCGCAGCTCCTTGGGAGGCTGAGGTGGGAGGATCACTTGAGCCTGGGAGGTCAAGGCTGCAGTGAGCTGAGATCACACCACTGCACTCCAGCCTGGACAACCTAGTGAGACTAGGGATTTTCAAGGATTAGGGATTAGTTTGATTATTGTTAGTTCTGCCATATACCATGACTTTAGAAGAAATCTCTAGAAAAGTATGTTTCCACTGTATCATTATCATCCCCATTTTATAGATAAGGAAACTAGGCTCAGAGATGGTAAGTAATTTGTCTAAGGTCAAACAGTAAGGAAGGTGGAGTTGGGATCTTTACCAACATCACACATCTGGAAGCTCAACCAAAGAACTCACTACCTCTGCAGTCTTTTTCTTTATATTGAGCTAAAAATGGTGCCTTTCAACTTCCACTCTTGGAATATAAAAAGCACAAAGATACTCCATCTTCCACATGATGGTCCTTGAAAGACTTACAAAAAGCTGCCATGTCTCCCTCTCCACCTCACCCCTGAGCCTTTTCTTCTCATCAATAGGCTTAACACTCACACTTCCTTCAATCATTTCTCCTGTGATTTGATTTCAAGAGTCCTCAGCCTCCTGGACACTTTTTGGCAGAGCACAACCTGATTTTTTATTGTTCTTATGGCCTAGAAAGATACAGAATTCTCCATCAGAGTGAGAAAGTGAAGTCCATCATTTGTTGCTTGTTTGTTTTTAGAGACTGGGGTACAAAAAATATCTCACCTTCCTCTGAAATTCACTATCAAAAACTAGGAGCACAAGTGTGACAAGAAATGACAAATTTCCTTTAGCCTCCATGTGAAGGACAAAAGGGAGTGGTGCAGACCACGGTGAACTGAAGGGCTTCCTTCAGTTATGTTATGCAAGGAGCATAACATGCAAAGGTGTTATGCAAAGGAGCATCCTCTCTTCAACTCCAAAAGAGGTTCACAGGAAATCATGGGGACCCAGGACCACCTGGTTCTGTGATTTTTTATAAGAAGCTGTAAATCCAGATTTCTGTGTGAACTTGCCAACTTTTACGTGGGGGCAACAAATTAAGTAAAAATTTTTGAACTACGCAGACCCTCTCCACACCCCCCACACACTTCTGGGTCAGATCTGGTCTGCAGACTGCCTGCCTGTGACCTCTGCTCTGAGTCACACACCCATTCATGCTAATGAAAATCAACCTGTAGCAGCCTCATCAAACAGTTGACTCACTGGATCCCAACACTGATAAAAACGCCAAGGCTTCTTGCATGTATGCACTCGCGTGCACACACACACGCCATCTTGTACTTGTTTTTTTTTAAAACCTAAAAGTACAGCAGTCTCCCAGTCTCCTCCCATCCATGGGTAATATATTCTAAGACCCCCAGTGGATGCCTGAAACCACAGATAGGACTGAATCAGGTTGTTATCCATCAGAACAACATCAGGACAGAAGACATCTGTCCGTGTCTTCCACCTAAATTTAATGTCTCTTCACATCTTAATGAAGAATTTATCCCATACTGTGGCCTTTACTTTTGCAGTTTGAGATGCGACAGCAAAACTACCATGAACGTTTTTTCCTTCATCACGATTTCATGGATAGAAGATTCACTCTGACTGTAGATCTTTGTAACCTCAGCATATGATTTTTTTCTTTCCTTCTTAAGTCAAGAACTCTCACCTTTTCACTTAAAAGAAGCACTGTATGACTTCTTGTTGGCCTATCCAAATTGCCAGCATCACTACTCTTGTACTTCGGGGTCATTTGTAAATAACACAAGGGCGACTTGAACACAAGCACTGTGATACCGTGACAGTCTATTTGATCACCCAGGCAGCTACTAAATGACTCAGAGGTGGGTGGTGTCTACAGCATGGATATGCCAGACAAAGGCATGAGTTACATCCCAGGTGGGACAGAGCAGGAAGACTCAAGATTTCTTCACAATACTCAGAACAGTTCACAATCTAAAACATGAATTGCTTCTTTCTGAAATTTTTCATTTAACATTTTTGCACTGTGGTTGACCACAGTTAAATGAAACCACAGAAAGTGAAACCACAGATAAGGAGAGAATACTATAGGTGTCAACTGGAAATTTTACATTTATCTCTTTTTATCTTGCCAGATTAGGCCAAGGTTCCAGATTTTCAAAATCAGGTCTGTCCTCTGATACTGTCCCCCAAAAGTCATACAATCACAGGCCAAACATGTTCATTTGTTTGGATATTACCATAATTTACATCTTTCTAAATTCACATTTTTCCCTTATCTAACTCATGGTTCCAAGGCACAAAGATCTTTGGTGAGCCCTGCAAGATTCTCCCTAAAAATCATTCAATGTTTTCTGTACTCTGAAGGAAGACTGTGTGACAACTCCACAGACTGAGAGGATCTCTCCAAAGGGTGCTAATGAATGTGCCACGTATTTAACGATGTCCCGGGGATGATGCCAAGGTCATAGCTTTGTGGACAACTCCATTCAACTTGGAGTTATAGTAAAATTTACTACAAACAGTGACACTGAAGCCACAGCAAATGCATCACAGCCATTTCATTCAATCCCCTCAATTGACACAAGCCCCAAATTTGCAACAGTCCTGGAATCCCCTTAAAAAGTGTGAATACAGCCCTGGGCTTGTGATCTGCAGCTTTCACTTTGTTCCTCTGAAGACTGGGTAATAATTTGTTAGATGAATCCCCATCCTCCTGAGGCTACATAGGTGAAAGTTGAGCAAAAAAGTATCATCTTCCAAAATGACGTCTATGAGGATGAGGAGAGGATACTCTTAGTACATCTGTGTGGAGTGGAGAAAACCAAGTATATGGCAATAATGGGATCCTTGAACTCGGTCCTGTCCCTCTAGAGCAGAGCTCTTCAGGGCAAGAGAAGGAGGATTCCACCCCATGGGGCTTCACAGCAGGCTCTTAGGTCAGAGCAAAAGGCTTAGGAAACTATAGATTGAATCATTTGTTTGAGCCCATTATGACATAAGCATACAGACACCATCATCTCTTATCAGTGTCTCCTTTCTAGAATGACAGGGGAATAGTAAAAATGGTGTAAAACTTGCACATTGTCAAAAGCAACCAGCTGAGCAGTTCATCATCCATATTTTTCATTGGTGCAGATAATCTCCTGTGACTTGGCTCAGATCTTTCTAAACTCTGAATATTTAAGGCCACAGATTTAATCAAACCTGCCTACAGAATACAAGGACCACCAGGAACCCCAGGCAGGGCTATGTGTGCAGGTTTTAAGCTAGTCCACCTTCCATCTCTAAGGACAGTGAGCATTGCAAGTCCAGGAAAGACTCTATGCCAAACGTGAGCTTCCTAAGAATTAATTTCTTTGTTAATTAGACCTCACGACTACATCAGTCTTTTTTTTCTGAAACTGTCTCTGGCTTAAGGCACAGTGTCCTGTAGGTCACAACAAGAAGAAATCAACCCCTCCCAGACCTTACTGAGACCAAGTTTCATGTAACCTCTAAACAGGAGCTAGTAGAATGTGAGGAAGGGCAGAACTCTGAGTTATTGTATTTTTCTAAAATAGCTGAATAGATTGGACTTAGGGGCTCTCTTAACAATTTAAAGGAGGAAGGATCAATCATTCTAAAAAACTCAAATCCTTTCTCGCTGAGGCCTCTGCTGCAAAAGCAATGGCAACCAACGTGCTAAGAAAAAATAAGCAGAAACACTAAATTTGGTGGTTCAAAAAGACCCCTTCAAAGAGCATGAACAACATATTGTCTGGTTCCTAGCAGAATTTGGAGTCAGAAACAGAGCTAATTTGAGTGAAGAATCTAGCAGAAATGTCCCATGGCCAGATTTCCTAAACTGTATCCCACTGGTTATATTCCAATTAAGTTAGGTGGCACATGGGTGAACTTATTTTTATTTTAATAGTTATTTATTTTAAGGCATATTAACAAAAAATTTAATACACCAAGTTTATGGACTTCATTGTCTTATAATGAAGCTAAATTCGTTTTTAAGTTTGAAAAGGTAATGCGTTTATTAGCACCACACCCTAACCCACTGAGCTAACTGACCACCCCAAAGAAGCAAGGCATTTAAAGAAAATATATTGAATAAATAGTATTATTAGACACTGTGAGCTGGCAAAAAAAAAAAAAAAATGAGAAGGTGGTATTTGGATTACTAAAGTTGGGAAAATATTGTCTTATGAGGAAAGATAGAGGGAAGAATAGGGGAGACAAGAAAGGGGAGAAGGAGGATAAATTCTTTCTGCTGGAGATAAAGGGTCAGGGATTCCCCTTTCCAGGGAGAGGGAAGCAGCATCGCCTGCTGCAGCCGCCTGCTGATTCCAGGGAGTCTCTGCCGTCAGCTGTTTCCTCCTTCGTGAGGTCATTCTGGCCTCCAGCCCTTCAGAGCATGGGACGCTCAGTCAGAACAAGACCTTGGAGACAAAAGAAGGGGCGACAAAAAGCTCTGAGCAAGTCCTTAGGAGAACTGGAGATAAATTCCCCCTTACCTTAATGACGTCTTCATCGGCAGACTTGCATTCCACAGACTCAGACACATCGACCACAGAACCGTCCTCCTGGACCCCCACGACTTTGACAGGAACCGAAACAGGCTTTCCGGTGAGAATGGCGGTGTTCAAAACCTCGGTGTCCTGAACAGGAGAGGAGAGGGCTCAGGTCAGCAAGCGCGCACCACGGGGGCGAGGGGGACGGGGGTGTCCACCAAGCTCCCGACGCCTTCATTCTCCTTCTGCAATTTAGACAGAAGGGATGTCCGAAGGGATGAAGCTACGAAGCACACACACAATGGAAGGTTCCAAACAGCTGGACGGGGTTCCACCCCAGACGGAGATACTCAAACCTGACGGTTGGTGGGAATGTCTTCTCAGTCCCAGGCGCAGGGCCATCCTCCCCTCCCTGACCTCCACTCCCTCTGCCCTACTCCAGCCCCGCCACCCTCCGCCCCACAGACTCACACACAGCACACGAGTTCCTTTCAGTACTTTTCAAATCTTGGCTCAAGGATCATTTGGGAAGCGACTACCTATTTTCTGGGCCTATTAACATAGTGAACATAGACTTCATTGTGATTTTAAATTAGGAAAGACAACAGCAGAAGCAACAGAAGAGAACGAGTCAAACATTACAAACCTCCGCACACCCAAGCTGACCACCAACACCCCACCTCCCCGACACCTCCAGAACCCCCAGAGATCTCCCTCCAAACCCAGGTATTTTTAAATGCTGACATGTGCGTTTCTCACTTCCTCAGTTGACTGATCTCCTCAGAGTTCTATAGGTTCTAATATATGTTCATAATTTATCTCAGTCTGTCAAATATTTGCCACCCCCACTGCCAACTTCCCTACTCAAGCCATCTTCCCTCAACTGGACAACCACAATGCCCTCCCCAACTGGTTTCCCTGTGTCCATTCTCTTTACAACAAAGATTATCTTTTTGATTCAATATAATGCAGATTATTTCTTTCCTAGATTATAACTCTTTGAAAAGTGTCCTGCTATTCTTTTTTTTTTTTTTTTTTTTTTTTTTTTTTTTTTGAGACAGAGTCTGGAGTGCAGTGGCGCGATCTCGGCTCACTGCAAGCTCCGCCTCCCGGCTTCACGCCATTCTCCTGCCTCAGCCTCCCGAGTAGCTGGGACCACAGGCGCCGCCACCTCGCCCGGCTAGTTTTTTGTTTTTTGTTTTTTGTTTTTTTTTTTTGTAGATACGGGGTTTCACCGTGTTAGCCAGGATGGTCTGGGTCTCCTGTCCTCGTGATCCGCCCGCCTCAGCCTCCCAAAGTGCTGGGATTACAGGCATGAGCCACCGCGCCCGGCCCTGCTATTCTTAAGATAAAATCCAAGCTCATGCACATAGAATGATCTGACCTTGGCACCTTTTACCCTCTCTCCTGCTCCTGTCTTTCTGTTCCTCACCACAGTTGAGCCCATTAACATCCCATCAACAGCATCTACCACAGGGTACTTCCCCTGTGCCTGGGTTCTCTGATCTGGAAAACGGGGATAATAAAAACAGCTCCTGTATGGGGACCTTATGAAAACTTGATAAATCAATCAATGTACAAAGCTTAGAACAGAACTGGTACATAATGGGCAACAAGCACACAATAAATCCAGCTGTTACAGTAAGTTCTCTACAGTATTTGCTCCATGAGTGAATTGAAGAACCACTGAGTAGATTCACAAGGGGACTGTGGCAGAGATGCCACTTCACACTTGCCTGAAGAGAGAGGGAGTCAACCAGAGAAGATGGTAGACACCTGGGCAACACAGCCCAGCCATGAGAGTTCACCAAACATTCCACAATTGGCTTCACTAGAATGAACCAACCAGATAACTATTTCAGTGTCTCCCAGACTGTATCAATGAGACCATTATTTCAGTACTGCTTTCACACGTGGAGTCCTTAACCTTAGCTCAGGCACGAAGTGGGTTCTGCAGTCAGCCCCACACTCCCTATTCCAAACTTGATTGTGAAGGCTTAATAGAGTAAGAGATGGAGTCAACCTTTAATAATAATAATAATAATTGCTAAAACTTAGCTATTGTGTATGAAACGGGTAATGTTCTATGTGTTTTATATGTCATTAATTCCTCATTCAGTTTTCTCAACTCTCCCAAGGTAGTCACGGATATTATTCCCATTTTATAGATGATTTATTTTTCGTTGATATTAAACCTGCAAATAATAGCCAGTTGTTAACAGAAAACGTCAACTTTGTAATGAATATTTAAAAACAATAACATCCCAATCTAAGAAATGTAAAAATTAAGTTTGTTTGTTTTTTACATGTGTCCCCTCTTCTGGATGAAATTTTAAAGAGAGAAATCCAAAAGAACAGAACGACACTCCATGTTCCTGAGCACTCCCCTCTGCCTGGGGAGCTTAATCCTGTGCACACTGACATAAATTTGTATTAAAGCACATAGGATGGGAAGTACTGTGGAAGTTGAGATGAGAACTCACCTAGGTGGGGTAATGACATGGAAGTGGGAGTAATCTCATGAATACAAGGAACGGAGATCGTATCTTAACTGCTAAGTTCGACTCAATCATGCAGCTGAAAAAAAAAATCAATGCAGGTATTTTGTGTGTGTGGTGCATTGATTTTGTCTAATGAGCATCCCTCCTTCCTTCCTCTTTAGTGACAATGTTTCTTTTTTTCTCTCTCTGTATCACCCAACTCCTGCCATTTGTGAATGTGGCCTGCGTGGCGCTGACCCCAGAACACCCAGTCAGACTTCGCAGAAGAGCACGTGACCAAAATACAGTCAATCTAGGTATTGCAGCCCTTTGCCCACAAAGACAGATTCAAGTGAAGCCCAAACAAAGAAAATCAGACAAGAGTAGGAGCTGCAAATATTCCTGGGAAAGATTTCTAGGTTTCTGAATCCAACTACACCTGAAGTCTGTTATCTTTGGAAATTTAGATATACAAAAATTAACTGTTTTACCGAAGTTAGTTTGAGTTGGGTTTTTTGTCAGTTGCAACAAAAATTCTTAACACATGACGACAGGTAACAAGCAACACACTAGGGAAAGATAAAAGGCTAGACATCAATCTCTGCCTTGTAGAAGCTCATAGCCTTCAAGGAAGACATTACAATATATTTCCCAAACTGAGTTTTAAGAAAGGTGAAATTAATTTTTATAATAAATTACAACTGACACAAACTTATGATTCTATTACACATAACTTTGCAACCATGTTTCCTCCTTCAGCTTTTTCACAGGTAGCTGAGATTTTTGTACCTTTTTTATCCTGTGTCCATCAACGGCCTCTCAAAAATCCCGAAGGCAATTCCTACCTACTTAGCACAATGAGAAAGCAATTTACCATGGTAAATATTACATTGAAATCATCCCCTGATCCCAGAGATGCTAAAAATCCCTAACCTATCAAAAAACCAAGTATTTTATTCTGCTCTTATTTGTGTGAGTTCTAGGTTTCATGCCTTGAAACATATTTATAGTCCTTTATGACTATGTGATTCCATTAATGTTGCATGTTAGGGTGATGTCAGTGAAAATGGTAGCGTCAAAACATCAGAAAATTCCCTTCTACATAAAAGCAATGAGCAAACTGTCAAACAGTGTCAAGATCAACTTTCGTATAACTCTGGAAATAAACCAAAGATTGATAGGCAACCAGGAGATCATTTATTCAAGAAAAAATGGCTGATTCTTGGTAAAAACAGAACTTTGTGGCATTTTAACCTGACCTGCTTAAATCTCACACTTTCTAGTGCTGTAGTATCTTTGAAAAATAACAGCCTATACTGACAGTAAAAACCAGCAGTCTAGAAGCCACTGGAGTGGGCAGGTCAGGACTGGAGATCTTTCAAAACCTCATTCCCAAATAATTGTCATTTATTGACTTGTCTAATGGTTCCCTGAAAAAAACCCACTTGCAAGGCTGTCGTTATTTGGCTCCACTCTCAGTTCACCCAGCGTGGAAAGCTCTTCCCTAGAGGTACTTTCCAGGCAACTGTTTGACTTTTCGCTGCCTGAGGCAGTGTATAACAGTTTAATAAAAAAGCTTCAAAGGAAAAGATAAAGAATGAGACGTCCACAGGGTCATTGAAAGGCTACGGCATATTCCTGGGAATCTATAAGATCATAATCATACTTAGGGCTGTGTGCATGCCTAGAGCTGTGCTCATACACAGGAAAGATCAGAGAATAGACCTAAGCTCTCACCTCTGGTTGATTTTGAGGCTCTGTGAAAGCAGGAAGTGAAAGCTAAGGCAGGTGTCAGGTATTTAAAGAAAACTGTGCCTAATCATTGGCTGACCACGAAGCTAACCAAGCAGAGACTTTACAGACTTTACAGAATTAGTTTGCAAAAGTCACTAAGCAATCAACAACTACTACAACAAACAATCACAAAAACAAACTTGGGGAGGGAAAGAGAATCTGATTCCAAGAGTTGCTGCATTATATTATTTCAAAATGTCCAGCTTTGAACAAAAACTTATGAGATATGCAAAAAAGCAAGAAAATATGGCCCATACACAGGACAAAAAGCAATCAAAGCAAATTTTCCCTGAGAAAGCTAAGGTATTGGACCTACTAGACAAAGATGACAATTATTTTAAATTAAACATTTTGAATATATTCAAAGAAATAAAGAAAATAACATCTAAAGTACTAAAAGAAAGTATGAGAGGCCAGGTGCGGTGGCTCACACCTGTAATCCCAGCATTTTTGGAGGCTGAGGCAGCCAGATCATGAGGTCAGGAATTTGAGACCAGCCTGGCTAACATGGTGTAACCCCATCGTTACTAAAAATATTAAAAAATAGCCACGTATGGTACAACCACGCCTGTAATCCCAGCTACTTGGGAAGCTGAGGCAGGAGAATTGCTTGAATGCAGGAGGCAGAGATTGCAGTGAGCTGAGATCATGCTACTGCACTCCAGCCTGGGCCACAGAGCAAGACTCCATCTCAAAGAAAAAAAAAAGACAATATTGATAGATATAAATCATTTCCTTAAATAACCAATTAGAAGTTCTAAAGTTGAAAAGTATAATAACTGAAATGAAAAATCATGGGGCTCA
Source organism: Macaca nemestrina (assembly GCF_043159975.1). Classification (NCBI taxonomy): domain Eukaryota; kingdom Metazoa; phylum Chordata; class Mammalia; order Primates; family Cercopithecidae; genus Macaca; species Macaca nemestrina. The sequence goes on from NC_092134.1 coordinate 7,410,952, forward strand.
ACAGCAGATTTGAGCAGATAGCAAAAAGAATCAGTGAACATAAAGATAGGTTAATTAAAATTAAAATGTGAGGAGTATAAAGAAAATAGAATGAACAAAAATAGTACAAATACAGCATCGGAGATTTCTGTGATGCCATCAAGCATACCAGCATAAGCACAGTTGCAATCCCAGAAGAAAAGGAGGCAGAGAAAAAGGAAGAAATAATATTTGAGTAATTAATGGCAAAGGTGACCCAGATTTTATTTAAAATATTAATCTGCACATTCAAGAGTTCAGCAAACTCAAAATAGAATAAACTCACCAAGATCCACACCTAGATACATCATAATCAAACTGTCAAATACCAAAATACTGTATAATATTGAAAACAGCAAGACAAATACCTCATGATATACAAGCAATCTTCAAAAGACTAAGAACTGTTGTATTACCAGAAACTGGAGGCAAAAAGGCAGAAGGATGACAACATTCAATGTGGTGAAAGAAAAGACTGTCAACCGAGAATTTTATATCCGGAAAACCTGTCTTTCAAAATAAAATGAAGAAATTGTCACAAAACAAGAGAAACAGACAGTGAGAGAGTTCCTCACTAATAGACTCATCTTACAAGAAACACCAAAAGAAGACCTCTAGGCTCAAATGAAGGAACACCAGACAGTAATTCAATTACACATGAAGGTATAGAGAGCACCAGTAAATGTAACTACATTGAGAAACGTAACGGACAGTACAAACATATTTTTGTTTGTGACATTACATTTCTTCTCTCTTATTTAAAGGAGAACTGCATAAAGGAGTAATTATAGATGTTTGTTCATGGACACACAACTTGCAGAAAGATGCAACTTGTATGACAAAAACAGAGACAAAGATGAATGTTGTATAAAATGAGTCAATCAACAAGAAAATATAACAATTATAAAACAGATGCACCTAACAAAGCCCCAAAATACATAAGGCCAAAACTGACACAGTTGAAGAAAGAGATAAAATTCAACAATAAGAGTTGGAGACTTCAATATTCCACTTTCAGTAATTAACAGAAAACTAGTCATAAGATCAACAATGAAAAGACTTTAAGAATACTATAAAGAAACAAGACCTAACAGACATCTATAGAACACAGTAGCCAGCAACAGTAGAATACACATTGTTACTGCATTTACATGGAGCATTCTGTAGGACATATCACAGGTCAGGACATTAAACAAGTCTCAACAAATTTGAAAGGACTGAAATTATAGAAAGTAAATTATCTGATATCAATAGAATGAAATTAGAAAAGGATAGGGTGAAAATTAAAAATATCTGTAAACATTCAGAAATTAAACAATCCTCTTTTAACAACCAATGTTTCAAAAAAGAAATCACAAGAGAAATCAGAAAATACTATCAAATGAGTAAAAATGAAAGCACAACATGCCAAAACTTATGAGATGCATTAAAATTAGTATTGAGAGGGAAATTTATAGCTGTAAATGCCTATATGGGAAAATTAAAATATCTCAAATTAATAACCTAGCTTTCTACCTTAGAGAACTAGAGAAAAAAGAGCAAACCCAGAACAAGCACAAGGAAGACAATAATAATAGAGCAGAAAAAATGATAAGTATAGTTTAATAATAATATAAATATCATATCGTTATTTATATTAAATATTGGTATTTACTATTAAATAATGTTATGTTAAATAATATTAGATATTACATTTCATATTTATGTATTAATACAAAATAATAAATTACATATAGAGAAAATCAGTGCAATGAAACCAAAAGTAAGTTATTTGGAAAAATTTTAAAGCTGATAAAACTTTAGCCAGACTGATGAGTGAAGCAGTAGGGAGATTCAGATTTCTAAAATAAGGAATTAAACAGGAGCTCAGTATTACAGGAAAAAAAAAAATTACAGAGGAATACTAGAGCATATGCCAAAAACCAGATGACCTAGATGAAAAGAGAAAATTCATAAAAAGACAAAAACTACCAAAACTGGCTCAAGAGGAAATTGGAATTTCAATATCTATAACTGATAAAGAGACTGAATAATTAAAAAATAAACTTTCCACAAAGAAAAGCTCAGGACCAGATGGTTTCATTAATAAAGTCTAACAAAAGCTTAAAGAAAGAGTAATATTAATTTTTAGAAATTCTTCACAAAATTAGAAGATGAAACAGTTCCCAGCTAATTCTATGAGACCAGTATTACCCTAATTAAAAAAAAAAAAAAAAAAAAAAAAGCAAAGACATCACAGGAAAAGAAAACTACAGGCCAATATCCCTAAAGAATATAGATGCCAACCCCACACCCCTGCCACACACATGCAAAATACTAGCAAACAAATGCATGCAACATTTTTTTAAAGGACTAAACACCATAATGAGTGGGAATTATCCCAGGGATGCAGGGTTGGTTCAACGTATGAAAATTAATCAATGTAATACACTTTAATTATAGAACAAAGGACCAAAATGCATGTCTTGATGGTCTCAAGACATGTGAAAAAAAAGCATTTGACAAAATCCAACACCTTTCAACAATAAAGTTACTCAATAAATTAGGAATTGATGGGAACTTCCTCAACATGATAAAAGCCATCTATGGAAAACATACAGCTAACATCACAATGGTAAAAGACTGTAAGCTTGCTCAAGATCAGGAAGAAGACAAACATGACTCTCACCACTTCTATGCAGTGTTGTACTGGAGGTTCTAGCCAAGGCAATTGGTGGTGAGAGGGGGGGAATTAATTAAAAGGAATCCAAATTGAAAGGAAGAAGTAAAACTATCTCTGTTTGCAGATGACATGATCCCATACCTAGAAAATTCTAGAAATTCACAAGCAGACCATTAAAGCTAATAAAAGAGTTAAGCAAATTTCAGGATACAAGATGAAAATCTAAAACTCAATTTTATTTGTAATGAATGATATATAAATGAAATTAAGAAACTAATTCTCTTTATAATAGCATTGAAATTAATACATTACATGGAAATAAGTTTAATGAAAGTAGTTGGTTAAACTTAAATATCTCACAAAGTATTGTTGAAAAAGTTTTAAAAATACCTAAATAAATAAATAAAATGTATCCTATGTTCATAGATTGGAAAACTTAATATTGTTAAGATGTCAACACTCCCCAAAGAAATATACAGATTCAATGTAATTGCTATCAAAACTCCAGCTGCCTTTTTTCCAGAAATACACAAGCTAGTGTTAAAATTCATATGGAGATGAAGAGGCAGAATAGCCAAAGCAATCTTGATAAATAACAGTTGGAAGGCTCACACTTCCTGATTAGAATTGACTTTCCAGAAATAAACTCTCACATTTTCAGCAGATTGATTTTCAACAAAGATGTCAAGATAATTCAGTGGTGAAAGAATAGTTCTTTCAACAAATGATGCTGGGATAACTGGATATCCACATAAAAAAGAACAAAGTTGGATCCATACCTCACACCACATTCAAAATTTAGTTCAAAATATATCAAAGACATAAATTTAAGGGCTCAAACTATTAAACTCTTTAAAGAAAACTTAGGTATAAATCTTCATGACTTCAGACTCAGCAAATATTGCTTAGATATGACACCAAAAGCACAACCAACAAAGAAAATAAATTGTACTTTATCGAAGTTAAAAACCTTTGTGCTTCAAGAGATACCACCAAGAAAGTAAAAGGACAATCCACAAATGGGAAAAAATATTTGCAAATAATTTATTTGATAAGGGTCTAGTGTTTGGAATATATACAGAACTATTATACCACACAAAATAGACAAATATCCAGATTAAAAATGAGGGAACAAGTTTGAATAGACAGTTTCCAAAAGAAGATATATTAATACAAATTGGTCAATAAACACATGAAAAGATGCTCAACGTCATTAAGGAAATGTAAACCAAAAACAGATACCACTTCACACTGACTAGGACAGCTTTAAATAAAAAGACATAAAATAACAAGTGTTGACTGGCAAGAATGTATGGAAATTGGAACTCTCATACATTGTCTGTGGGGTGTAAAATCGTGTGACTGCTGTAGAAAAGTTTGGTGCTTCCTCAAAAGGTTAAACAGAGAATTACCATATGACCTAGCAATTATACTCCTGGGGGTGTGTGTGTGTTTGTGTGTGTGTGTGTGTGTGTGTGTGTGTGTGTGTGTGTGTATATATATATATATATATATATATATATATATGACTGCTAATAGGTTTGGGATTTCACTGGAGGAGTGATGGAAATATTCTAGAATTAGTGTTGATGGTTGCAAACCCTTGTGGATATACTGAAAGCCACTGCATAGTGAAGACAAACAAACAAAAGATTCCGTGTTATTCTGAATAGTGAGGTAATGCCGTACGTCCTGGCATTTCATGTGTTGGGAACATCAGTACAGATGTCAGTAGAAAGGCTCATACCACTCCTCAATGCCAGTGATGATTCAGTGTTTTGTGAAAGATGGACAGTGGGCAACACAACAACTTTGCCAATGAGAAAACATTTGGCAGACTATAAAATCCAAGAAGTAGATATAATACAGGGCATCTTCAACACCATTTTTGACCAGCTGAAGTTTTACCAGGGTGAGTAACAGCCTCGTACTCTATGGCCATAAGAAGGATTCAGACATCAGGCAGCAAGCAGCCCTAAGTGTTGACAGTCTCTCCTTTCCTCTTCTTGTTTCTCAAATGGTCATGATTCTTTACATGACAATCGTTCTGTTAGCTTCTAATCTGCAGAGTCAACTGAATCTTAGGGATATCTTAGATCTAGAAGGAACTGAAGAACACATTGCCTTAAAGTGCCTTGTTTTATGAAGAAAAGAGAGCAGCAACTCCTTCCACGTTGGGAATCTGAAACCCCATTGGACGAGGTGAACTACCCACGGGAAATACAAAGGCAAAAGAGAACATCACAATCTAGTACCACGTTTGAGAGAAAAGAATAATAATAGCTCTCATATAAGAGAGCATCTGCTTTGTGCTAGGGATTAATTAATGAGGTTGCTTCTATTATTCCTTTCGCTTTACAGAGAAGAATGTAGGAAATAAGGAATCTCTGACTGATAAAGAAACTGACTGCTCAGTAACTCCACCTATGGGTATCTTTATGGAGAGAAATGCCCAAACAAGGTCATCGGTACATGAAGGTTACTCATCAAAGCATTGTTTCTAATAGGAAAAGGTAGACACTATCTAAATATCCATTAGTTGGGAAATGGCCCCATGAACTGGGTACAGGTCCACAGTATAAAATATTATGTAACAGATAAAATGATTAATTGGACCCTATATTGTTTAAAAATAAGCCAGAGTACTTTAGCTTTCTTAGCTATAAAAAAAAATTCCAAAGACTTTATAAGGATGGCATTAAATAAATAAAATTTCCTCACAAGCTCTCTTTTTGAGCACACAGTCTGATTGTATTTTACTGTCCATTTGAATTTGCCAATGAAACATAGGTGGAATTATGTGCTCATTTGAATCAGAAGCTCTGAGAGCACGAGACTTCACACTCTCCCTTTCCATGCCATGGTGATGGTGGCTGCTCCGCCATCCTGGCTCCCAAAGTGACCCAGAGCAAAATTCTCCAACTGATCTGTGTCAGACAGGCAGTGTGAGCACAAATAAACCTCTGTTGCTTTAAGCTATTAAAATTTAGGAGTGGCAAGTAACTTTCAGCACATTATTTTGACTATGTACTCTCAGGCTAAAGATAAAAATAACTGTAAACACATATTGAATTCTAGTTAGGTTTGTTTTCCACAGCAGTATGGGTTAGCAATTCTAAAACTGCTTTAGTATTCTAGGATTGAGCAAACAATATGTGTTGGGTAATGAGAGCCAGGATTCTCACTGCTAGAAAATTGAGTTTAAAAATGGAAAGGAGAAGGAGTTAGAGTGAACTCTGCAATCATGAACTGGGATGGGAAGAGTACCAGCACAAAATCACAGGGGTGGGGACATACATGTGTCTACCTATGTATAATGTGGGTGTATATATATGTACATATGTATATAGTTTTTTCCAAGTTCTGTTCACTGAGAGGGCTTAGCTATAATAACACCCCTTTAGCAATCAGCGCACCTAGTACCCAGAATGGAGCTCTAAAAAACAATCTCCAATAAAAGAAAACAGAGCTCCTTAGAGAAATGGCTGATTTAAGTGTCAAGACAAAGAAAGTACAAGAACATGAGCCTAAAATATCCTGTGGAGGCAGAAAGTAACAAAGTGCTCAAAAAAAAAAAGTCAAAAGGACACAAGAGGCAGAGTGAAGGGGCACCCACTTCCAGTCTGGGACAATTTTAGCATCACAGCAAATAATCACAGCAGTCAACTATAATCTGTAGAATAAAATGAGCTTCTGAGTCCATATTGTTATAAACAAACAGTGGAGAAAGGAAGATTGATCCTTAGAGTAGAATTCCAGCTAACAAATATAAAAAGGAATGATGAAACTACAATACCACCACCTGGCAATCACTATTTATTACTGTAATTGTTTCAGGCAAGAATCATTAATGGGCTCTGCTGCTGATTGAAAGGATGATAAGAAACAGGACACTTGCATTGTGCCAAAGTATCTCTGTGAAAGAAACATTAATTTCAAAGGGAAAAAAACACAGTAACTTTATGGTGTCTAAACCTAGCATATACCACCTGTCTTGGTCCATTTTGTGCTGCTATAACAGAATGCCACAGACTGGGTAATTTATAAAGAACAAATTTTTTTTTTCTCACATTCATAGAGGCTGGGAAGTCTAAGATCAAGGCACCAGCATCTGGTGAGGGCTGCCCTCTGCTTCAAAAATGGCACCTTGAATGGTGTAGCCTCTGGAAAGGATTGCAGAAGGCAGAGGGCAAAAATGAATGAACTCCTTGGTCAATCCCTTTTATAACAGCATTAATTCATTTATGAGGGCAGAGCCCTAATGACATAAACACCTCCCAAAAGGCTTCAGCTCCCAACGCTGTTGCAGTCAGCATTAAGTTTCCAACACATGGATTTTGGGAGACACACACAGACCATAGCACTCCCTTTTCCATGTAATCAAAGACAATATCACTAGTAATGGGATAAATATGCATTGTGTGTCCTGAAAAGGAGATAGCATCAATTCTGGACTGGTTTCTTTTTTTTTTTTTTTTTTTTTTTTTTGAGACGGCGTCTCGCTCTGTCGCCCAGGCTGGAGTGCAGTGGCCAGATCTCAGCTCACTGCAAGCTCCACCTCCCGGGTTCATGCCATTCTCCTGCCTCAGCCTCCCAAGTAGCTGGCACTACAGGCGCCCGCCACCTCGCCCGGCTAGTTTTTTGTACTTTTTAGTAGAGACGGGGTTTCACCGTATTAACCAGGATGGTCTCGATCTCCTGACCTCGTGATCCGCCCGTCTCGGCCTCCCAAAGTGCTGGGATTACAGGCTTGAGCCACCGCGCCCGGCCTGGACTGGTTTCAAAAAAAAAACATATAAACTGAATCTAATAATAAGGAAATATAAGACAAACCCCAATATGGCACATTCTGTCCATTTCAAATATGTCACAGCCTAAAAGACAAAGACTAGGAAACTGTTCCAGATTAAAGGACACAACAAATGCAATGTGTGGTCCTGAATTGAATCCTCAAACAAAAAAAAAGTATTTTTCTTTTGCTATAATGCATATTAGTGCAATAATAGATAAGATTTGAATATGGTCTGGGAATCAGATAATATTTTGCATTGACATTAATTTCCTGATATTGACATTTCACTCTACTTATGTAAGAGTTTTGAGGAAATTTACACAAACATATTTACAGAAAAAGGATCATCATGTGTATAACTTACTCTCAAGCAGTTCGTTAAAATAACAACAACGTGTCTTTGTGTTGAAAGAGAGAATATTCACATTTTGGGGATTTTGGTGAAGGTATTTGGGAAACACATTTGTTCAGACTCAAAGATATAACCAAGAGAGCAGACAACAGAGATGAATCAATAAATAAATGCATAAAGATGCAGGATGTGGTAAGTGCCTAACAAACAGAATTAGTGACAACTAATTTTTCTTAAACACTTAGATAAGTTCCAGGCAGTGTGCCAAGTTATTTACATGCATTATCTGTTAATAATAATGCATATTTATAACAATAAACTACAATAGATATCAACATCTGATAACCAACAAAGTACCCAACAACAGTGCCTGGTATATTGTAAGTACTTCATAAACACTAACTGGTCTTATTAACATCTTATTTAATCCTCAAGCATCCCTACTGAAGCATTACTATTTTTATCCTCATTTTACAAATGAGGGAACTGAAGCTGAAAGGTTCCATGATTTGGCCAGAATCACTCGCTGCTAAGCTGCAGAGCCAGGATGGGAGCAAAAACATGTGACACCAGAGCCCCCAATCCTGGCTGCTGCACTGGGTCTCCTCTCAGCTCCTCACTTGGAAAATAAACCTAACAATCCCATTTCTTTTCCCAACTCAAAAGAAAGCTTTCAGCCTAAAAGATAGCTTTACACAGATTTTTTAATTTGAAACTTTTACAAATATGTTTTATAGATACAAAACTTAGTTTTTAGTAGAAACAGCTAGGTAGCCACAAAGGCCCAAGTCACAACCATGTGTGACTTCCAGTGTGTTCCACTCCAGATGCTCTTCCGGCCTGTGAGGTTCTGGCCCACAACCCCAAGGCTTGGCCACCTACACTCTTTGATCCCTGGCACAGAAATGTCAGCCTCTGAGTAGTAATCTAATTCTGACCACATTGGGCCCTCGGACACCTTGACTTCTGATTTTTAAAACTGCAAGGCAGATGTAAATTTCACTCAGAGATAAGCAAGGATGTTGGCTCCAATTTAAATACTGATTTTTCAATCCCACTGTTGTGTATTACATAACGCTGAAATCAGCCAGCTCCCCCAACTTGATGGCTATTTTTAGACTCAGATCATTTATTATCCACAAGACAGTAAGTGATTTCAAAATTCAGCTCTTTCTGAGTCTCTAAATAACACAAATAAAATTATTTCAATAGGATAGCACTCAGAGAGAGAGTCAATAAAGTGTGGCTCTGTTAAGGACTGACCTGTGTCTCCCAGGTGGTAACTATAGCTGGAAGAAGCAAAGGCTGCCGGGAATGAGCTTTACCTAGTGCCCAGGTAAGTTCATTAATCAGTAACTAAGAACAGTGAGGTTGTAAGTGCTGCTTAACTCACACAATTAGGGGTCACTCGCAGGCAAGATGGTCATCCAGTGGATCTTACAAGCAAGTTTACCTCACAGGGAAGGAGGAACAACAGTTCCTCCACTGCTGAAACAACAGACTACAAATACGTGAGGCCCTACAGCTCTCGGTACATATGGAGGTTCTACAAGGAGTGGAAACTCAACCAGTTAAAGCCATGAGACCCCAAACTTCATGGGGACAAGGACTAGGTTTCCTTCTTCCCACTGACTCGCATACTGCCCGGGGTGGAGTAGGATCTCAAACGTGGCTGAATGCAGGTAAAACCATCCAATAGTGACCTGCGGAGCATCTACTGGAAACCTTCCTTCCCTTCTCCGCCAACACTATTATAATGGTGGCAAGGCTCCATGTCGCTGCTTTATGCAAAATGGCCTCCCCATTCAAATCACTGTGGATTGGTCCAGAAATGAGTAATGAACCATGCTGAACCAATGAGCCCTTTCTGTAAAGAATTTGGAATGAAAATTAAGAGATCCCAGCCTCTGATGCCTCTCCAGAAAGTAAGGAATATAAACTAAGAAGCAGTTGTTGGCCATTTTCTGCCAGGAAAGTGGCAAGCAGAAGAGGGGAGGGGGTGGGGTTGGTCAAGCTTCCTAAGGAGATCCCATGCTGGTTCCAGTTCATTCCTTGTGCCCCGCTCCTTCCCTGTCCTTGGATTCCAGGATGTGTCCTCATCATTAATTCTCCTTTATGCTGTCATTAGCCCTAGTTGGTTTCTGTTACCACCAGAAGAGTCTTAACTGAGAGCTCTAAAAATATCAATGCCCCCTGCAACCCAAGTCCCATAGGGAAGGTAGGTGGGACACTGATAAAAGTAGCCCATGGTAACAAGGACATCCTCAGCTGCACAAACGTTTCACTTTTTCAGCTGCAGTTGGACAGCAGATCTTGAGCCCATCCCTCAAGGAACCTGCACCTATGTGCTAAGAGGGCATCCTAGGCCACTGTGATGGGCACTGAACTAAGAGTCAAAAGACCTGGATGCTGCCACCAACTTCCTAGGTGATCCTGGGCCAGCAATAGTCTTTTCTGTAAGGTGGGGCAATAATATCCAGCCTACCAGCTTCCTGGGAATAGGAAGATGCTTTGGGGAAGCAATGGTGATACTGCTGAGTGACTGGGGGAAATGCCAGCTTGGGAACCCCCGTAGAGCTTGGGCATAACACAAATGCCCACAAAGGCCAAGCAGGCAGTGGACATGAGCAGAGCAGCCCAGATAGACACTGCGACCGAAATAGCAATGCCCAGAACAGCTACTGTCATTACCCCACTTTACAGAAGAGGAAACCGAGGCTCTTGAGGTCATCCACCAAGTTAGTTGCTGAGTTGGGACTCGCCCAACTCCAAAACATGTGCTCTTGACCACTGCCCCAGAGAACTGGGTGGGAATCACACTGCAAAAGGATACAATTGCTGCTAAGGTAAAGTGGTCGGAGGTAAAGGGATTGTTTTTACTCTGTTGGTACCAGAGTAGAATAGTACCATGTCATAGTAAATTTTGCATTTAGCAAGAAACCCACATAACGGGCAAATAATTAATCAAAGTAAATGTGGTCACTCAAATCATGACCAGCTACACACCCGCTTCTTTAGGATATGCAGCAAATGGAAGCTATTGTGACCTACCAAGTGAGTGGTAAAGCTCTGACATTATTAGTATTCGATGTTTAAATAAGAACCATCAAAAGGGCCAAAGGGGGGAAAAAAGTGTGAGACACTTGAGGAAATTCTATCCATAGTTCAGTCTCTGTATCTGATAGAATATAAGAAGGAGGCAAAATGAGGCCGTGATGATCTGTTAGCACTCAGCACCCCAGTCTCCATCTGACAAGGCTGATAAGGGCTGACCTTGAGAGCAGGGGTCTATCAGGCATTGCATGGGGGAAAACCTCTGGCTCTGGGTCAAAGGGGAGGGGCTGAAGATTCATGGACAGACCCCTCCTCCCAGTGAGAGGACGAAAAGGAAGAAGAAGTGCTGGAGGGGATGGATACCCCATTTGCCCTGATGTGATTATTATGCATTGCATGCCTGTATCAAAACATCTCATGTACCCCACAAATATATATATGCCTATTATGTGCTCACAAAAATTAAAAGTAAAATCTTTTTTCAAAAAAAGGAAGATGGAGAATGAGACAGAGAGCTAGATACACAGACAAAGGCAGAGAGCCTACAGCCTATATGCAACACAGAAAAACAGACCGAGACAGAAGACAAAACACACCTTTAAACAAAGCCAGACAGAGAGCGAGAATGAGATGAGTTAGAAAGATGGTGTGCTGGGGCTTAGAGACACAGAAAGCCAGAGTCATGGAGACAATGAGAGGGTCAGGGAGAGAGACAGACGCACGCAAGGTAAGACCCTGGGCTGGCTCTGAGGTGTCCTTCCTCCCTTTGCCTCTACCAACCCAGGTGGGCCCTGTTCATTCATACGTCCCAGCATTAGCTCTGAGTAATAATTACATGTGTATTCTCTAATTCCTTCCACCACCTATTATACTAGCACTCCTTCAATTAGAACTGTAACCTATTAAAAACACTTCTTTGTTGCCTGGGGGAAAAAAAAAAGTCTTCTCATCCAGCTTGAGCTACATTAAAATTTCACACAGCTTCTGGCTGTCACAGGTCTGGCAAGCAAATGGTACCTATTCAGTTAAAACTTAACCCTGAGTGGATGGCATTATGGAGAGAAATGGTCGAGGAAGCACTTAGCACTATCAAAACCCAAGCCCGAACTCATAACTTTATTTAAATATGAATAAGCCTTCCTCTATCATTCCTGTGAGCTGACTGGAGACTTGGTGACTGCGGTGAGCAGGAAGAGCCCTGACTGGAGGCTCCGCTGGTCTCCAGTCCTTTGGTTAGGCTCCATGGACCGATGGATGAAGTGGGGAGGGAAAGAGATGGGTGGGACAGGGGTCAGAGCGAGAAGAAGATGAGGAAGGAGAAAGAAAGGGAGACAGGAAAAGGGAGAGAGGAGACACAGCATAGGGTCCTAAAGAGAGAGAAAGAGACAGAGATATATAGACAAAGATATTAGACAGCTCTATAGACAGAGAATGACAGCAAGAGAGAGAGACAGAGAAAGACAGGTGGGGTGAGACAAATTGAGAAAAGGGCAGAGGGCCATGGACAAATGGAGGGAGACAAACAATGAGAACTAGCAAGTCAGCCAAGTGAAAGCAGGCTGTGGTTCTCAGCCAAAAAGACATCCGGGTGCAGTAGCTCACGCCTGTAGTCCCAGCACTTTGGGAGGCTGAGGCAGGCACATCACCTGAGGTTAGTCATTCCAGACCAGCCTGGCCGACATGGTGAAACCCTATCTCTACTAAAAATACAAAAATTAGCCAGTGTGGTGGCGGGCACCTGTAATCCTAGCTATTCCGGAGGCTGAGGCAGGAGAATTGCTTGAGCCCAGAAGATGGAGGTTGCAGTGAGCTGAGATTGCACCACTGCACTCCAGCATGGGTGACAGTGCAAGACTCCATCTGAAGAAGGAGAAGGAGAGGAGGAGGAGAAGAAGATGAGGAGGAGGAGGAGGAGGAGGAAGGAGCCATCAAGAAAGAGAGAATGAAAAAAGACTTAGATCTTGCATGCCACAGAGATTTCCGCTAAAAACAAACCAAAGTGCCTCTCTGTGCCCACAGTGGGACCTGCCATTCCAATCCAGCCCTATCAACTGTGGCATCCGATGACTGTTCCTCTAAAACTGATTGAGTCAGTCGCTGCATGAAGCATCACATTCGGTGCTGAACGCGGAACAGAACGCCCCTCAGCACACAGCCCCACAGGGAACTCTCAACCCCGCCATGTCCACTGAGGCTTCCTGGTGAGACTCGGTACATCTAAGATTTTTCCAGCAAATGCTCGAAATGTTATTGGGTATACGAGTGAAAATCAACAAAAATCAGAAAACACTTAAGATGTGTGAGCCCTATTTATGCCTTATGTATTTTTATTCATTCCATTCTCATAACAAATCTATGAGGAGGAACTCTCACTGTCTGCATTTTACACATGGGAAAACAGATGCACAAAAACCTCACCTAAAATTATATTACTAGCTGCTGGACCTAGTATCAAAGCCCAAAAAGTCCTACTCCGGAATCTGAGCCCTTAACCAATGCACCATCCTGTTTATTTGAAATAATATAACATTAATACCTGAAAATCCACTCTGTGCCAAATATGATCCTGAGTACTTTACATGCACTCATTAATCCTCAGAGGGAGGATTTTGCTTAACTAGTCTCTACTCTGAATTGTTTCTACATATTACCTTATTTTATTTGACAAAAAAAAATCACCATAATTTGGAAATTATTCATTCGTTTTGTATCTGCCTCACCCATTAAAATTAATTCTTGGACTTCCACTTCCATCCGTGAATTGGAATTGATCGACCTGCCCCAACTGGAAAACCAGGCAAAACCCATGAAACAACTGTTTCAGACACTAGAAAATAGGTAGAGATTAAGAAAAACATAAGGTACCCTCCTATGATTGCTATGTAGAGAAGAGGGCAGTAATAATCCCCAGTCATGCTGAGTTAAGGAGACAGAGAACAGAGTTCTGGGAAGTCAAGGCAACTGGAACTTGTGAGAGTGTGTTACCAGAGAGAAGGGTGCTGCAGGAAGAAAGAATCACTACCATCTGCGGAGGGGTCTCCTGGAGGGAGCCTTCAGCTCAATACTTAACTGTGCACATAAAGCCAAGGGAAGGCTCACCAGAAAGAGTAGACTGAACAATTCTGGAACTTACTCAGAGCTAAAAATCGTCCATGCCCCCCTAGTCAGAGGGGAGTGACATTGGAATAGTGGGAGCATTGGGCAGAATCCTCAGAAGGGTTATGCCTTAATAGCAAGGATAAATGAGCCTGAGAAAAGGCTGCTCTGGACTTGGCTGGAAAGTATCAAATGGATCTACAAGCCAGAACAGAGTCAACACTCAGGGAATGTGGCAAAGCCCAGCACTTAGCAACATAAAATTCACACTACACAGGAGGAGCCAATAAAAGTTTTATTATATAAACAGGACAAAAGTCAATCAACAGAAACCAACTCAGAAATTATGGAGATGATAGAATGATATATAGCAGGAAAAAAATATGTATGGACAGAAAATATTCAAGCTAAAAGATAATGGAATGATTCCTGGGCACATCCCCAAGATAAATGAAAACATGTATCCATAAAGAGACATAAAAGCTTTATTCATACTAGCCAAAAGTTGGAAACAACTCACATGTCCATTAACTGGTAAATGGATAAACAAACTACAGTATGTCCATGCAATGGACTGTTTCTCAACAATAAACTACTGATACGTGCAAAAATATGATGAACCCCAAAACAATTCTGCCAAGTGAAAACAAGACAGAATACAACTGTATGGATCTATTAACATTAGCTTCTAAAGAAGGAAAATTACAGTGATACAAGGTAGCTCAACAGTTGCCAGGGGCTGGCAGTGGATAAAGGACTGTCTTCAATGAGATAAGAAGGAATTTAGGGGATGATAGAGACATTCCTTATTTTAATTGTGTGGTTAGTGGTGATGTAACTATTCATACAACACACACTGAAAAATGGGTGAATTCTACTGTAAACTACAACTCAGGAAACAGAGTAAGAAACTAGACCTCATTTTCCAATTGTCCAGTACTATACTCCCAATATCTTCAATTCAATAAATATTTGTTCAGAGGCAACGAAAGGGAAGTGAAGGAGAAGGGAATCTGTGTAAGTTCATTTACCAATGTGTGGTCTACCACTAATCCTATTTAGTGAAGACACAGAGGTACTAAAGGTTTTGGTCATTTTCTCATGGTGCAGAACTGGTAAGTAGCATATATTATTTTGGGGTAGATAAAACTTACACAATTTCCCTAACTAGCCATGGGTTTCAAACCTTCCTCACAGCACTCCTGCTGCCTAGAAGGGCAACAATGTGGTGCAATGGCTCATGGCTGTGATACCAATAGGAACAGGAAACTGGGTAGAAGAGGGCAGTTCCCTGGCAAAGTGCCCCCCCCCCAAGCCTGGAAACCCATGGCCCTAAATAAGAAGAGGCATTCCTTTTTTCACAACCAAAAGTTGCCTTTTGGCCTTCCATGCCCTCCTGTACCCATGTAAACCCCAAACCCCTGGCTCCAGGAAGAGATGAACAGAAGAGGAGAATAGCAGAATGGTGCAGCAGAGAAAAGAAAAGGAGTGCCTGTGCGCTGAGAGGAGTTCAGCTAGGGGCGGTCGGAGAGGACATCGGCCACTGGACAGCCAAACTCCACAGGAAGATCATCTTCCCACTCCATCCCCCTTCCAGGTCCCCATCCATCCTGCTGAGAGCCACTTCCACCACTCAATAAAACCCTCACATGCATCCTTCAGGTTCCTGTGTGACCTGATTCTTCCTGGATGCTGGACAAGGACCTGGGTACCAAGAGGACACTGAGCTGGTTAACACTTAAGCCATCACAGACAGCAAGGCTAAAAGAGCTATAGCACATGCACACTTGGGCTTTAGGAGGCTCAGGTCCCACCCCTGGACGCTGTTGTGGGTCCGGAGCCCAGATGCACTTGCCCCAGCTCCTGCACCTGCCCGTATGCGTGTTCTGCCTCCCATAAGGGGTTTGAGAATGCATAGCAGCTCAACAGACAAGCCATGATGTTGTCACACATCCTGCGAGGGGGGTCAGGGAACTCTGCTGTTTCAGCTGGACTTGGGGTGGGGGCAAAGGCACAGGTGCAAATCCTGCTCTGTCACTTCAGAAAGTCATTTAAGTTCCCTCTGACTCACTTTCCTTGTCTGTCAAAGGTGATCACAACTGCACCCATACCTCAAGAAGTCAGGAGTATTAATTAAAGCATTGCACTTAAAACACTTGGAACAATGCCTGGCCCCGCAGAACATGCTCAAAAAATGATTAGTTATTGGTTGTATTCCTCCTCCTCCCACCTCAGTTTTTCATGGAAAACCCCTATTCATCCTTCACGCCTCCCACGCAACATTGTTTCACAGTCAGAATTAACCACTTCCTCAAATATGTCCCATAACACTCTGTAAACGCCCCCTCTTAGCATATGCTAGCAGGGTTTGCATGGCTGTCTCTCAGATATGTTTGCGTATGTGCTTTTGAATGCCTGGGTTCTAGCACAAGTCTGGGAATATGAAGAATGCTTGAACAAATTAGTAAAGACCAACATATTATAGAACCCACTGAGGAAAGTGGTAAGTGCTGGTGAATTAGGAGTAAGAAAAAACAAGAGGTCACATCCTTGAAAAGAAAAGATCCAAATAGTTTTAAGCCCTTCAATCCTATTGGCCTACCTGTTCCCCTTAAACACAGGCCTATCCTATTCCCCTTAAATACAAAACTCACCACAGAAGAGGTCGTCTAATTAAGAAGCTTTCGCGAACAATCTGTGTTATGGACAGAAGAGAAGGCTGCACGTCCTTCTGAGAAAACCGAACAGAAAACAACCCTTTTTCCACTCAGTGCATCTTACAATTTCTATCTCAAGAAACACTGAAAGGAGGAAGCGAGAAGCAGAACTCTATGAAAATTACATCCTATTCTGTATTTTTGCACCTTGAACGCACCAAGAGCAAATGTGTTATGTCAGTATTGAAGCCATTCTTCCAATCTGTGTGATAAATTACTCAACATCTTTTCCTTAATATACGTAAGCATTGATTAATATGTAAAATAAGCAGTTTGCTATTTTATTGTCATTCAAAGTAACTACTGTGTCGCCCTCGCTCTCACAAATAGTGTTTCAGGACTCAAATTAATGAAGCTGCGGCTGCAAATCTATTTTTGTCTTCACAGCTGTATTATATCAAATCTAGCCATACCCTTTCTTTGCCTAAGTCTTTAAACATGTGAGTGGGCTTGTATTAGTTTCCCAGGGATGCCTTAACAAATGACTGCAAACTTGTGGCTTAAAACAACAGAAATTTATTCTCTCAGTTTTGCAGGCCAGAAGTCTGAAATCAGGGTGTCAGCAGGGTCACACTTCCTCTGAAGGCTCTAGGGAAGAAACCTCTCTTGCCTCTTTCAGCTTCTGGTGGCTCCAGGAATTCCTTGGCTTCTGGTAGCACAACTTTCATCTCGAGGTGCCTGCATCTTTATATGGCCTTCTTCTCTGTATCGCTCCTTTGTCTGTGTGTCTTAAGCCCCCTCTCCTTTTTTCTGATAAGAACATCAATTATTGGATTTAGGCACCACCATAAATGCAGGATGACCTCTTCTCAGGATTCTTATTCACTTTTCAAAGGGACTAGGGGAACCCCTCACTTGGCTTCACTTTATTGCACCTCACAGATACTGTGTTCTTTTTTTTTTTTTTTTTTAAGCCAGAGTCTCGCTCTGACACCAGGCTGGAGTGCAGTGGTACAATCTCAGCTCACGCAACCTCTGCCTCCCAGATTCAAGCAAGTCTCCTGCCTCAGCCTCCTGAGTAGCTGGGACTACAGGCGCCTGCCAGCACGCCCAGCTGATTTTTGTATTTTTAGCAGAGACCGGGTTTCACCGTGTTAGCCAGGATGGTCTTGATCTCTTGAGCTTGTGATCCACCCACCTCGGCCTCCCAAAGTGCTGGAATTACAGGCTTGAGCCACCGCAGCCAGCCAGATACTGTGTTCTTTACAAATTAAAGGTTTGTGGCAACTCTTCATCGAGCAAGTCTATCAGCACCATTTTTCCAGCAGCATGTGCTCAGAGTCTCTGTCACATTTTGGTAATTCCCAAAATTATTTCAAACTTTTATTATTATTATTATTATATGTGTTATGGTAATCTGTGATCACTGATCTTTGATGTTCCTATTGTAATTGTTTTGAGGGTGCCACAAACGATGCCTATGTGAGATGCAAATTTAACAAACAGTGTGTGTGTTCTGACTGCTCCACTGACCAGTCATTCCCCTGCCTCTCTCCCTCTCCTTTGGCCTCCCTATTCCCTGAGACGAGACATGCAATATTGAAATTAAGTCTGTTAGTAACCCTAACATATTAGTCTGGTATCATGCTGCTGATAAAGACATACCCAAGACTGGGTAATTTATAAAGAAACTCACAATTCCATGTAGCTGGAGAGACCTCACAACCATGGCAGAGGTGAAAGGCATGTCTTACATGGCAGCAGGCAAAGAGGGAAAATGAGAACCAAGCGAAAGGGGTTTCCCCTTATAAAACCATCGGATCTCATGAGACTTATTCACTGCCATGAGAATAGTATGGGGTAGTCTTTCAATTATCTCCCACCAGATCTCTCCCACAGCATGTGGGAATTATGGGAGCTACAGTTCAAGATGAGATTTGGGTGGGGACACGGCCAAACCATATCACCTACAATGGCCTGTAAGTGTTTAAGTGAAAGGAAGAGTCCCACATCTCTCACTTTGAATCAAAAGCTAGAAATGATTAAGCTTCATGAGGAATGCATGTCAAAAGCAGAGAGGCCAAAAGAGAGGCCTTTGGCACCAAACAGCCAAGTTGTGAATGCCAAGGAAAAGTGTTTGACGGAAATCAGAAGTGTTAACTCCGGTGTACACACAAATGGTAAGAAAGCAAAACAGCCTTATTCCCCCATATTCTCTTATGTTGAGAAAATGTTAGTGGTCTGGATAGAAGTTTGAACCAGCCACAATATTCCCTTCAGCCAAAGCCTAATTCCAAGGCCCTATCTCTCTTCAATTCTATGACAGCTTAGAGAGGCGAGGAAGCTAAAAAGAAAAGCTGGAGGCTGTCGGAGGTTGGTTCATAAGGCTTAAGTCAAGAAACTGTCTTCATAACATAAAAGTACAAGGTGAAGCAGTGAGTGGTGATGGAGAAGCTGTAGCAAGTTATTCAGAAGATCTACTTAAGATCTTTGATGAAGATGGCTATACATAAATAACAGATCTTCCATGTAGATGAAACAGTTCCATCTTCTTATATTGGAAGAAGATACCATCTAGGACTTTCATCGCTAGAGAGAAGTCAATGCCTGGCTTCGAAGCTTCACAGGATAGGCTGACTCTCTTGTTTAATGCTGCTGGTGACTTCAAGTTGAAGCCAGTACTCATTTACCATTCCCCAAATCCTAGGGCCCTTAAGAATGATGCTAAATCTATTTTACCTGTATTCTATAAATGGAACAACAAAACCTGGATGATAGTACCTCTGTTTATAGCACGGTTTACTGAACATTTCAAGCACACAGTTGAGACCTACTGCTCAGGGAAAAAATAAATCCTTTAAAAATATTACTGCTTATTGATAACACACAGTCACTTAAGAGCTCAGATGGAGATATAAGGAGATTGTTTTCATGCCTGCTAACACAACATCCATTCAGCATCCCATTGATCAAGGAGTAATTTTGACTTTCAGGTCTTATTATTTAAGAAATGTATTTCTTTTCTTAAATTTTTTTTATTATTCTTTTTTTTTTTTCTTTTTTTTTTTTTTGAGACGGAGTCTCGCTCTGTCGCCCAGGCTGGAGTGCAGTGGCGCGATCTCGGCTCACTGCAAGCTCCGCCTCCCGGGTTCACGCCATTCTCCTGCCTCAGCCTCCCGAGTAGCTGGGACTACAGGCGCCCACAACCGCGCCCGGCTAATTTTTTGTATTTTTAGTAGAGACGGGGTTTCACCGTGGTCTCGATCTCCTGACCTTGTGATCCGCCCGCCTCGGCCTCCTCCCAAAGTGCTGGGATTACAGGCGTGAGCCACCGCGCCCGGCCTTATTATTCTTTAAGTACTGGGATACATGTGCAGAACGTGCAGGTTTGTTACAAAGGTATACACGTGCCATGGTGGTTTGCTGCAGCCATCAACCCATCATCTACATTAGGTATTTCTCCTAACGCTATCCCTCCCCTAGCCCCCCACCCCCTGACAGGCCCCAGTGTGTGATGTTCCCCTCTCTATGTCCACGTATTCTCATTGTTCAACTCCCACTTACGAGTGAGAACATGCAGTGTTTGGTTTTCTGTTCCTGTGTTAGTTTGCTGAGAATGATGGTTTCCAGATTCATCCATGTCCCTGCAAAGCACATGAACTCATCCTTTTTTATGGGTGTGTATGTGCCATGGTGTATATGTGCCACATTTTCTTTATCCAGTCTATCATTCGTGGACATTTGGGTTGGTTCCAAGTCTTTGCTATTGTGAGTAGTGCCGCAATAAACATACGTGTGCATGTGTCTTTACAGTAGAATGATTTATAATCATTTGGGTATATACCCAGTAATGGGATCGCTGGGTCAATTTGTATTTCTAGTTCTAGATCCTTGAGGAATTGCCACACTGTCTTCCACAATGGTTGAACTAATTTACACTCCCACCAACAGTGTAAAAGCTTTCCTATTTCTCCACATCCTCTCCAGCATCTGTTGTTTCCTGACTTTTTAATGATCACCATTCTAACTGGTGTGAGATGCTATCTTATTGTAGTTTTTCTTTCCATTTCTTTAATGACCAGTTATGAAGAGCTTTTTTTTTTCATATGTTTGTTGGCCACGTATATGTCTTCTTTTGAGAACAGGACAGAATGACTTATTGTTTCAGGATGATATACACCAACTCTGCCCAGACACCTAAGGTCAGATAAACACTGGCCCCAGATCTGCTCTCTTTTGGGTCCAGGTCAGCCCTGACCTGACTGGGACCACTTCAGTCTGGAGTTGAGCCCACCCGGAGCTCCCAAGGTGCTTTTGGTGACCCAGGCCAGCAGCCAATCAGCACCTGGCATTCCTTGGGCCCCAGTTATTGGTTCATGTTCCAGCACATGACTGCAGCTGGACCAATCAGATGGGGCTTTCTGTAGCTGGGAAAGCACAATGACCCCAAGCCCTTGGTGGACACCCGGTCTGACGCTGGCAGCAGCCTCTGGCTTGGGAGTGACTTCCTTGCATCAAGAAGTGGGAGCCCAGAAAGGCTGGCAGCATTGGATTCAAACTTAGGGCCATGGGTTCCCAGTCCTTTCCAGTGGCTTCTTTCTCACACATGGAGCTGCCCACAGGTTCCTGTCTCATCTCATTTCCAGGTGGACTTGTGAACAAGAACGGGCTGAATTCAGCCATCACCTCATTTAACGTGGAGCTGTCATTCAGGACGTGTGTCTCCATCAGATGAAGCCAGCCTTCCTGCGCATGGCAGAGCCGGAGCCCCAGTCTGCATAATTGACTCCAGCAATTTCCTCTCCTAACTACACCTGCCACTCTCCTCCCTACCCTGAAAGTAATGGAAACTCAGCTTCCACAGCCACCATGCCATTCACACCACCTTCATGTCAAGAGGGTCACAGCATCTCCGAGAGGTCAGCAGGGAAGGTTCCAGCATCCCCATCACACAGAGGAGGAAGCTGAGGCCAGGAGGGCATCTGGCTGGCTCAAGATTACAAAATCTTCCCAGGGCAAGAACTTGCATCTTCTCTATTCTCAGTAAATATTTCTCCTGGGCTATTTTTCTTATTACTTATCTCAGTAAGGGTTGTTTTCAGACCCTGTACCTGCAGTATGGTTTTGTGATAAAGGGAAGAACTTGGGTCTTTTTCTGTGGGGGAGGGGGAGACGAGGTCTCACTCCGTCACCCAGGCTGGAACGCAGTGGCACAAAAATGGCTCATTGCAGCCTCGACTTCCTGGGTTCAAGCAGTCCTCTCACGTCAGCTCCTGAGTGGTAGGACTACAGGTGTGAGCCACCACACCCAGCTAATTTTTAAATTTTTTGTAGAGAGGGGGTCTCACCATGTTGTCCAGACTGGTCTTGAGCTCCTGGCCTCAAGCCATCCTCCTTCTTGGGCCAGTCTTTCTTGATCTGGAATCCTGGGCCTTCTACTAACTGAGTGGACTTGCATAAGGAACTGATTTTCTCAAAGACTCAACTTTATCATCTAAAAACAGGATTAATTTTACTTACATTCTTAGTACATTCTCCAAAAACCTGATACTGTAAGCCACATCACCCTGTTTTTCTTCCAATCATATACCATCATCTCAAATTAACCTACTAATATATTTGTTGTCTTAGCTCCTTCTATAGGGGAGGTTGGTGAGACAGGAACCTTGTTTGTCAAGTTCATTTGCCCTCTGCCTTAGAACATGGCTAAAAACAGTGGTTGCTGGAGAAAGGATTGGTGGATGAGTGAGTGGACCAACTGATAGCTTAATTAATACATCAATTGATTAGACTCATCTTCTTGATCTGTAATGCCTTGGAATTAACAATATTTGTTTCTAATGCTGATGTTCTCTGATACAAGAAAGTTCTGGCTCTCCTAAGTACTGTTTCTGTAAGTACTTCAGTCAATTTTTGAAGCCCTTTGTCAAATCAATGAATAAAGTCTACATTGTCAAGTGATATAAAGGTTTCCTAGTTATCTGGTATATGTATCTTGCATTTTCACTTCCACAAAAGTCTAAATTTAAGGAATTCACCTATACCATGAATTCAGGTTAGCCACAGATCATAGAGAATTCTCCAGACATTGAACAAAGATGCTCCTACCCATGTTTCTCCCCAAATCATTGTATTGATGATGTCAATGTGAATTCTGCCTTGGGTCAAATTTTTACAACTTTACAGAGTTCACCTAAGAAACCTGTAAGTTCTCCAAAGCAGAACTGTCTATCCCTTCCCTAGGTGGGAGAAGAGAACACACTGGCCACTGAGTTACAGGTGGCAGGGCCGAGCAAACAGACATCAAAGACAATCTCCCAAGTCACCTGGCAGATTCACTCATCCTGTGATAACCTCTGATGCCAACTTCAGGGCACTGAGAAAGGCACCAAGAGGATTCAGCCTGTCTTCCTGTGCCTTTCCTCTTGAAAGGAAAGGAAGGATGGATGATTGGATCCTGATACCAGGTAAAATCAATTCTCTGAAAGCCACCCTGCTCATGAACAGTCCTGGTTATCACACAAACCAGAGTCCACAGAATACGTCTGCCCTTCAAGCTACTCACAGGAGAGCCTTTTATCAGTGACCCTTCCTCTTTCCAGTAATCCTCTAACTCTAACCATCTCCAGCCCTTCTTAAGCCAGGTGACCCTCAGCATCTACTCAAACATCATCCCGTAAGAAAAGACTGTCTCCTTTGACCAACAACCTAAATTAGCCACTCAGCCAGTCACTGTCTAAACCATCACCCTGTTTTCTCCGCTTAACACCACTAATCAGTCTCTGAGATTATCTTATTTACTTAGCTATTTGTTGATCTCTGCAGTATCCTTAGTTCCTGGCACATAATAGGAGCTCAGTAAATATCCATTGAATAAATGAAGGAATTTAAGCTATCCTGAAGCAAGGTGTCCAGTCCTTCCTTAAATGCATCCTACTAAACAAAAGCACAGTTGGATTGGTATCTTAATATAGACAGTAGATAGACAAGTGATGATAGATAGATAAGATAGATTGATAAGATAGGTAAGATAATTGACCCAGATGATATGTAATAGATGCTATACATCCAGCATCCATTCCCCTTTCCATGCTATCAGAACCCATTCGTTCAGATTGCAGGAAGCCCCTGATCTCAGGGAAGGCAGACCCCTATAGCAACCCCAAGAGGTGAATCATGTTTGGGGTAAATTGGTCACAGAGACCCCAGTCTCCCAGGTAAAGGATACATCCAGGGGCCGGCATGTAGTTCAACTCTGGGTAATAAGTGTAAGGGAGGCTACTTAGAAAGTAGGTAAACAGTTGGAAACATACAAAAATAACTATATATACATATATGTATATGAACATATGTATATATATTAGCATGCATATAAAGATAAACATGTCTAAATATGGGAGTAAGTGTGTATATGGTAACAAAGTGCTTTGTGCCAGGCACCGTTCTAAGAACCTGCCACATACAAGGCACTTAAGTCAAATATTGTTAAAGAGAGCGTTCTTGTTCCTTCGTCTTTCTTCCAGTCAAGAACAGAGATGTCCTGGCTAACACGGTGAAACTCCGTCTCTACTAAAAATACAAAAAATTAGCTGGGCATGGTGGCAGGTGCCTGTAGTCCCAGCTACTCGGGAGGCTGAGGCAAGAGAATGGCATGAACCCAGGAGGCGGAGGTTGCAATGAGCCAAGATTGTGCCACTGCATTCCAGCCTGAGCGACACAGCGAGACTCTGTCTCAAAAAAAAAAAAAGAACAGAGATGTAATGTCTATAGTGATAATAGCTAATTTTTACCATGAGGCTACACATCTGAGGCAAAGGCCAAAAAAATCTCGGGGAAGCTGGCCCTGATGCTATACAGCTGCTGAAACAATCTCCAGATATCTTGTCACATGGGAATATAAACTCCAACTAGTTTGAGCTCCTATTCATACAGAACTGGTTTTCTCAAAGACTCAACTTTATGATCTAAAAATGGGATAATTCTTATATTCTTAGCACACTCTTCAAGTGGAAGACACTCTTCCACATCCCCCAGTTTTTTCTTCCAATCACATACCACCATCTGAAATTGGTCTACTGATATATTTGTTCTCTTAGCTCTTCCCATGAACTATGTTTAGTTTGTTTGCCCTCTTTCTCAGAACAAGGGCAGAAACAGTGGGTTCTAATCATAGGCTTTGACGTGCAGCCAAAAGCCTTTATAAATGATATAGACTAGTTACAGGCTTTGTGAAGTTCAGGTCAGGATAAAAGAACTTGGGACCAATTGGACATTAGCATTCTGTGAAATGCAACAAAAGATAAAGAACATGAAAAATCAGTTAACTGAGGAGATGAGTGGCAAAAAGAAGGTACAGGAAAACACTGTCAGATATGAGCAACAACTGACACCAATTCTGATGGCTCAAACAGAATTTCTGAATTGGTAGCTTTTTATTCCAAGTTAAAATAGGATTTCTTTAATGAACTAGAATATGCGTTAGACCTCTTCTCCAAAGATACAGATGTGCATTTGACAGCAGCCACCCAAGACAGCAGGTTGCTGTTATTTTTGTAGATCTCTCTGATTTTCAGATTTGCATGACAGCTTATCTTACCCTTGGGTTCCCCATCCATTTTAACACCCCCTGCAAAATACACATACGTATTCTCAAAAGCATTCCTTGTTTTAAATATATAAACATCAAAGGAGAAACTGTCTTACTTTCTGTTTCTTATGCAAACTCCACATCTCAGTTAGGGTAAGGGTCTGTGAAATGACTCTTATGCTTTATCTCAGCTGATATTCCTACACTTAACCTCTCTGAAAGACTGTACTGGGTATTTATTTTTGTTTTTCTTTCCTTTCTCTAAATCTGAAAGGAAACAGTTTCAATATTGTGCACTCTTTATTTTTTTCTAGCTTGATTCTCAAGAATCTTATTATTGCTGATATCCTGGGCCACATTTTAACATCCTCCTGCCTTCAACCAAAATATTACATCACTTGTTTTTATATTAACTTCAATGAGGTTTAATTTGCAACCAATAAAATATACCTATTTAAAGTTTACATCCACAGGCAGCCCTCACTTTGCAAGGTTCCAATATGCATGAATTTCAATTACCACAAGATGGTTAAGTAACATCAACCCCCCAACAAAACAGTTCAATTTTCAGTTTCCAAGTTTCCTTAACTGTAAGCACATAAAGTACAAACCTCATTGCTAGCCCTTCAGCCCACAAATCACTACATAAATAACAGATGCACATCATGATGAGCGACCAGTCACATCCATCATTTCACATTCTCTTGGTGACTGGTTGTCGTGCATCCATTATTCAATTCACACACAGACAGCAAAGTATATCATTGTGTTGCCTCCTGGTCCCCCAGTGATAAAACCACCTGACACACACTGAAAAATTGATAATCAAAAGATGAAACTCACCAACAAAGATGAAAGTGCAGCAAAGACATATAAAGTAAAATTAAATGGTGAAAGTAACATTAAAATTAACCGTAAATGGAGTCGTGGAAGAAATAGCTGACTGAGGAAATGTTGGCACTCCCACCGTTCAGGGAACTATAGACATGCAGCCAAGAGAATGTGAGGACAGTGAACTCAGCAACATAAATGAGAAAAGTGGTTGTAACTGAGGGGAAGAAAAGTCCCAGAGGATGTGACACCAGCCAAGAAACCTCACATTAAAGGGATTCTTGGAGATATTTCACAGCATTCAAAGTGCAAAGGACAAAATGTTGGAGGTTGGTTCAACATTATAGAACAGTATGACAGTCTGCCAGTGCAGAGAAAAGCCCGCTGCATATCATAAGTCACACCATTAGGAGAGCTCAAGCAGTATTAAACTACTGTTGATAAATCTTTTTTTTTTTTCTTGTAAGCCGGAGTCTCATTTTGTCGCCCAGGCTGGAGTGCAGTGGTGCGATCTTGGCTCACTATAAGCTCTGCCTCCCGGGTTCACGCCATTCTCCTCCCTCAGTCTCCCAAGTAGCTGGAACTACAGGCGCCCGCCACCATGCTCGACTATTTTTTTTGTATTTTTAGTAGAGACAGGGTTTCACCATGTTAGCCAGGATGGTCTTGATCTCCTGACCTCGTGGATCCACTCGCCTCGGCCTCCCAAAGTGCTGGGATTACAGGCGTGAGCCACCCTGCCCAGCCTACTGTTGATAAATCTTATACAAAGAAATAAACGATTTTAATTCTCAATGTTGCTAATCTTTTAAATTACAATATGCTAAATAAATATTACAATTTTACTATTTTTTCATTTCCCTGTACATTTATAATCAACAGGGAGAGTTTGTACTGTTCTCACAAGACTTTTTAAAGGTCACAGAACAGTCACAGTTTTCTTTCATTCATTATTAATATTGAACAGTTTGAGCTTGCACAGTCATTTTCATGGCCCCACACTACCATGCAAAGCGAGGGCCACCTGTACTTAAAGCAACAGTATTAAATGGCATTTGGATACTGTTGCCTGTCCAAGGCTTTGGAAAAGGACTTGTTATTCTCTATTACGAAGGGAGATTAGCAAATTAGAAAGCTGTTAAAAACAGTAGAATCTGTTCTTGACCTAATCAGAAATGTTGAAAGAGAATTAAAATATTCTCCCTATGTGATTCAGTTTCATTTAACACAAAGCTCATGCACTGTGTAAACTCATCGTAACTTCTGGGATGAGTCTCCACTACACTCAGTCTTCACGACTTTCCTCCTGCAGACCCCACCCAATGTGAACTATCCAACTTCCAGTGCCATAATCCTCATCGAAATTCAGAGCCTCCCCAGAGCCCCAGCAAATCTGCTCATAACCCCACTCTGTGCTCTCCTAACACCCCAGACAGGGCTGGTAGCACACTTGCCACAACCACAATCACATCAAGTACGTTACTGGTTGCTTCACATCAGCCTTCCCTGTCAGATCACAAGGACGAGGCTCTTTGTTCCTTTTCCTCTCCATTGCATCCTACAGCCCAGCCCTGGGACTGGCATCTACTAGGTGCTCATTTAACATTCATTAAATGCTGTTGAATGAATGACTGTTCTGGGCCACTGCAGGAAATAGTACATTCCCTAAAGGGTATTCAGTACAGAAAAGCTATTAGTCCCTAAATAACCCATACAAATTAGAAAATGATCCCTCTTCCATCCCTCACAAAATTGTCATAATATACCAATTTGGGTACAAGGCACTTTCTTGCCACGTGCTGTACAACTGTCCTAGTAAAATCCTAAATCTACAACATCTAGAATGTGAATAAAATCGCCTTAAACATGCCATGAGCAGTGTGCAACCTGCACAACCTTACTCAGCAGTCCTAAGTGTGTTTAGACATGCTTAGGCTGGGAGGCCACTCAATGAGAACAGAAGCTGATCCTATTGCAGCCAGGCCAGATGGCCCTGTGCCGCTCTCCTGACTCCCAGCACAGGGACATGTCTGTCATTCCCCATGCATTCCAGAGTGGCTTCATCTACTGACACATTACAGATGCTAAAACCACAAAAAAATGGATTCCAAATAAAATATTAAACAATGAAACTACAGATGTAGAAAGTTACCCACATCATGACGTCAAACCACCATGCAAAAAGCTGATACAACAAATCTTATAAAGAAATCAAACAGTGACATTCTGGAAAAGCTAGACAAAAGGAAAGGAGCCCCTTCTGGTTGAGGAAGGCATGGGGAGGGGCCCAGGAGTGTGATGAGGTAGCTTTTGCAAGGCGACTTTTGGGTTTCTTTCAATGGGACTGCATCCTACAGTGACTCTCTGGGGATTAGGGACTCTGCTTTGTCTAGATGACAGCTCCAAACCATGGTGTCCCCATTACATGGTTAGACAACAGAACAAGGCTAAGGCAGCTCTGCTCCTGCCCTTCCAATGCCTCAGACCCCAGGGCACCCCCCTCTGTCTCTGCCTAGAAAACGTGCAGCCACTGGCAGTGACCAATACACCTTCAGGAACCCATTAGCCTATATTAACCCTGGAGAAGAACAGAAGCTTGGTTCTCTTTCTCATTTGCAATCCTGTGGGAGGCACAAGCTATTTAACATTTTCCTTAGGAGCTTAGAGCCAGCTACAAACACAGGGCCACGATCTAATAACATAATCATTATTTTTTCCTCATTTTCATCTGTGAAGAAAATTATATAGGTTATTTTATCAGATGGTGTTTTAAATGAGCTTGAGTGCTCATATATAATGCACAACAGTAGGAGCTGAAACTCAGGAGGAATTGAGAGGTTATTTTTTCTTTGCATGGAGGAGGCTGTGATAAGAGACGTAAAAAGAAACCATTTGTCATCTCATGGCAAATAGGCAGAAGAGACTGTCCTCAGCCTAGACCCTAACAGATCACATGTGTTTCTGCTTCTCCTCCTTTTGTGTTGCCACCAGGACCATGAAAATAATGTGCCAGACTAGATCCCTGGTCCTGGAAGAAGAATGAGAGACCCATGGCATAGAAGTTCCCCAGCTGAGCCACCACAGATGAACCCTGCTGGCTCAACTGTCCCCAAGTGACCAGCCCTTGCATAACAGAAAGTAAAAGACTGTTGCTCCAAGCCACTGAACTTGAGGGTATTTTATTATACAAAAGTAGCAACCAATACAACGATAAAAATGAAAACAGCAAAAGGTTAAAAGGTTAAAATGAGCATCATCTTGTTTTAAAAAAAAAAAAAAAAAAAAGATAGATGTGGAGAAAATAAACCAGAAATAGATGTGTCAAAACTTGTCTCTAGGCAATAGATTATTTTTATTTTATTCTTCCTTATGAATGTCTATGTTTCACAGATTTTCTAGACTAAGAAAAAAATGTTGAAAAATGAAATTATTAGCCTCAATTTCTGCATCATTGGTACAAAAGAAATGGAAAAGGGGGTTTTAATGTATGCTAGAGCTAGAAAGTAGAATTTAATGGAAAGGAAATAGGATCTGGGGTCAAAAGCCCAGAGCTTAATTTCTGTCACACTCGCCCCGATCCGTCTACAAGGTACTTCTCCAAGCCACCAACCAGTAAAACGAAGTTAAGGCTCCTAACAGGATTGTTGTAAGAATTAAGTATGAAAAATATATACAGAAAAGCCATTTAATGATGAATTAAACCAGAGTAACTCAACATCTGGCAACGAGGCCCAAGAATACACATGTTAAACCAGCTCCTGGGCCAGTCATGGTGGCTCATGGCTGTAATCCCAACACTTTGGGACGCCGAGGCAGGCAGATCACCTGAGGTCAGGAGTTTAAGACCAGCCTGGCCAACATGGTGAAATTCTGTCTCTACTGAAAATACAAAAATTACCTGGGCGTGCTGGCACATGCCTGTAATCCCAGCTACTTCGGAGGCTGAGAGAGAAGAATCACTTGAACCCGGGACGTGGAGGTTGCAGTGAGCCATGATCGCACCATTGCACTCCAACCTGGGCAACAAGAGGGGAACTCCATCTCAAAAAAATAAATAAATAAACTAGCTTCCCTAGTTATTCTAAAGCCCACTAGGGAAGAAGAACCACCAGCCTAAATTACCAAGAGTTTTTAAAAGAAATGCTGTGCTATTACTCTTAGATATATGTAATACCCTAATCAGCCTAAAGAAGAATATTCTTTCATTCATCAAAAAGTAGTCTGAAAGTGTCCTGGGGAAATTTGTTTAAACAGAAAGAAAAATATAAATTGGTAATGGGAAAATTAATATCCCTTTAGGGCTATGTTAATACGTATGTTAGTACCTAACTATCTATGTTAATGTATCAGTCAGAGTCCAGCCAGGAGACAGAAACCACACCAGTAACTGCACAGAAATGCAGTAATTTGATCAGGAATTTTTCAAAATAAGAATTACTAACTAATAAAAGATGGAGAACTAAGACCTAAAACCATGAAAATCCTAGAAGAAAACCTAGGTAATACCATTCAGGACATAGGCATGGGCAAGGACTTCCTGTCTAAAACACCAAAAGCAACGGCAACAAAAGCCAAAATTGACAAATGGGATCTAATAAAACTAAAGAGCTTCTGCACAGCAAAAGAAACTACTATCAGAGCGAACAGGCAACCTACAGAATGGGAGAAAATTTTTGCAATCTACTCATCTGACAAAGGGCTATTATCCCGAACCTACAAAGAACTCAAACAAATTTACTAGAAAAAAACAAACAACCCCATCAAAAAGTGGGTAAAGGATATAAACAGACACTTCTCAAAAGAAGACATTCATATAGCCAACAGACACATGAAAAAATGCTCATCATCACTCCCATCAGAGAAATGCACATCAAAACCACAATGAGATACCATCTCACACCAGTTAGAATGGCAATCATTAAAAAATCAAGAAACAACAGGTGCTGGAGAGGATGTGGAGAAATAGGAACACTTTTACACTGTTGGTGGGACTGTAAACTAGTTCAACCATTGTGGAAAACAGTGTGGTGATTCCTCAAGGATCTAGAACTAGAAATACCATTTGATCCAGCCATCCCATTACTGGGTCTATACCCAGAGGATTATAAGTCATGCTGCTATAAAGACACATGCACACGTATGTTTATTGCGGCACTATTCACAATAGCAAAGACTTGGAATCAACCCAAGTATCCATCAGTGACAGACTGGATTAAGAAAATGTGGCCCATATACACCATGGAATACTATGCAGCCATAAAAAAGGATGAGTTTGTATCCTTTGTAGGGACATGAATGCAGCTGGAAACCATCATTCTCAGCAAACTATCGCAAGAACAGAAAACCAAATACTGCATGTTCTCACTCATAGGTGGGAATTGAACAATGAGATCACTTGGACACAAGAAGGGGAACATCACATACCAGGACCTTTTGTGGGGAGGGGGGAAAGGGGAGGGATAGCATTAGGAGATATACCTAATGTAAATGACGAGTTAATGGGTGCAGCACACCAACATGGCACATGTATACATATGTAACAAACCTGTACGTTGTGCACATGTACCCTACAACTTAAAGTAAAATTAAAAAAAAAATACAGAAATAGCCCATGGAAGGAGCAGCTACCACCTCTAGAGCTGAGGGAGAGTACCCAAGGAACAAACAGAAGGAGTGCCCGCCCCCTAGCCTGAGGTTCAGCCCTCATGAGTGGGTGTGGCTGCAGCCTACGGGATGGTGGGGAAGTGTGCTGGGTGTCTTGAGCCACAGCTGGTCCTCAGCTGGTAAGCAGAGTCACACTCAATGGATGGCCCTTGCAGGCTCTGGGAGCTGTGCGGCAGGAACAAAAAGAAGAAGATACCAAAATCAGGAGGAAAAGCCTCTGATGTGCCTCACCCTGATGTGCCTCACACCGTCCCTCCAGCATCCTCTGCTGGAAAGGCCCAGTATTGCACCAGCTGACAAAGGAGAAATGTTTACAGGGTCCAGCTCCAAGACCACAAAGCACGGAGAGAAGGATGGTGTAGGAGATGACCAACAACAAAATGACAACTGGCATGTGCTCATTCTAGAAGGTTCAAGAGCATCTGTGCACAGAGTACCATCACACCTCACAGCACGATGTCTAGTGTCAATTTTTTCTCTCTACTGGGTGTTCAAAATCTGTGATCAGTAAACAACTAACATTATTGAAAGGCTTGATAAAGGGTTACAATTCTTAATTTCTGCAGAATGTAAACTTTCAGGGGAGGAAATGAAAACAGAAGTTAAGTAATGTGCTTAACATCACACAACAAAGTAGGGATAAAACAAGAAATAAAAATTGTCTCTCAGGCCAGTGTTCTTAAGAGCTTCCATCATATGTGTTTCCCATGAGTTCTTTAAATCAAGAGAGTGGTGACTGAGTAAGCCTGAAAGATTATAAAATGCTTTGTGCTGTGTTCCCAGTGAGCAGAGAGACCTGAAATTCATTTTCAAGGAGGGAACTGTGTGCATGTTTTCCACCTTCTTTCTTCAATAGAGCGGGAACAAGCACCATTACCTCCTACCTATGATGCCATGAATTGGCAACTTCTCAAAGATCTCCTTAGCTCACACGGCAGGATCTGAAAGAGAGGCTGTTTTCTAGAGACCTCAGAGCCTGGGTGGGTTCAGCAGAGCCGAGGAGGTAGACTCACTGAAAGTCATTAGCCTTCTTCATTAATAATGGAGATCAACCTGATAAATGCTTAGCAGCTGTTTCAACACACTGCTTGTTATCACAAGCATAATGTATCTCCACAATGATAAACAATACATCATGACAGCTGACAAAGTCTGGCCTATGAAGTGACATTTTCAGATGTGGCTTATATCAAACCATTTATTCTTAGAAACTTCCTTGGAACCAATCATTTCCCATTGCTAAAGGCAACTTTAGAGAGAATCTCTGATGACAATAAATATGGCTAAGTATCAAAACTTCATTGCTAATTCATGATGCAACCCAGAACTCCCAAGTTATTTTCTCACAGGGTAACACAGGAAACTGGCTAAGGGGCTCCCCATCAAAAACGGCCTATGTACTTCCACTTTTTTTTTTTTTTTTTTTTTTGAGACGGAGTCTCGCTGTGTCACCCAGGCTGGAGTGCAGTGGCCGGATCTCAGCTCACTGCAAGCTCTGCCTCCCGGGTTTTTACGCCATTCTCCTGCCTCAGCCTCCCGAGTAGCCGGGACTACAGGCGCCCGCCACCTCGCCCGGCTAGTTTTTTGTATTTTTTTAGTAGAGACGGGGTTTCACCGTGTTAGCCAGGATGGTCTCGAACTCCTGACCTCGTGATCCGCCCGTCTCGGCCTCCCAAAGTGCTGGGATTACAGGCTTGAGCCACCGCGCCCGGCCATACTTCCACTTTTTAATAACCCTACGCCTCCTTCCTAGCATAAGCCACCATCGTGTCTTGCCTGGACCTTTGCAAAAACCTCCAATCTTGTAACCCTCAGCCCATTTCCCACACAGCAGCCAGACTTCCAGATAATTTCTCAAACATAAATCACATCAGCTCCTCTGCTCAAACCCTCCCGTGACTTCCCACATTCATAGAAAAACATTCCCTCCCTTCTATGGCCCTGCAAGGCTACCAGCATCTCTGCCCTCATCTTTACCATGTCCCCTGGACTCTTGACATCCAGACCACCAGCTTTGCACCTGTTCCTGGAACACTCTGAGTCTTCCCTGTCTCTCAGCCGTCCCACACTTTTCATACCAGGGACTGTCTTCTCACCCTTCAATCCTTAGCTTAAAGTCACTTTCTCATAGGGTATGTTTTTCAAACTGTGAGTCACAATCTATTAATGGGTCAGGAAATCAACTTAGTAGACTCAATCATTTTTTAATAAAAAAAAGTAGAGTTGTGGTCATCATTATATTCATTAGTATTAATTTTTGGCAACCAAATAGTCCAAGATATCTGCCCGCATCTGCAACATGATAGGAGGTATTTCCTGACCCCCCAATGGCTTGGGAAGGGGAGGCCTATGACTTACCACCAATGAGTTGTGAAAAGAAGTGACATGTGTGACTATCAGCCCAGAGCACTCAATTGCCAGGCAAGACCCTCCAGAGTTCTTTTTCCAGGTGTGCCCCATTCATTCCACATAGACAGTTGGGATTGCTGGAGCCTTTGGTGGGGACAGACCTCTCTGCCTTCCCTTCTCTGTGGCCCCAGGAGACATAGTGGGCTCAGAGGAGGAGCTGAAAGTATATAGACAGTAACTCTCATTCTTGAAGAGCTCCCAATACCAGGAATCATCCAGAAAATACCAGATAAAAAGGAATTTCAAAAGCAGCAGGAAAGCATAGCTCAGTTTCCTTTAAATATTGCTTCTTGGCCATGTGCTAACTCAGGGCTGCACACGGGGCAGCAGGCAGACAGATCACAGAGTTGGCTGTTTCTTGGCATTCCTGGACATCAGGGTCTAGAAACACTGCTGGGCACCTGGAGCCAGGGACCACCGGCCCAGGGATGAGAATTCCTGAGCTGAACCCATCCTGTCTCATACTGAGTAACCCTGGGGAAGGCCCTTTGGGGCTTCAGTTCCTCACCAGCTACATGTTGAGGTTTTGTTAGATGCTTTCTTAAGTCATGAACCTCTTCTCTCTGGGGACTTCCGTTCATGGCAGCATGAAGTGCCTGGATTATTCCTCCCACTAACAGTAATTATAAAACTAAGCATAATTGTTTTTAAAAATAATAAGTTTTTGGACCCACTGGGAAACAACCAACAGCAGGCAGGACCTTGACAAGAGTTTACTCACAAGAGACTGAAACTGCATCAGAGAAGACCAGCTGTTGTATCCTGTAACCTGCCAGGCACAGAAGGCGTATAAGCTTGAAGTGACAGAGACCAGAAACCAGGACTTGAGAGAAACTGGCAATCTGGGGGACATGTAGGGACTCTGAAAGCCTGGGGACCACAGAAAGGATAATTCCCTGAATCTGAGTCTAAACTCTGCCAAAGTCTTGTTTTCACACTAAACTACTCAGGATCAAGGGAAACCTGCAAAGAGCCAGGCTTAAAAAGCAGCAAAACCAGGGAGGCAAATTTTGCAGTTTAAGTCTAGACAAGTTAACTACCTACCAGAACAACAACAACAAAAGACAAAAATCCTCAGAAGGGCCGGGTGCAGTGGCTCAAGCCTGTAATCCCAGCACTTTGGGAGGCCGAGACGGGCAGATCACAAGGTCAGGAGGTCGAGACCATCCTGGCTAACACGGTGAAATCCCGTCTCTACTAAAAATACAAAAAATTAGCCCGGTGTGGTGGCGGGCGCCTGTAGTCCCAGCTACTTGGTAGGCTGAGGCAGGAGAATGGCGTGAACCCAGGAGGCGGAGCTTGCAGGGAGCTGAGATAGCGCCACTGCACTCCAGCCTGGGCAACAGAGCGAGACTCCATCT
Source organism: Macaca nemestrina (assembly GCF_043159975.1). Lineage (NCBI taxonomy): Eukaryota > Metazoa > Chordata > Mammalia > Primates > Cercopithecidae > Macaca > Macaca nemestrina. The sequence continues at coordinate 7,446,435 of NC_092134.1, forward strand.
CAAAAGAAAAGAAAAGAAAAGAAAGACAAACTTGCCTAGGGCTGGGATTGGGGATGGAAATTTATGGCAAATATATATGTATATTATATATATGTGGGAACTTGGGAGGTGATGGGTATGTTCTGTTTCTTTATTGTAGTAGTGATTACACAATTGCATTCATTTGCTAAAATTCCCAGAATGATATACTTAAGAAGGGTTAATTGTATTATATATAAGTTATGCCTTACAAAAGCTTCTACCAAAAATATATACATATACACTTTTCCCAATCTCCTGAAGGCTTTAGAAGCCAGAACTCTTTGAACTACAAGCGAAGGAAACTTAACATTTATTGGCTTAATCAAAAAAGTCACCCACAGACTCCTGCAAGTGAAAATTCCAAATGTAGCTTGGGTATGTCTGGATCCAGGGATTCAAAGAACCCACCAGGAATCTGTTCTCATTATCTCTTGTCTCTTCTTCATTTTTGAGGATTTCACTCCTAGGCAGTCTCTCCCTTCATGGTGGCAAGATGGCAGCTGGAAGCCCCTTCAAGCGTTCCAGCAAAGGACCAAGGACTGATTGTTGTTGAACCATCTTAATCACAGTCACACTGTACACAGTGACACACAGTGGTCAGGGAGAGGCAATATGCTGGTCAGCTAAAACAGGACCGTGTCGGCACCAAATCTCATGTCTGTGTGGCAGAGAAAGGTATTTCCCCAAAGGAATATCATGGTGCCATGACCAGAAGAAGACAGAATTCATCTTGAGCAGGTGAAGACAGTGGACATCCACACTGGTGTGTTCTGGTTGGGAAATGCAGAGCAATCTGCGCCTTCATGACCACCTGCCCTATTCTAAGGATGTATCCTAAATGATCTATCGTTTGTGTGGCCCTTCCTACTGTAGAGAATACCAGAAAGGTTTATTGCAGCCACAAACTGCAAAGAGTTCCTATAAGGCTCTTCTTAACTAATTTACAGGCAGCAAGCACAGCATTCAGCAGTCTCTGACTCGCTTTATTTATACAAACATTAACCTTGGAGAGCGAGCTGCATGTGTAGTCCTTGACCCAGTTCAGCAGCCTGGGGTCACTTCATTTCCATTAACGTTGAGCCTCCTCCCTTTGTGATTATGGTTGCCCCCACAGCCCTGGAGGTCACGCTTACTCAGTATTAGGTAATCTCCCTCTCCCACAAAACAAGCCTACAGTTTATATTCTGTAAATCACACAGCCATTTGACCCATAGGAGTAATCAATTAAAAGATAAGTTCTGCTTACCCAGTTTCATGGCTTTGATTACTATTGTTTTCTGGAAAGACAAGAATATTGCTAGATATTCAGCACTTACTGTATTATTTCATATTCACAGCAATACCAAGATGTCTGCAAAGTCATTCATTCATTCAGGGTCACTGTGTCGGCCCTGCATAATCTGCCCACACTCTACACCCACTGCTCCTCTGACCTCAGCCCTACCACTCTCCCCTTCGCTCACTTTACTCTGATTCCATGTGGCTTCTTGCCATCATGCATTGACTGCTGGACAGGTGTAGAAGATGGCATAGAGATGAGTGGAATAAAGTCTGAAATACAGAGAATTGGGAGCTTATCATGAACATCTGTTTTTTGGGGTCAACCCTTTACCCATCTTCCCCTCTTCTGATATCAGCAACTTCGTTAGTATCTCTTGGAGGAAACCTCTTTTTCTAGACCCTAAGTGAATGTGGCATATGGAGAGCTGGGAGCTGAACCCATCCCACAGTTCCATGGATGAAGAACCTGACCCAGGCCACCTAATGAGCCTCTTTCATCTCCCTGGACACAGTGATTATTCCAAGTTAAAATATGAAATTTAAATCTGCGACTATACTTGAAAGTTTTTTTTTAAGTTCCAGGGTACATGTGCAGGATGTGCAGGTTTGTTATATAGGTAAATGTGTGCCATGGTGGTTTGCTGCATCTATCAACCCATCACCTTAAGCCTGGCATGCATTAGCTATTTTTCCTGATGCTCTCCCTATCCCCCACCCTCCTGCAACAGGGCCCAGTGTCTGTTATTCCCCTCCCTGTGTCCATGTGTTCTCACTGTTCAACTTCCACCTATGAGTGAGAACATGCAGTGTTTGGTTTTCTGTTTCTGTGTTAGTTTGCTGAGGATAATGGCTTCCAGCTTCATCCATGTCCCTGCAAAGAACATGATCTCCTTCCGTTTTTATGGCTGTATAGTATTCCACTGTGTATATGTACACAGTTTTTTTTAATCCAGTCTATCAGTCTATCATTGATGGGCATTGGGGTTGATTCCATGTCTTTGCTATTGAGAATAGTGCTGCAGTGAACATAAGCATGCATGTATCTTTATAATAGAATGGTTTATATTCCTTCGGGTATATACCCAGTAATGGGATTGCTGGGTCAAATGGTATTTCCGATTCTAAACCTTTGAGAAATCACCACACTGTCTTCTAAAATGGTTGAACTAATTGACATTCCCACAAACAGTATAAAAGCATTCCTATTTATCTGCAACCTCGCCAGCATCTGATATTTATAATCTTAATAATTGCCATTCTGACTGGTGTAAGACAAAAACAAGCAATGGGGAAAGGATTCCCTATTTAACAAATGGTGCTGGGGCAACTGGCTAGCCATATGCAGAAGGTACTTAAAAAGCACTACAGTCATCCCCAGGTATCTGCATAAGATTGGCTCCAGGATCCTAGAACTTGAAGGATGCTCAAATCTCTTACATAAAATGATACAGTATTTTCATATACCTATCCATATCCTGCTGTGTAGTTTAAGTCATCTCTAGGTTACTTATAAGACTAAAACAATGTAAATTCTATGTAAATAGTTGTTAGACCAGATTGGATTTTTTCAATTTGTATTATTGTTTATTGTTGTATTGTTGTTTATTGTTGTATTGGTTTTTATTGTTAAGTTTTCTAATATTTTCCATTCATAGTTGGTTGAATCCACAAATGCAGAACCTAGGGATAGGGAGGGATGACTTCATTATCATATAACTGAATTTCTAAGCCATAAGTATGATAGGGGTCACCACATTGACAGAGACTGTCTGGACTTCTGAGAAAAGTAGAGCCTAGAAATCAATAAAGACACATATGGGTCCCTGGATTCAGCTGTTTCTGAAATCCCAAGTATCCCTGGACTATTAGACTTTCTGTTACATGAAACTGAAATAAGTGACTGAATAACGGTCATATTCTAGGATCATCTTCCTAGATATGAAATGTGCACTTCTCATTTCCTGAGAAAGCAAACAGCATCATCAGAATGGAGGACATCACACAGTCCAACAGCGGCCGCATTGCTGATGCTCGTCTAGCACCCTGTATAATAAGACACCAAAATAATTAAAAGCCTGCTCTCCAATACACTCAAAAGAACAGAAGGCAAGGCTTTGAAGAGATATCTGAACACCCATGTTCACAGCAGTGTTATTCATAGTAGCTATAACATGGCAGCAACCCAAGTGTCCATCAACAGATGAATGAATGGATAAGCAAGATGTGGTCTATTCATATATAATGGAATAGTATTCAATCTTCAAAAGGAAGGAAATTCTGACACATGCTACATGGATGAGCCTTGAGGACAACATGCTATGCAAAGTAAGCCAGCGACAAAATAATAAATACTATATGAATCTACCTATATGAGGAAAATCAGAGAGACAGAAAGCACCACAGTGGGTGCCAGGGGCTGAGAGGAAAGGGGAATAGGGAGTTAGTGTTGAATGGGTACAGGGTTTGAGTTTTGCAAGATGAAAACAGTCCTGGAGATGGATGGTAGTGATGGCTGCATAACAGTATGAATATATTTAGTAACACTGACCTGTACACTTGAAAATGGTGATGATAGTAAGTTTTGTTATATTTTACCACAGTAAAAAATTCAGGGAAAAAAAATCTACCATCTAAAGACATTATTTTCCTCCAACAATCCTGACCTCTACCCTACCAGACCCTTGAAGAAAGACATTGTTGAGCAGCAACATGGACGCAAGCTCTGTTTTCTCTCTGGGTTAAAGGTATGCATTAACGTACGGGTCAAAGAGCAAATCAAATTCATGCTAACTTTTCTAACTCATACATGATTTTACGTTTCCCAGAGTGGCTCTGCACCACCTTTGGTGAGGTCTCTGCACTTTGAGGAAGCAGACGCTCACTTCGTTAAAACACCAGGTCTCGGTGGACTTGCAGGGTTGCATCTGTCTATGTCTCCTCCCTCGATTTGGTGGAGTCATTTAGGCAGGAGAGCACTATGGAAGCTGAGGAATGCTGAACACTCTCGCCTTTTAGGGTAACATTTATAACACACTTTGGCATATTAAAGGCTCTAAGAAGTCCTGTGGTAATGAAATCTACCTACCTTTATCTAATTAAATTTCTTCCATATTTATTTGACACTCCAACCTCTCATTTTTCAAGGCCCATGCAGTCACATCCTGTGTGCCAAAAAATACATGAGAGAGAAGGCTGTTTTAATGAACATCTGTCCAGTGATGCAAAACCTCAAGAGGCTAAATCAGAAGAGACAGTGTCCGGACAGACAGAATCAGGGTGCCAGGGTCAAGCCCTAGCTCCCACATAAGAGGCTACCTGGCTCCTTCTGAAACTCAAGTTTCCTGCTCAATAACAAATATTTGTTGAGGACTTTCTATATGTGTCAGGTGCTGTTCCGAGGACTTTCTATATGTGTCAGGTGCTATTCCAGGTGCAAAAGATATAGCAAAATGTGTCGTGACAATGATTATTATGAAGAAAAACAAAGCAAGAAAACTTAAGCAGCACAACAGGAGTTGGTCATTCTCTCCAGGGTGATCAGGGAAGGCCTCTCTTACCAGGTGATATTTAAGCAGAGACTGGATTGAACTGAAAGCATGAGTCTTGTAGACATCTGAAGGAAGAGAAGCCCAGGCAGAGGGAACAGGAAGTGTAAAGGCCCTACGGCAAGACCGTGTACGGCACATCTGAGAAACAGAAACAAGGCCAATACGGCTGGAGGGGAAATATCAGAGAGACAGAGAGTGATTAGGAGGTGAGGTCAGAAAGGTGGCTGGGGCCAGATCCAGTGAGGTCTACTAGGTCATGATAAGGATTTCCAATGTTCTTCTGAGTGAGAGAAGATGACAGTGGAACCATGGATCAGAGGTTAGACGTGATAGGTCTGGCTGCTGTGTAGAGAACAGACTGTAATGAGCCAGGGTAGAACCAGGAGAGATTACACCACAAACCAGACAAGAGATGCTGTGGACTTGAGTAGTCACTGTAGAGGTCCTGAAAAGTCTGGATTAGGGACTGGATAGCCACAGCGGCTAGATTAGTATCAGATAAAGTAGATTCCATAGCACATAATATTACCATGGACAAAGAAGTTAGTCTCATTGTGATATAAAGTTCAATTAATCAATATAATATTACCATCTTAAATTTCATATATCTAATAACAGAGCTTCAAAATGGATAGAGCAAAATCTGATAGAACTACAAAAAAAAAAAAAAAAAAAAAAAAAAAACAGAAAAATCTCCAATAATAGTAGGATATGTCAAAACCCCCTCTCAATAATTGATATCAAAAAGTGGGAAAAGAATCCGCAAGGACTTAACAGACTTGAATGAAACAATCAACTACCTTGACCAACTGACACTTATAGAATAATCCACTCGACAACAGCAGAATACATTTCTCAGTGTGCACGGAGCATTTATCAAGAGAGATTATCTCTACACCATAAAGCAAGTCTTAATAAATATAAAAGGAATTAAGTCATACAAAGTATGTTCTCAGTTACAATGGGATAAATGTTAGAAATCAGTAATAGAAAGATATCTAGAAAATGCCCCCCACTGGAAAATCTATAACACGTTTCTAAAACTTATGGACCAAAGAAAAAATCAAAAGCAAAATTAGAGAACATTGTGAACTGGATGAAAATTGAAAATACAACATATGAGAATTTAGGGGAAAATTTATAGCACTAAAGAAAGAGAAAAGTCTACATCAGTGACCTCTGCTTTCACCTTAATATACTAGAAAAAAGAAAATTAAAACCAAAGTAAGCAGACAAAAAGAAATCACAAATATGAGAGCAAAAGTTAATGAAATATGAAAATATAATGCAAAATCTATGAAATCAAAAATTGATTATTTGAGATTATTAAAATTGATAAAACTCTAGCCAGACTGATCAGGAACAAAAGAAAGAAGAATCAATGCCAGAATAAGAAGGGTGACATCAGTAGAGAGTCTAGACATATCAAAAACATAACAGGGGAATATTATGAATGACTGCATGTCAACGTTCACTCAAAATGAGACCCAACGACTCATCAAAGAATTGTGGAGACGAACAAGGGCCTGCCCTCACAAAGCTTACATTCCCAGGAAGAGAGAGCTCATAAGTTGCCAAACACATGTCTAACCAGAGGATTTTGGAGAGTGCTTATTCTGTGAAGGAAAGAAACCAGATGGGTGTCATAACGGGTCACTGAGAGACAGTACCATTACTTCATCAACGGGAACATGCCTGAACATGCCTGACCTAAGACCTGGACGGGGAGAAGATGGAGCTGCTCTTGGGGTCAGAGAGAGCCTGTCAGAGAGAAGGATGTATTCCAAGGCCTTGCAGTGAGAACAAGACTGGCCCATTCCAGAAAAGAAAGGAGGCCAGCAGGGCCAGAAAGTATAGGAAAGGGATGAGAAGTGAGGGAAGAGGGTGGGCAAGAGAAAGCACACAGACTTCTTTTGGCCACTTAAGAATGTGTGTGTCCGCATGTTCTCACTCATAGGTGGGAACTGAACAATGAGATCACTTGGACTCGGGAAGGGGAACATCACACACCGGGGCCTATCATGGGGAGGGGGGAGGGGGGAGGGATTGCATTGGGAGTTATACCTGATGTAAATGACGAGTTGATGGGTGCTGACGAGTTGATGGGTGCAGCACAGCAGCATGGCACAAGTATACATATGTAACAAACCTGCACGTTATGCACATGTACCCTAGAACTTAAAGTATAATAATAATTAAAAAAAAAAAAAATGTGTGTGTCATGGCGTCATTCACATTGCAATGGGAAGCCAACAGAGATTTTCATCAGCAGACTCATACAATCTGTTTAATTAATTAAATAGAGGGCCTGCCTGTGGTGTGGAGAACAGATGACAATGACACGGGAGTGGAACAGGGAGACCAGACAGGAGGCCAGGACAGGCAGTTTGGCAGGAGATGGTGGTGGCTGGGCTCGGGTGCTGGTAGTGGAGACGGAGTGAGTGGCTGAACTCTGGATATATTTTGGAGATTACAGATCCTAGGACTTACTGATGGGCTGAATATGATGCTTGAAAATGGAGAGGCAGCCGAGGTAACTCCTATATTTTTATTCCGAGCAACAGCGTGATGATGGTGCCATTTGCTGATATAGGAAAGACTGGCGGAAGGTTCTGTTAACACCAAGAATGGGACTTGAAGAACCTCCTGAACCCTGGAATTACCAAAATCTTAGTAAACCCTTTACAAATTAGGTTTTCAAAAATGAATGCCTCTGGCAGAGTTAATTAACAGGAATTCCACTGAATAAGAGGCTTGTTCTCAGAGTTACAAATGATGCCCTTTGAACTTGGACTCACATCAGAATCATTAAGCATTGAGCCCACAGATGAGGAATAGAAAGTTTAATTGATTGGCAACAGAGCAAGAATGAATTCCTGGTGAAAATGGAAGGGGTCCCTGACCAAGTGACTGTCTAATAACTGATCACTTGAGATGTGCTTGCTGGTGTGCCGCTGAGGAAGGTCCGTGTGTCTTGTCTGAGATGTGACAGCCAACAGCACTATCCCTAAAATCAGTGATGGCAGCCCAACAGAGACCAGAGTTATCTGCACCCTAACCCTGACCCGAACTCCTCACATGGCTGTTCCCCATCACAGAAAGCTGGGACCTGGGAGATGTGAATTCTTAGGTCAGTTCAGTGCCCCCAGCTGGATGTCATAAATAAACTCTCTCTGAAGCAGAGTAAGAACAATATAAATAACCTGGGAAGAGTCACCCCATGCCTCAGTTTCCCTTGGAGGGTGACCTTAGTTAGATGATCAACAATGTTTCCATCTAAATCAGATACACTCTGTGAGCTTTCAGCTGCCGAAGCACAACGGATGGAGACTTGAGATGGGGATGACGATGCTGACGCCAACAGGAGCCAAGCGTGCACATGGGGGAAGCAGGCCTGGCTGGGGATGGGCGCAGTGTGGAGATCTGCGGAGTCTGGGGGTGGTAGATGAGTGTGTGGACTCTGGAGTCCAGTGTCCTCTGGGGAGGTGCTGTCATCCCCATGTAGCAGGTGGAGACACCGAGGTTCACGGATGCCCAAGGACGTGCCCCAGGTCCCACAGCCAATAAATGGCAGAGCAGAAATTCGAAGCCAGGTTGGCCTGGCTCTAGGACCCAGTGCTCCCAACTCTGTGCTTTAGAGATTTGCCATCTGTGGTCCCTGATATGCCACCTCCTAGATTTCCCTGCTCAGCCTGGCTGAGACAAGAACAGGACCTGCCGTCCCCATCCAGGAAGAAGCTGACTCAGCTTCTACCTCTGCTCGCCTCTGCCTGCCTCTGCCTTTGTCATGAGGAAACAGCCAGGAATGGCATCAATCGGTATCTCTCGAACACACGTCCTCCTTCCTCTGCCAGTGATGCCCCTCACTGTAGCCATTGTCAAGAATGGATGTCCACCCCAGGTGACTTGGAAGGCCACAGACCAACAAAAGGCACCCAAAGTTCCCAGGAAGGCCCCTGGAACAGTGGAAGTAGCACAGAAGGGGTGCCAGCAGGTGGCTTTAATGTGTCTTTCTGCCGCCTGGAGTCTTCGAAAGCATTTGTGTTTCGTGTGTTGGTTTGTTTTGCTTTTGGAAATTTATCCTAGTGCAGTGTTTTATGGGAATTTTTTTAATGCTTAAACAGTTTTTGAAGGGTAATACAGTTGACCCTTGAATGACATGGGTTTGGACTGTGCCGGGACACTCACACATGGATTTGCAGGATGCAAAGCCCGTACATGAGGAAGGCCAACTCTTTGTATAGGGGGGTCCCCCAGGGTCTACTTTGGGACTTGAGTATGCCCAGATTTTGGTATACATGGGGGTGTCCTGGGATCCATCCCTCAAGGATACCAGGGACAGCTGGACATATATCCCGTTAATTAGATGATCAATAATGTTTCCATCCAAATCAGATATACTCTGATTTTTTTTAAACCTCAAAAAGAGTAAACAATAAGTCTCCTATTGGTAATATCATATTTATCATATTTATCATATTTCTTAGCTAGGTTTTAAAGGCATGGCATGCATATTTATTTACTGATATTTTTTCAGGATAATTGCCCCAGTTCACATCCTTAACCTAATGACAGATGCAAAGCCCTATTTGCCATGTAAGGAAACATATCCACGGGTTCTAGGAATTCACATGTGGGCACCTTTGGAGGGCCATTATTCTGCCTACCACAATGGATATAAGGTTTTGCCCACAGCATGATTTGGTTATTTTCAAATGATTCATCTGGTAAAGAAGGTATCTTTAGCTAATGATGAATAAACAACATTTACTGAATATCTACCATGTGCCAGGCAATGTTTTAAGTACTTACTTATATTAACTTGTTTAATCCTCACAAACAATGTGTGAGGTGGGCACCATCATTGACGCCATATTACAGACGAGATGCACCTGAATGGAGTGGATGGTGCAGTGTTGGAGAGCGAGTTCGTGGAAGTCCTGGATGTGAGTCCCAGCTATCTGCCAGCAGACTCTGCAGCCTCTCAGGAGGTTTATGATACAAAAAACAGAATGATCACCCCTGGAGCCAACAGAACCTGCCAGCCAGTGTTGCTTCCTACTGAAGCTTCCTGATGCTTTACGTTTGGGAGATTCAGATGAATGGCATCGTCCCTGGGAGATGGTGCCTCTTAAGGACGGCAGCCTCTGTTTAACTCTGACATGCAACCACTCTGTGCAGCAGTCTGCCACCACCTTGCCAGGAAACTGTGTGCAGATTCAGCCACAGCTTACAGAGCAAAGACCTGACACCCTGTCCTTCATTCTTAAAGGTCAGAGGAACAGCAAGGTCGGGGCCACCCGACACGCAGCCTGTGGAAAACATGCCCAGATTCAACCCACCTCCCTGCAGAAGCAATCCCGGCTTGTTGTGGCTGCTTTTCACATGGGAATTCTTAACAACCCACAAGGCAAGTTACAGAAAAAGTCTGATGTGGTTGTAAAATCAGAGTAGAGGCATAGTCCCCCAAGGAAAGTAGACTGTGTTCAGCTGCCTTTGGTTTCTTGCTGCCTGGACAGGTAGAAATTTACTCCATCTGTAAGCTCCCCTCTCCTGCAAAGAGTGTGGGACCTTACAACCATCACCTGTGCAAAGTGGACATTTTCCAGAGTCAAAGGTGGTTCTGGAGAAAATGCAAAGGTGGGCAAGTCTGCCCCAACTACTCTCTTGGTCTTTTCTAAATACTCTCACGCCTTGTTTGTCTCAGAAAAGAATCCAGCAGCTTCTTCAGCTGAGTCTAATTACAGAAAGACCAGTACCTTCACCCCAGGAGTTCAGCGTGGTCTTTAATCGTGACAGGGAATCTTTCCTCCTTCATTTAAAAAAAAAAAAAAAAAAAAAAAAAAAAAAACCTTTCCTGAAATCCATGATGGCAAGAACTGAGTCTCCCTCAACAGGTGCTGGCTCTCAGCCTGGTGCTGGCACACAGGCCCTCAGTCAAGGTGTGGGAGGAATGACTGGCAAACAACTCTTTAAGTCTCAGCAGCATTTCACAGGTTACCAAGCCCTGTGGGACTCCCAGTTAAACACAGTGGGCTGGAAACTTGATTCATCTTTCCCCCCCCTCAGGATCTCATTAAAATCAGACTAACAAAATGAAAAAGTCAAAAACTCTCCACACAAAGGGGCCATCAGTGACAGAAGAGACCAGTCTTTTCTGGAACAATGGTGGTAACAGATGAAGTGAGTAGGGATGCCTATTACAGAATTTGAACAACAAATTAATATTAAGTAGAAGCACTGGGTTCTACAAGGAAATATAAATGTGATAAAACTTAGTGTAAATGCATATATTAGGTATATAGGCTACATACAATTAATAAATACCTAGGCAGAAGTCTCACGGTGCTGTTTATTCATCTGTCAGGGAAGAGAATCAATCGACAGCGGCACTGTCCAACACATCACTGCTGGAAGGTTCTATATCTGTGCTGCCAAATGTGGAAACCACTAGCTTCATGTGGCCGCTGAGCACTTGAAATATGGCAAGTGCAACTGAGAAACCGAATTTTAAATTTTATTTAATATTAAATTTAATTTTAATAGCCACGTGAAGCTAATGGTTACCATATTGGATAGCTTCAGGTTCTATGCTAAAATTAAACTGTGGCATCTGAAAGAGTGGATGTAACTGTACTGGTGGTAGTGATGGAAATAATAGTAATAATAAAAATTGAAAGAGTAATGGTGGTGGTGATGGTAATAATAGTAATAATAAAAATAAGGACTCTAATCACTGACTTGTTTTTATACCATAAACCTTTTCCCCTTAATCATAGTAAGATGATTTTTGCTTACCATTTTGTTGTTGCTGTTGTTGTTTGGGTTTAGTTTGGTTTTGGTTGTGGGGTGGGAAGTTTGAGACAAGGTCTCGCTTTGTCACCCAAGCTGGAGTGCAATGGCATGATCATGGCTCACTGCAGCCTCGACCTCCTGAGTGCAAGCAAATCCTCCCACCTCAGCCTCTGGAGTAGCTGGGATTACCGGCATGTGTCACCATGCATGGCTAATTTTTAAATGTTTGTAAAGACAGGGGTCTCACTACGTTTCCCAGGCCGGTCTCAAATTCTTGGAGGCAAGCGATCCCCTGGCCTCAGTCTCCCAAAGTGCTGGCATTACAGGCATGAGCCACCGTGCCCAGCCAGCAAGGTGATTTTTAAAAACCAGTATTTCGGCCGAGCGCGGTGGCTCACTCCTGTAATCCCAGCACTTTAGGAGGCCAAGGCGGGTGGATCACAAGGTCAGGAGATCGAGACCATCCTGGGTAACACGGTGAAACCTCGTCTCTACTAAAAATACAAAAAACTAGCCGGGCGAGGTGGCGGGCGCCTGTAGTCCCAACTACTCGGGAGGTTGAGGCAGGAGAATGGCGTGAACCTGGGAGGCGGAGCTTGCAGTGAGCTGAGATCGCGCCACTGCACTCCAGCCTGGGCGATAGAGCGAGACTCCGTCACAAAAACAAACAAACAAACAAAAAACAGTATTTCTTGTAGTGATTAATGGTTTTTTGAAGTTCAGAAACTTCATATTAAATTATTTGTCTTCTCTTAAATGTAAGTAAAACGAAGGACTTAGCACTTAATAAAGAAAAAACCCAGCACACAGAATATGCTCCCATTTTAAATAGGAAGTTCGCCGGCCACTTCCGTGTCCAGACACAGTCATCTCTCTGCCTATACGTGGACTTTGACTCCATACGTGGAACAATAATTTTCCAGTATTACTGCTGGCTATGTCGGGGGTGCTGAGATTGTGATTTTTCCACATATTGTTTTAAAATGTTATAATGAACATGCATCATTTTAAATAAAAATAACAAAGCCTCTTAAGATTTTGGCTGAAGCAGGTTGTTAGGTGCCAGGGGTCGTGGGCTGTGCTGAGCTGGCTCGGGCTGCAGGAAGGAGCCTTTTTATGCTCACGCTCAGGAAAACGGGGAATCCCTGGAAATCACAGGTCCTGAGGACACAGCGAGTCCGGCCCGGCAGGGGCTCCGGGAGCCTCCGGCGGGGAGGGGAGAGCGCGCGGCCAGTACAACCCGGTCTGCGGCGCCATCTAGCGGGCGCGCCGGGACCGTCGCCCACGAGGCCCTTCCCCGGAGGAGAGGCTAATGCCAAACAAAATGCCATCGCGACCCCTTGTCAAAATAAAGCCATTTAGAGAAAGACTTGCTGGGCTCTGCAATCAGCTGTGCGAGGGAAAAACAAGTGTTTAGGAACATTCTCTCGCTGTTTGTCTCAGGCGGAGTGCCCTGGGAAGGGGAGAGGCTGTAAAAATGATTTACAAGATGCATCTATTCCGATTGGTCAGTGGCCACGCCACCCGGCTACGAAATATGTTGAATTTCACCACTGTCTTAAGTATTTCCCCTTCAAACAAAAATAAGAAACAAACTCTTAACATTTATCATACATGCATTATGTGACAAGCAGTGTGCAAATACTGCTTCACTTCATCCTCATGATAACAAGGTTATTCTGGCTTCTGGTAGGAATTATATTACACTTTTCACAGACAGGATAGCTAAGGGGCACTGTGTTGAGGGTCACACAGCTTTAAGCCAGGTTGGATTTGAACGACAGCAGCTTGATTTTCTTAAGCACATGCATCTCACATCTCCCCAGCTGTGGAGAAGGGGCCCTTTCCTGAGCAGTAGAAAGGCTGGCAAAGTGACTGGCTGGCCAGAGCTCTGGTTTGCCAAACATAAACATCAGGCTTGCAGCAGGCAACTCAATGTCAAAGTGCTCGCAGACAGCCTGCATACTCACACCCCCCAAGCTGTGATACATTATCTAGTTCGCCATCAACAGTGAGTTGTTTTTTTAAAAGAAAATTATTGTCTCAAAATACAGGTTCCTAAGGCCAAGTGTGGTGGTTCGCGTCTGTAATCCCAGCACTTTGGGAGGCCAAGGCTGGCAGATCACCTGAGGTCAGGAGTTCAAGACCAGCCTGGCCAACATGGTGAAACTCTGTCTCTACTAAAAATACAAAAATTAGCTGGGCATGGTGGCACACACCTATAATCCCAGCTACTCAGGAGGCTGGGGCAGGAGAATTGCTTGAACTCAGGAGGCGGAGGTTGCAGTGAGCCAAGATCGCACCATTGCACTCCAGCCTGGGCAACAGAGTGAGACTGTCTCAAAAAAAAAAAAAAAAAAAGAATACAGCTTCCTGATTATTTTACTACCTTTAAGGGGATGTAAAATAGGACTATAAAATCCCTTGCCTAATCACTCTCAATCTGGGGATTCCGGGCTCATCCTATAAGCAGGATAATTCCAGGGCAGGAGTCTCTGACGGATGCGCTGCACGACAGCCATCCTTGTGAGACAGGTTATAAATATTAATGATATTGACGGAGTCTTTAAACATTTGTCATGTCTTATCCCTGCCGTTGAAGCACCCGGAATTCCACTACTTTGTTGCTCTGACTGACAACCACCCATTTCCCTCCTGAACTTGCTTAGCTGGGTCTATTTTTCCCTTTCACCTTCAGAAATTATACATCAGCAAAGGTTTTCCCAAATAGAGGCAGGTCAGCTGAACCAAACATCTTAATGGGCTTTTCCCTTCCTTTCCACTGAGCTGACTCCAGTTCACTCTCCAAGAGCCATCCTTTAATATTGTTATTTTTTAATGTAAGTTAGGAAATGGCGTAACAGCTAAATCCAGTTATGGAGCCACTGTGGCGATGGGTTTACTAAATGGTCTCCCTGGCACCACGTGCTGGAATAACAGTGTAGGTAGTTGGCTTGCAGAGCCAGGAATGCCACAATGGGATGCCCACTCTGCACCAAGTACTACGGCGGCATTTACAAAGCACATGGCTTTCAGCTCAGCCGACAAAGACGGTTACTTGTGGCCATTGGTAAAGTGTACTCAGTGGACAGGCATTCTCCCTGACAATTTAAAATTGCTCCTTTCAGCTGTGAGAGGGTAGGATCAATCAGAGGAAATGGTGCATCTATAATTGAGGTTACGGCTGTTTACAGAACACCTTGCTCATTGTGGTACAGAAGAGAACCTAAGAGACAGACACCTTCAGTCTATTCTAGATACCAGCTGCCAAATGTTGTGTGTCTTCCTCAACAGTAATTATACTCACAAACGTGGGGTTTTGTGGGAAGGGGGAGAAACACAGACCTTCTAGGTAGGCTATGACGTCAGGGTGCCACAAAAATAACTCTCAGGCCAGACACAGTGTCTCACTCCTGTAATCCCAGCACTTTGGAAGGTCAAAGTGGGAGGATCATTTGAGCCCAGGAGTTGGAGAAGAGCCTGGGCAACACAGTGAGACTTTGTCTCTACAAAAAAATACATAAAAATCAGCCAGGTGTTGTGGCATGTGCCAACAGTCCCAGCTTCTCAGGAACCTGAAGTGGGAAGATCAATTGAGCCCTGGAGGTTAAAGCTGCAGTGAGCTATGAACACACCACTGAACTCCAGCCTGAGTGGCAGAGCAAAACAAAACAAAACAAAAAAAGAAACAGGAAAAGGAAAATAAAAAAAAGAAAAAGGAAAATAACATTCAAAGACAGTAAAAGTTCTTCCTGTCCTGATTAGCAGTCCAGTCAACACGACTGAGTGTGAGTATTGTGTAGCTGAGTAAATGGCTGGAGGTATAACGGCCTGGCAGAGTCATTATTTGGAACCCCAGTTCTCATTGCACACGCGGACGGTGCACTGACTGTGCTGCCCTAGATCTAAGTGGTCAATGGCACTCATGTAGCACTCCCTGCCTCCTATACCTATAGAGAGCAAGTGTCCCCCCAAAATTCACATTCACTGACAACCTCAGAATGTGACCTGATTTGGAAATAGAATTTTTGCACATGTCATTAGTTTAAATGAGGTCATACTGGATTAGAGTGAGCCCTCAATGCAATGACTGGTGTCCTTATGAGGGGAGGACACAGAGACACAGACACACACACACACAGCTCATGTGATGACAAGGGGAGAGATGAGTGCAAGGTGGCCACAGGCTAAGGAATGCCTGGAGCCAGCGGAAGCTGGAAGAGGCAGGGAAGGCGCCTCCCCTAGAGGCGTCAGAGGGAGCACCTCCCTGCTAGCACCTTGATTTCAGACTTCTGGCCTTCAGAGCTGTGAGGAAAGAAATTCCTATTGTTTTAAGCCACCCAGTTTGTGGTAATTTGGTGCTGCAGCCCTAGAAAACTAATATAGCACCCAAAACAGACATTGTTTACTGATTGGCATCCTTTTTCCTGCCTAACATAGCGCTCTAGCAGACGACCATTTGGCACATGATATAAAACCCACTTCCCACCCCCAAACCAGATGGAGCTTTACAGGATGCATCCTAGTTGGGGGTAGGGGAGTGAAGGAGAGAGACAGAGGGAAAGAGACAGAGAGGAGAAGAGAAAAGAAATAGAAGTAACCTAAATATTCATCAATAGGGAAATGGGTTTAAAAAAAAAAACTATGGAATAACCTACTGCAGAACATGAGAGTTTTTAGAAAATAATTAAGCTCTATTCATATTAGCACAAAAAACCTCTAAAGCGTGTTGCTGACTGTAAAGAATATTACACTCAACATAATGCGATTTGTTTTAAAACACAACCACACACAAAGCCGTACCATGGATTTTCTGCAGCCCCATATCCATTTGTTTGGTTTTGTTACAGACAGGGTCTCGCTCTGTGGCCCAGGCTGGAGTGTAGTAGCACAATCATGGCTCACTGCAGCCTCGAACTCCTGCAGCCGCACATACGTATGAGAATGTAGATACATAGAAAGATAATGTTCTGACTAAAAGAAAGAAAATGATACACAATCATTAATTTGGGTGAGGCAGTAGGAATTAGAAAGCAGCCAACAGGCACTTGTCTATGACGTTTTAGGAAGATGTATTCAAACCCTGTTTAGATTTTTAAAGTTTTGCACTAAACAAAAGATGAAAGACAAGACATAGACTGCTCCAGAAGCCTTCGAACCTTTCTAAAATGCCCTCCTACTTATGGCTTCCCAAAGCTGGGACAGACCCCAAGGGCCCATGTGGCACCTGCTGGCCCTTCCTTGGGGTAAAGCACCCCTACTCAGTGCTGGAGACTCCACAGACAGAGGCTGCCCCCGTCTGAATCCCAGTGACCAGCAAAGCGAGTGAGCACAGGACACACAGAGGTGGGAAGGAAGAGAAAGACTCTCTTGACAGGAAGGGGAGCTTTGCAAGAGTCAAGTTCCCTGTTGGCCTTTGGGGCCACCAAGCAGAATCATTTGAAGAAAATAAAAGGCCTCCTGGGTACTTAATAAGTTTCAGACTGGGCACAGTGGTTCACGCCTGTAATCCTAACAATTTTGGAGGCTGAAGTGGAAGGATTGGTTGAGCCCAGGAGTTTGAGACCAGCCTGGGCAACATGGTGAATCTTGTCTCTACAAAATAAAAATAAAAATAAAAAATTAACCAGGGATAGTGGCATGCCTGTGGTCCCAGCTACTTGGGAGGCTAAGGCAGGAGGATCACTTGAGCCTGGGAGATCGAGGCTGCAGTGAGCTGTGATTGTGCCACTGCACTCCAACCTGGGCAACAGAGTGAGACCTTATCTCAAAAGAAGGAGGAGGAAGAAGGAGGAGGAAGAAGAAATAATAAGGAGGAAAAGGAAGAAGGAGGAAGGAAGACAGAAGAAGGAGGAGGAAGAACGAAGGAGAAGCAAGAAGAAAGGAGGAGGGGGAGAAAGGAAGAAAGAGTGGGAGGAAGAAAGGAAGAATAATAACAGAAATAATAATAATAGAAATAAAGTACACAATGTAATACACCTGAATCACCCTGAAACCATCCCCCCATCCTGGTTCATGGAAAAAATGTTTTCCATGAAGCCAATCCCTGGTGCCAAAAGAGGTTGGGGACCGCTGATATCTAGCACATATAACGTGCAAAACATGTGTTGATTAACTATGTTGTCAGTAAGGCTTCTAGTCAACAGTAGTCTATTAGTTAAGTTTCCAGTCAGTCAAAAGTTATACTGAGATTTTCGACTATGGAGGGGTCAGTGCCCCTAATGCCTGCATTGTTCAAAGGTCAACTGTTTATGTTTCTTGCATTCATCAGTCCCCTCCCCTAGCATGACAGCATGAGAGCTGAGGTCTTGTCTGCCTTATTCATCGCCATTCACTAGAACAGTGCTCGGCACAGAAGAGGCATACAAACGCTGTCTGGAATAAAGAAGTATTTGTGTCCAGGCCTTGTTGTAAGGTTTCAGGCCAATACGACTAAAAAGGAATCTGATGATCTCTCACTGTAGCCTGTGCTGAGCCCATGTGCCCAGTTGCCTAGAAACTCACAAGTGTGCTCATTTTTTTATTCCGATCTTTTTGAAAGATAATGTGTTTTTTTATCTGCGTGTGCAGAGCTGGGCTTTTCAGTTTTAAGAATAGTCGTTGAAGGGTGGACTGTAGCCCTCAACACCAAGCCACCCACGGAAATAAATCTCTAAGCTCAAAGCTCAGTAATTGGGCAGCAAACCTAAAGAAGAGACACCGTTGAAGGAAAAAGGAAAATCTGTGCCTTTAGAGGGAAAAAAAAGAAACAAACACATTTGTTAGCATTTCTTAGCCATGGAGAAGGGGCAAAAAGATGATACAGATGTGGAAGATAATGCAGGAAGCACCGCTGTCACCCTGGGTGGCAGCATCCCTCTCCTTACACAACCCTTTTCAAGATGGGGTTTTTGAAGCTGTTGACCATCTGTGCTGCTCTGCTAGAAATGGAAATCTTAGATACAAACGGTTTCCAGGGTCTAATAATTTCAACTCCAAAACTTCCATCCATTCCATTTTCTCTCTTTTCATTCACTAAAAAATTATGAACCCAGCACATAGTGCTGCTAAGTAAATGTTTGCTGTTCCTGTTTGACTAGATGGGTGGCTGGGTTGGATGGGTGGATGGAAAGGTAGATGTGTAGATGGAAGGGTGGATGGGTGCATAGAAGGGTGGATGGGTGGATGGGCAAATGGGTGGATGGGCAAATGGGTGGATGGAAGGGTGGATGGGTGGATGGAAGGGTGAGTAAGTGGATGGGTGGTTGGAAGGGTGGATGGGTGGATGGAAGGGTGGATGGGTGGATGGGTGGATGGAAGGGTGGATGGGTGGATGGAAGGGTGGATGGGTAGATGGAAAGGTAGATGGGAGGATGGAAGGGTAAATGGGCGGATGGAAGGGTGGATAGGTGGATGGAAGGGTGGATGGGTGGATGGAAGGGTGGATGGGTGGATGGAAGGATAAATGGGTAGATAGAAGGGTGGATGGGTAGTTGGAAAGGTAAATGGGTGGATAGAAGGGTGGTGGATGGGTGGATGGAAGGGTAAATGGGTGGATGGAAGGGTCAATTGGTGGATGGAAGGATGGATGGGTGGATGGGTGGTTGGAAGGGTGGATGGGTGGATGGAAGGGTGGATGGGTAGATGGAAAGGTAGATGGGAGGATGGAAGGGTAAATGGGCAGATGGAAAGGTGGATAGGTGGATGGAAGCGTGGATGGGTGGATGGAAGGGTGGATGGGTAGATGGAAGGATAAATGGGTGGAAAGAAGGGTGGATGGGTAGTTGGAAAGGTAAATGGGTAGATAGAAGGGTGGTGGATGCGTGGATGGAAGGGTAAATGGGTGGATGGAAGGGTGAATGGGTGGATGGAAGGGTGGATGCGTGGTTGGACGGATGGATGGCTGGATGAATGGAAGGAAGGAAGAATGAATGAGTGAGCACCTCATCACAGCCGCCTCCCTCTGCCAGCCTGCCTGCTTGGCTACTGCATCAGCCCCACCCTGGTGTCCATGACTGAGTCCCTCCCACTTCCTATCAGGCATTCTCCCAAAAGCTGCATATTTATCTTCATGAAATAGAGACTGACTTGCTACCCAAAAGGTCAACAGCAACCAGCACAATCCAGGATCACACACCTGTGGCAGCAAAGTCCTAAATCATAAGCCTGGGGTTGAATCCCAGGACAGCAGCACCTTCTCAGAGCACTGGGTGAGCTATTCCATGAGTGCAGATGCTCAACTGCCCACTCCATGGCTGTCACAGGTGAGATTACAAGGCCAGACCCTCATTCTCCCAGCATCTGTGTATGCCACCCAGTTTTAACCAATGGGAAGGAAGGTGCTGTGGCCAACTGGGGCCTATAGGAATGAGTCTCCTCTCCAGGGAGAAATGAGGGATGGCACGGTAGATGACATCCCTGCCCCTCCCTTCCTGATAGTGATGACCCCTGGGCGAGGAGCCCAGCAGGCCTAGGAAGGTGATGGGAGGCTAAGAAGAGCCTTCAGTTGAAACCCTCCAAACTGCAGCCAAGCACTAGCCAGAGGGGATTTACATTGGGCAGGTTTACTGTGTCACGAGGCAGGAGGCTTGGAGGAGGGAGGCTGGTAACGGTGTAGCTGGGCAGCCTGTGACACTGGTGAGGACACAACCTCCCACCCTCTCTCTGCTCTGCTGCCCCAGAGTGTATGCAGCTCCTCTCACAGTGACACCTCCCACTCCTTACACAGTCACGCTCAGGACAGAAAGCAGGAATGGCCCTGTGCTTCATTCCTTTTTAACAACAAGTTACTATTTTTCCAGACCCTTCGCCCAACTAGGCAACTTCCCCCTGGGCGCAATAATCACAAGGGAAGGGGATGAACAAACCATGATGGCTTAGGCCAATCCAGATGCCACCCTGGGACTGTGGAGGAGTCCAACCTTACCCAGTGGACCAAAGGATGTGGCCACTCAGAGGGCAAAGATCATAACCAAGGCCCTTTTAGCAAGAAGCCTGGGGAGGAAGCAGGAAGTAGGAGTGGCCACTGGCTAAGAGAACACCACTGGCCACCACCCCACTCGCCGAGTATACCACAGGTCCTTCTGTGTGGCTACAACAAAATGCCTGAGATTGGGTCATTTATAAAGGACAGAAATTTACTTCCTCACAGTTCTGGATGCTGGAAGGCCAAGACCAAGGCCCTGGCAAGGTCAGTGTCTGCTGAAGATCTCGTCTCTGCTTCCAAGATGGCACCTTGTTGCTGCATCTTCCAGGGAGGATGAAACACCACGTCCTCGCATGGCGGAAGGGGCAGGCATGGGGGCCTAAGCCGGCTTCCTCCAGCCCTTTTATAAGGAAGCCATCCCTTTGTGAGGGCAGAGCCCTCATGGCTAATCACTTCCCAAAAGGCCTCACCTGGTAATACCACCACAAGAGGGATTGAGTTTCCTCGTGAATTTTGGAGAGGACACATTCAAATCACAACATACAGAACTTCGATGAATACTGGTGGATTCATACATTCTTTGTGATCCACAATAAATGATCCAAACCAATGAATAAAGGATAATTCCAGAACAAAGATCAGACATCCTAGCATAGTATGCAAGCCTACTAGAGTGTTCTGCTGCCCCCTTCTCTGTTCCCCTTATCATCTCCCCTTGGCCCAAACACCAGCCCCAAGCCACCTGCAGCCCCATAAACTCCCATGTTCTTGCTCCTGCTCATCACACACATCGTTCCATCTGCCTGGAACACCCTTCCTTCTTTCCACCTGGCTAATGTCCATTCACCTTCAAGAATTAGATAGCACATTCCTTCCTCCCCTTTCTTCCCTGACTCTCCCAAACAGTAGGAGCCCTCCATGAGCTTCCAGACCCTCTGTGATTCTCTCTCTCTCTCTCTCTCTCTGCACCCATAATGTGCCCACCCTAAACCCTTTGGCTGTGTCTGACTCAGCAAATCAGACTCCTTTCCACCTCCTTTTCTCCAAGAGGAGAACCCACCATCATCCAACCTGAGGTTGAACTTGTTTTACCTTCTCCCAAACTTTGACAACTATACCTACAGATGGCTAGATAACACAATGACAATGACGAAAATTATAACAGTTCAACATTATTGAGTGCATGCAGTATGCCAGGCCAGTGGGCAAACACTTTACCTTAGTATATAATTTAATCCTCACAAAACTATCAGGCAGGCAATGTGATTCTTACAGTTTACAGATGAAGTGGAGCTTCAGAAAGATTGAGTGACTTGCCCAATATCTTGAAGCTAGTAAGCACTGGAGCTCAAATTTCAAACTAGGCAGGTTGACCCAATAGCCCTCATTCTTGACTAAAATGTCTCACTTCCACCTACCTCGAAGGTAATCATAATTGAAATTTTCCCAGGCAAATCAATCGGATAATGAAACTGGTTGGATAGAGAGGATTGTTAAGCCCACATGCCAGCTGAATCTGATCTGGTGCCCTCTCTGGGACACTTTCCCTCTACATACACGACTTTTATATTTGCCTTGATAGTTTAAGCATGTTCATATTCTTTATGGCTCAGTTTATCCATCTGACACCACTGTGAAGTAGAGAGAAGAGGTACTCTCACTTGGAAATTCACACATGAGCAACTAAAGGGAGGTTAGGTGGCCAGCCTGAGGCTACGTGGAGAATGACAGGCCAGCTGGGCTTTGACTTCGTGGTCTCCTCCTCCCAGTCCCAGGATTAGAGGACAGTGATGTGGAACTATGACCAGAGCCCACCCAGCCCCTGTCCCTTGGTTGTCCACATCCCCCCTGTGGATGGGGATGCCTAAGAGACTCATATTCCTTGGTGCTCTGGAAGCTCTGCTCTGGGGTCCTCTGGAAGAGCCAAGCACAAGGAAAGTGCATCCCCGGTGAGGAGAGTAGTATCCCTAGGAGCTTGGAGCTGTCAGAGGTGCCAGAGTGACATGGAGGCCAAAAAAGCTCCCAAGGCAGCAGCCTGGGAGGCATCAACTATAAGCTGGTGCAGGCAGCAGCCTGGGGCTACAGCACAACAACAGAGCAGATCATGGGAGGAGGGATGGAGAGCCCTGAGCACCCAGCTTGAGGAAGCTCCAGCTAGAGAGAGCTGGAATCCTGCATAAGCAAGTGTGCTAGGAAAATAACAGCCTCCTCCAGAGATGTCCACATCCTAATCCCAGAACCTGTGAATACGTTACTTGGCATGGCCAAATGTGGCACATATACACCATGGAATACTATGCAGCCATAAAAAAGGATGAGTTTGTGTCCTTTGTAGGGACATGGATGCAGCTGGAAACCATCATTCTTAGCAAACTATCACAAGAACAGAAAACCAAACACCGCATGTTCTCACTCATAGGTGGGAACTGAACAATGAGATCACTTGGACTCGGGAAGGGGAACATCACACACCGGGGCCTATCATGGGGAGGGGGGAGGGGGGAGGGATTGCATTGGGAGTTATACCTGATGTAAATGACGAGTTGATGGGTGCTGACGAGCTGATGGGTGCAGCACACCAACATGGCACAAGTATACATAGATAACAAACCTGCACATTATGCACATGTACCCTAGAACTTAAAGTACAATAATAATTTTTAAAAAAATTTTTTTTAAAAAGGAATCTTTCCAAGTGTGATTAAGTTAGGGATCTTGAGATGGGGAGAATATCCTGAATTATCTGGGTGGGCCCCATGTCATCACAAAGGTCCTTAAAAGGGAAGAGAAAGCAGGAAAGTCAGAGAAGGTGATACAATGATGGAAGCAGAGATGAGAGTCAGGTGGACCCATGAGCCAAGGAAAGTTGGCAGACTCTAGAAGCTGGAAATGGGACAGAAAAAATTCTCCCCTAGAGCTTCCAGAAGGAACCAGCCCTACTGACAACTTTGCTTTAGCCCAGGGAACCTACTTAGGACTTCTGACCTCCAGAACTCTAAGAGAATAAATCTGTAGGTTTTTAAGGTCATTGAGTTTATGGTAATTTGTGAGAGCAGCACAGGAAAAATAATACAGCAAGCAAGAGCTCTCTAGCCAATGGACTCAGGCTATGATGGTAGACATAACCATTCATTCATTTGCTGAGCAAATACTATATACTTGGCACCATGCTGAAGAAACATCCGGCAAGCAAAACAAACATGGCCCCTCCCATCAGGGAGCTTGAAATCCAGTGGGGAGGACCTGCAGTACGCTGATTGTCGATTCATGGCCTCTCACCTCCAAGTTCACCCCTCATTACCTGCTCTGTGAAAATAGATCTGAGCCCTATTTCAATATTTTTGCTTTTCCAATGGGCACAATGTTAGGCTTTGTCAGTAGAGCATGCTGGAGAGACAGTTTGGGAGGAAAGGGTTGACTTTCTGATGCTGAGGCCCTCTCTCTGCAGCTCCTGCCATGCATGGACGTACTCCAGCATTCGTGGCTTTCTTGGTGTCCCACTCCTGCAGTGCATGGTGGCCAGCAGCCCCTCAGAGCTGGCATCTTTCCCCAACGTCCACCTTCAATAGTTTGGTAGCAAGTGCATCACCCTTGTGAACAGCTGTCCCGAGCACTGCAGCGGACAGATTTCCATCAAGCTCTACCCGAGTGCTACATCAGCAACTTGTCTGGATTCAGTGAGCTGTGACCACAACCTCTCGAGAAATGTTGCTTCCAGGGCATGGGCAGGGGAAACCTCTTCTTTGAGCATTATAGTTCAGCCCTCAGGCTAGTAGCTGCTCCCCATATCTGTCATTCCTATATTCTTTAGAGTTCTCTCCACTTCTAACTAACCAATCCCTCACTATCCCAGTCCTCTGTGATAGTTAACAAATCTCCATGTTAAACTTTCTGTGTTCACATTCTTTCTTATGGCTGGACCTAGACTGAGACAGACAGGACACAAACACTCATATAAATAAGCGTGGATCACAGACAGTGATGGGATCTGCATAAGACAAGGACAAATCAGTGAAAATAGAAAGGGGGAGACTAATTTAGCCATGTAACCAAGAGAGGCCTCTCCACAAGTTGACCTTCGAGTGAAAAGTGACAAGATATCAGCCATAGTGGAGCATTCTGGGCTGAGGAAGCCAAAAGGAAACCTGAGAGGAACGAGACTTGGCATGGCCACGTTCTGAATATGCAAGCTTCTGAGGGACAGGCTGGATTTGGTTCACAGGAGTCAGCATGTAATAAAACCAGCAAGATAATGGCACCGGCTGGAGCCTGTCACCCTCAGATCCAGTCCCTGGCCTTCCTCTGATCAGTTCTGGATCACAGTAGTGTTGACCCCTGAAGATGCTGCTTCCTAAGCTTATGCCTCAGCCAGCAGGATGAGATTAAGTGAAAGACTTTGCAGGATCTGGCAGGAGGGTGGAGGCAGAAGCCAGGTAATTCCTCACCCCACTCCCAGCCCTGCCTCAGGTATATCCTTCGCAACAGTTGAATCTCTCCCACACTCCAGCCCTAACCAGGCTGCTCAAATGTGATTCTAGCTGCAGCAGTGACCCCTAGGTCCTGGGCTCTGGTAAGACCCCCTCCACCCTCACCCTCTGGCCTGGGGGTAGGAGCAGATTCTCACTCTTACTACGGTGCCTGGCTCTCCTCTGTTCTACGTCTGCTTCTCATCTGTTTCATTCCCTGTGTACTTAAGTCCTTGCATTTAAAGCTGCTCTGTTTTAACTACAGAGGGATTTCTGCTTCTCGTCAGACTCTGACAATAGTGAGCCCATGTTTTGTACATTGTGTAGCTGTGTACCCTAGTTCCCTTACTTCATGCAGGGGTGGTCCAGCGTTAATTGCCACTGATCTTTCCATAACTTTCCTTGGAATAAGGAAAAGAAGAAGGGGAAGGGGAAGAGGAAGGAGGAGAAGAAGAAGAAGGAGAAGGAGAAAGAGAAGGAGAAGGAAGGGAAGTGAAGAAAGAGGAAGAGAAGGAGGAAGGAGAAGGTGGAGGTAGAGGAGGTGGCAGCGATGGTAGCTTCCAAACCCACTGTGAATGGAGTGCTACAGATAAAGCACAGAGCAAAGTGGCAAGGACTTTGAGCAGAGATTCCCCAACCTCAGCCTGATCTAGCTGAGCTGGAGAATTTATAGATGAGTTCCCAGGCACAAGGGATGCAGCTTCATTCCATCTTAAAATCGACCCCATCCATCTCTGTTCCTTAACAGGTACTTCCCCAACTACGTGTGGCTGCCCTCAAACCACAATGTGGGTCAGTGATCACAGGAATGATCTCCGTCAGTCTAATCTTCAAAAACTAAATCATCCTGGAAGCTTGGACTAAAGCACAGATCCATTCATTCAGTCAACAAACATTAACTGTGCCAGCCATTGTGCTAGGTGCAGGGGGGAATGATGTGGACAGAACTGACCAGGATAACCCTGTCATGAGTCCCCACCTTCTGGGGAGGAAGACAGAAAATGAACCCTAAATATCAACCAGTGATAATGTCTAGGAAGAGGATAAAACAGGATGATGACAGGTAGAGGGTGATGAGCTGGCAGGGGAGGGAGGGCCAGTTTTAGCCAACAAGGTCATAGAACGTGGCTCCATAAACAGTTGAGTTGGGGAAAAGGACCCGGACGTGGGAAACATAGGGAGAGTGTGTTCCCAGCAGAGCGACACACTCAACACACTTGAGACACTCGAGATTCAGGGACGGCAGAATTAATTGTAAGATGTAGGGTTCAAAGGAGTCTCAACTTTGTTGTTTAACTTGCATGATGAATGATCAAAAGCACCCACAGATTTTTCTAGAGTATCTAGACATGGATCCCACACTTTGGTACCAGAAAGGAAAGTCAAAGCAGTGCAGAAAATGGTTGAACATTTCCAGTGTGGAAAAGGGTATGAAGTAGGTGGTACCCATGGACTTTCTGTTTCCGTGGAATCTCTGGAATTTAGGCTCTGGAATCTCACCTGTGACCCTGATCTCAGAGGTAGCCCCTGAGCTTGACTATGAACATAACTTCAACCAAGCTCAGGGGAAGAAATCCAATCACCTCCAGGCCAGTGAAGCAGAAACACAGGCAGTTCTGTGGACTCTGGGACTCTACCCAGCATAATGTGGTCAGTTCCCAGCAAGACTCTTTCAGTCCATCTGTATTTTAGAGTTTTCCAATCCGTAAGTTACCTTGGAACCTTCAGGGCAAAGCCAATTGACAAGGGGTCAGATACTTGGCATACAGAGCCACTGTTCCCACCAGGTAACCCTGATGCATTTCAACAAAACTGTTTTCACTCAGTGCAGCACTCAGTTCCTGATATGCATGCAGATTGAGAAAATAAAGAATAAGGGCTCCCCAGAAAACAGTTTCTCAATATCCACAAATGAAAAGGGATTTACACAGTAGACCCTAAATAGTTCCCAAGGAACCATTATGAAAAGCAGGTTGATCAAATGCAATTTAAGTATATTTTCCTTGTTTAAACAGTGTATCAGGTATACGGGAAATAACAGATTATACAGTGCATCATGTTTAAAGAAAACTTCTTTGCGACACTTTCTCTGAAGCCCCCAGATTCCTCACCATGGCGAGCGGGACGATGCCCACAAAGGTTGTCTGGCTGACGAAGATCTCGGAGACCACCAGCTCACTCATGGAGTCCTCAATCGGGTACTCCACCTGCCAGGTAATCTGCTGGGCCCCAGCCAGGTCACTGCTGTTATCAATTCCAAAGTCCACTTGCAAGATCTCATAGAAGGATCCATTTACCCTGGAAAACAAACACATATTACGGTTCCATTTAAAACCTCAGACTCAGCAGAATGTCAAGAATGTAATAAATTGCCACATTCTTATTTGTCAACCAAAAGAATGACTGCCAAGTTCAACAAGTCACATGGCAGTGTTGTCGGAGCCTCATTCACGGGGCCCATCAGCAGCCCACACCTCAGAATGGGCTGAAGATCCGTCTCTAGGGCTCCGTGTTGCAGAAAGCAGGCTGTCTTTCACTGGATGAGTAACTCGGCCAGCATTTCACTTCTGCGGACACCAGGCACAGCTCTCCTTCCCCAGCCCAGGCACGGGCATGCCATAATCCAAGCTCCATACTCAAGAAAGGCCCCCAAGCCATTTCATGTAGCTTCACTGCTCCTCCAATCACAAAGCGCACCCTAGACCTTGGCTATTCCTGCTTCTACTTAGCTGGGGTCTGTAGACCAGTTGTTAAAACTCTCCAAGCTTTAGAATTTGCGGAGAATAGTGGGGACCTCATGGGTGTGTGGAAGCATCAGGAGACTAAGAGTGATAAAGAACTTCACACACTATGTGGTTTAATACATAAACTATGAGCAATGTAAGAAGGTACTATACTGGATTTCTCATTTCACCAAATGGGATTAGAAGTAATGTAAGAAAATCCCACCTGCCTTAATTCATGGAATGACAACATCATATGTGTGTTTGGAGGTGGCAGGGGGCTGAGAAGTTGGCGAATTCTTTAGTATTTAGTATTTAGTGATTCTTAGTATTTGTATATGCAGGGAGCCCCTTGTTATTGGCATGGACTTGTAAATTGCAGGCTATCGCATTGACAAGAAGTCACTGAACAGAGTTAAAACAGAAAGCCGTGCAGCACAGGATTGTGAATGACCCTGATCCATCAGCCTGTTTCCATCCCCATGAATCCAGCTCCACCCAGATCCAAGGAAGGCGACGGCAGAGCAGCTGATCCACAAGCTCCGCTCAGGCCTGAGCCACACACACCAGCTGCTCCTTCTCTGCCAACAGGCCTCGCAGGACCAGTGTAGGCTGAGAAGTCTCTTTCTTGCCTCTGGGGGCCTAGGCAAGGTCTGCAGTCTGGGCCCCCAAACTCACAACCTGTGAGGAGTTTTGAAAAAGAACCTGCTGCCTGCTGCTTGTCTAATGGACTCTCCTACCATGGACAGCTCCTCGGCACTGGGACTTCTATAAGAACAGTGGTGGGGAAACCACATCTGCTTCCTTGTATGTGCCAAGAGGTACCAGAGGAACATTGGAATATGGCCACGGCACTGACAAAACTAAACCACACTGACCTGACTGGTAAGAAATTCTACCCAAAGGGAAACCACATCGGACTCCATATAGAATTGGTCATAGGCAACCTTTTTCCCATTTAGCCAAGATTTTAAGGAACTCTCTGACACCATAGTGCCCAATATGGTGGCCACCAGCCACAAATGGCTATTTACATTCAAATTAAAATAATTTAAGAATAAATCAGGCCGGGCGCGGTGGCTCAAGCCTGTAATCCCAGCACTTTGGGAGGCCGAGGCGAGTGGATCACGAGATCAGGAGATCGAGACCATCCTGGCTAACACGGTGAAACCCCGTCTCTACTAAAAAGATACAAAAAACTAGCCAGGCGAGGTGGCGGGCGCCTGTAGTCCCAGCTACTCGGGAGGCTGAGGCAGGAGAATGGCGTGAACCCGGGAGGCGGAGCTTGCAGTGAGCTGAGATCCGGCCACTGCACTCCAGCCTGGGCAACAGAGCGAGACTCTGTCTCAACAAAAAAAAAAATAAATAAATAAATCAAATTTAAATTCAGTTATTCAGTCACAGTATCCTAATTTCAAATGTTCACCAGCCGCATGTGGCCCGTGGTGACATGTTGCACAGGGCAGATAGACAACTGCTGACCTGCTTTGCAGCCTGGGAAAGTCATTTATGCCCCTTCCACCAACAGCTTCCTCACGTGAAAAATTGGTAAATAACAATAATATTGGTCTTTCTACTTTCAGTAGAATTATGAGGATGGAATGAGGGAGTGGGTGTGTACTCACTTCATGTACCGTCCAGTACTATGAATTCATGCTGTGATGATCTCAAAATCATAGGATACACACAGCTGTGGAAAAGTTTAGGGGCTTCCATGGGCAAACATAGACAGGTGGTCCCGGTCCCAGCTGAGCCTAAGCTGCATGTAGGTACTTGGGATCTATAAATCTTCATATATCTATTGGTACAAGTTGTTTTGCAAGACAATGTGTGTTGAATAGGAGTTTCTGAACTCATGAGGGGACTGAAAGTGTGCACACATGGGACCCCCTTCTGCACCAGGGGACCCCTAGTTACCTGGGTATCTTTAGTGAAAGGCAAAGAGAGCAGAGATGAAAAGCTGAGTTTTTAGCTCGGTTTTCAGATAGAGTCACCTCCCCGTGCCCCTGCCACTTTCCATCCACCATATTCCAGCCTAATTTCTCTTTACTGGTCACAGAAATTCTCCACGAATCCATCTGTTCAGTCACCTCCTATACAAGATGCTTGGTCCTGTCAGATCAAATTTTCAACTTCTCTTTGGGCTGCACTGTGCTTTGTAACCAGAACTAGGGAGCTGTTCCCAATACCTCCCGGGTTCTTAGCATTCCGTAGACCACAGAGAAGCTAATGCCAGGGAAACGAAGATCCAGTGAGAGGAGAAATGAGCTCTGTCACCAGCCATTTCATCCTGAAAAATCAACTTTCTAGTCCTGGGGTAAAAAAAAGAGAAGTGGCCAGTCTTTGGGCAAAGTGGGTAGGGTCTGCATGACAGGGTCAGCCCCTCTGACTGTGGGCACGTCCTGCTCCTCTCTGACTTCCCAGCCTGTGAGCTGGACCAGCTGCAGGAACCTGCCCGAGTCCAGCAATGAATGGAATAAAAATTAAGGCAGAGTCACTTTTATGTAAAGGTTTTTTTAAGTCATTTCTCTCAATCCAGAGAAAAGAGGTCTTATACTTTTAGGTAATGGGCATGCTTGCTAATGATCCCATTTCTACAAAAATGAGTTCATAATTGTTAATTTGACCTGTTCTTAATCTAGTCTTGATAAGCCTTTCAATTATCAAGAAGTGTTTCATGATTCTCAGCTTAATAATTACAACCGCCTTTCAGGAATCAGGATCAGCATTTCAGCCACGAGACATTCATTAGGCAATGTTTCCTGCAGTGGGAAAGGATGCATGTGAGAGTGCGATAGTGTGTGTGTGTGTGAGTGTGAGAGTACGATAGTGTGTGTTTGTGTGAGTGTGAGAGTGTGAGTGTTAGTGTGTGTGATAGTGTGAGTGTGTGAGTGTGTATGAGAGTGCGATAGTTTGTGTGTGTGTGAGTGTGATAGTGTGTTAGTGTGTGTGATAGTGTATGTGTGTGTGATAGTGTGAGTGTATGTGAGTGTGTGTATGAGAGTGTGACTGTGTGAGTGTGAGAGTGCAATAGTGTGTGTTTGTGTGAGTGTGAGTGTGAGAGTGTGTGTGTGATAGTGTGAGTGTGTGATAGTGTGAGTGTGTGTGTATGAGAGTGCGATTGTGTTTGTGTGTGGGTGTGAGTGCGATTGTGTGTGTGTGTGATAGTATGTGTTAGTGTGATAGTGTGTGTGTGAGTGTGTATGAGAGTGTGATAGTGTGACAGTGCAATAGTGTGTGTGGTGTGATAGTACATGTGAGAGTGTATGTGAGAGAATACGTGAACATGGGGGTATGGGAGGGTGTGGGAGTGCATAGGAGTGTGGGAGGAGAATGTGTGCATGTGTAAGTGTGTGCCAGTGTGAGCGGATGTGCAGCTCTGTGTGTGAGACAGAAATAGGATACGTGCGTGTGTGTGTAAATGTGTGCATGAGAATGTGTCTATGAGTGTGTCTGTGTGAGAGGGAGAACGTGTGGATGTGTGTGTGAGAGAATGTGTGAATATGTGTGTGTGATACAATGTGTATTTGTGTGAATGTGGAAGAGATAATGTGTAAATGTGTTGTGTGACAGAATGTGTGAATATATGTTGTGTGAGTATGAGAGGGAATGTGTGTGTGAGTGTGGGAGACAGAATGCATGAATGAATGTGTGTGTGTGTGACAGGATGTGTGAAGGGGTGTGAATGTGTCTATGTGTGTGTGAATGTGTGTGTGAGAGAACACGTGTGTGAGAATTTGTGTGTGAGTGAATGTGTATGTGTTGATAGCATGTGTATTTGTGTGGATGTGAAAGAGATAATGTGTGAACATGTTGTGTGA
The DNA here is from genome assembly GCF_043159975.1 of Macaca nemestrina. Taxonomy (NCBI): domain Eukaryota; kingdom Metazoa; phylum Chordata; class Mammalia; order Primates; family Cercopithecidae; genus Macaca; species Macaca nemestrina. Next base: position 7,477,995 of record NC_092134.1, read on the forward strand.
GAGAACAGAGAACGGGTGAATATGTGTGAGAACGTGTGAATATGTGTTGTGTGAGAACATGTGAATGTGTTGTGTGTGTGAGAATGTGTGAAGGGGTGTGAATGTGTCAATGTATGTTTATGAGTGTGACAGAATGTGCGTTTCTGTGAGAGAACATGTGAATGTGTGTGTATGAGATAATTTGTGTGTGAGTGAATGTGTGAATGTGTGTGTGTGCAAGACAGAGAATGCGTGAGTGTGGGAGAGAGAATGTGTCGAGTGTGTGTGTGTCTGCATGTGTTTGTGTCTGTGTGGGAGAGAGATGTGTGAATGTGTGTTTGAGTGTCTGCGTGTGTGTTTGTGTGAGTGTGCCTGACTGTGTGTATGGGAGAATGTGTGAACGTGTGTGTTTGTGTGTGTCTGCGTGTGTTTGTGTCTGTGTGTGTGTCTGCACGTGTGAGTGTGGGAGAGAACGTGTGAACGTGTGTGTTTGTGTGTGTCTGTATGTGTGAGTGTAGGAATGTGCAAATTGTGTTTGTGTGAGTGTGTCTGCGTGTGTGTGTGTCTGCGTGTGTGTGAGTGTACCTGCATGTGTGAGTGTGGGAGAGAGAACGTGTGAACGTGTGTGTGTGTACGTGTGAGTGTAGGAGAGAATGTGCAAACGTGTTTGTGTGTGTCTGCGTGTGTTTGTGTGAGTGTGTCTGCATGAGTGGGTGTTTGTGTGTGTCTGCGTGTGTTTGTGTGAGTGTGTCTGCATGAGTGTGGGAGAGAGAACGTGTGAACATGTGTTTGTGTGTGTCTGTATGTGTGAGTGTAGGAGAGAATGTGCAAACGTGTGTGTGTGTGTGTGTGTGTCTGCCTGTTAGGAGGAATCCGACGTGGAGTGGCCACACTGCTTGACTGTTTCTCCCTCAAGCTGGCGCACACACCTTCCTTCCACAAGGACTTGCCTCCCAGACGCCCTGTTTGCCATGAAACCTCCCCTTCCATACAAGCTGAGCCTCCTCTCTGGAGGCCTGGGACCCCAGAGGAGAGGCTGAGGCACCTTTTAGCGCACAGTGTGGCTGCAGCTCAGCCATGCCAGTCAAGAAGAGGAGGAGGAGCCATGGGGCAGCAGAGAGAGACGGGACACCCAAGCCAGCAGCGTGTCCCCAGGACCACATTCGGCTGTTTCTCAGTGCATCGCTCATGATCACAAGAGTGACTGCTTCACAGGACCAGGGAAGGGAAGGAGGGATCAGAAAGGTGGGAGACAGGAAGAAGTAACGAAGAGTGGGCCGGTTCGAAAGCTCAACTGTTCTCCAGCAAGTTGTGTTATTTACATCAATTATTTTTTGCAAACGTCTGGATGGTTCTGAGCTACCAGGCAGAGACGGCAACACTTTCCCCACACGGGAATTCTAAAACTGGGACAAGAGAAGCTGTCTCTCGTCTCGGGTCCCTGTTTTTTCTTATGAGACTTTTTCTAGGCATTAATTTTTCAGATGACCAAAAAGCAAGGTAAACACTGAGTGATGATTACACCGAACAAATGTCCCAGGATAGGATTTGCTGGTGCCTCTCAGGAAATACAATGGGAGACAGGGACCTCTGACTCCTCCTCTCGACCATGACCTCCATGAGGACACAGATGTGCCTGTATTGTTGCTGCCCTGACTGTAGAGCTGACACAGCACCTGAAAATTTGTAGGAGTTCAATGAGTATTTGTTTAATTCTTTGAACATACTTAGAAGACCCAATAGGATATCCTGTAACACTCTGGGGCGGGGGGGCACATGGCATTTGCATTCTGAGAGACAAGAAGCGACCAGCCAGCAGAGACTTGAGCCATATTCTCCTTCCAGGCCGTAAGTCTGTCTGTATACTCTGCTTAGAGAAGACACGTCTGTCTTCGCTACTGACCACAGTAAGTTCCTCAAAGGCCAAAACCTATTATAACACCATAGTCACTACAGCTCCTGGCACATTATTCACTAACATTTATTTGGCATCCCCCTGGTGTGTTGGGCACTGAGATTCATTAGTAGACAAAACAGAAACAGGAAAATAAAAGACCTCGTAAAGACAAATGCTATCATGAACACAAAATAGAAGAACTAAAGTTGCTTTAAGAATTAAACAAAATTCTTCAAATTTTAAAAATTTTTTTAAAATACAATTTAAAAATGGTCACCTTAAATTTCAAAATAGAATATAAATTACAACAAGAGACAATGGAAGGGCATTCTGGAGTAAGAAGCTGACACCTGAGCTGAGAACTGAAGGGCAAGTAGAAGCCAAGCAGATCCTCAAGTGTTTGTTGAATGAATAAGTCTATTTTAAGCTAAAAAAAATTCATAGGAAAACTGTATCCCAAACCATCAGCATGAACACAAGGTGCTCAATAAAAAAGAGCATCCTTCAAGCCTTTGCTTCAATGCTGCCAGCTCAGTGAAGCCTCCTCTGACCACCCCACTTAAAACTCCATTCTCATCTCCACAATTCCAATCCCCTTGTCCGGCTCTAGCTTTTCCATGGCTTTTATCTTCCAACATACTGTTATTTATTGATAATGTTGATTCTCTCTCTCACTGTCTCTCACACACACACACACACACGCACACGCACATACAAGTATGTGAGTGCCTGCTTTGTTCACGAATGTATTCCCCACACTTAGAAGGCTGTCTGGGACCTAGGAGATGCTCATTAAACATCTGTTAAATGAATGAATGAGTGTTAAACACAGCTTGAGCAGGTCTCAGAAGAGCATGTGCTGAGTACAGCAGAGCCTCTGAGCTGCAGGTGACTGGAGACAGACCTGCGTAGGCGGGCAGGCCACGGAAGGCTCCCAGGGAGGCTGGGCTGGGGCTGAGCTTTGAGGACTGGGTTTGCACAACAGGCAGCTGCCACAGCCCCACTGCGTGGGGTCCCCTCATCACCCCTGTTTCCCCTCCTGACATCCTTCCCACTCCCTGAGTCCCCACCAACACTGGTGTCCTGGAGAGGAGAGCACATTCCTGCTTACAGATCCCTTCAACAGACCAATTTGTCTCCCTGCCTCTCATTCAACCTTTCTTTCATCAGGAACTAATGGCTGGCTCTCAGAATGGGGCATAAACAAGCCGCCTCCTTCTGCAGTTTCATAGAATCCAGGCACCACCTCCTCGTTTCCGTTTTGTCAAGGGCAGTTCTGCTTTCTCTGAGTATCCTCTGAAAAGACTAGTCAGGCAGCGGTTGGCAGTCAAAGGTCTAGAGGTTAAAAATATTTAAGGGCCACTAGTCTAAATCAGGGACTTATCTTTTAGGACTCAAAACATTCTCTCATTATTGGTTAGATTTTCTGACTTCCCATCATCAAATTGCTGTATAGAACTTTAAAAAAAAAAATCTAGGACTGTGCCAACCGGGCATACTCTAAGAAACTGGGTTCCTTTGTGGCATTTCTGGCCGATGGGGAAAATTAAATAGAAATCCCAGAGGTTGCAGCTTCCTATGACTGAGCTGCCCACAGCCAGAGACATACGTTGCTTAACCATCCCCCCATCATGTTTTACAAAATTTCAATCAGCTGGCAATATTTTTAAATATGGAGAATCTATACCCCCACAAATAGTAATTCTGGCTTCTCTGGAGAAAGTTAGGCGCACTATTCCACATTCCCATGTGGTAATAACCAGCTGGGGCAGAACACTGTCCCCTTTATTGGGGTTGAAACTTTCCAATAGGCCTGAGCCACTTTACTCACTTATTATGTCCCCCAAGTCCCTGCAGACATTTGCGATCTCTGAGAAAACACACTTGGTTTTGAGCTCTCTAGTAGACACCTTTTGCACTGTGCTTCCAGTTCAGCAATAATTCCTCATTCTCCTGAGAATTCACGTACCTATTTCCACTCTTACCCTTGTCCATAGGGCGGGACATGGCATGACCTTGTGAGACCCAATCTCTAGCCATGGGCTGGACTTGGTGGTGAACCCTCACCTCAACTGGATGAGGGACACTTCCTAGGAACGTGATTTCCAGCTAGGAAATTTGGAATTTGGGATGCTTTTTCTTTTTTTTTTTTTTTTTTTTTTTTTTTTCCTCATTTTGAGACAGAGTCCCGCTCTGTCACCCAGGCTGGAGTGCAGTGGCGCGATCTCAACTCACTGCAAGCTCCACCTCCTGGGTTCACACCATTCTCCTGCCTTAGCCTCCCAAGTAACTGCGACCACAGGCACCTGCTACCATGCCCGGCTAATTTTTTTGTATTTTTAGTAGAGACGGGGTTTCACCGTGTTAGCCAGGATGGCCGTGATCTCCTGACCTCGTGATCCGCCCGCCTCGGCCACCCAAAGTGCTGGGATTACAGGCGTGAGCCACTGCGCCCAGCCTGGGATGCTTTTTCAAGCAGAGATGTGAACTCTAACCAGCTGTGCAGTGACCTCTTCTACCAAGCGGACTAAGAACTGAAAAAAGAGATCAGAGTGAAAAGGACAGGGTAGAAGTTAGAATAAATATTTCCAGAGTTTCTGGTAAATTTGTACTTCCTGGTTGCAGTTCCTGGAACCCACTACAATGTTTTTCTTGGGTTCCATGAAACACCTACATATCCTTATAGTTCATTCCCCCCAAAAGGTGAAAACAACCCAATTTTCTATCAAGCAATGAATAGATAAACAAAATGTGGTATTTCTATACAATAGAATATTATTTTGCCATAAAAAGAATTACTGATAAATGCTGCAATACAAATGAACCTTAAAAGCATTATGCTAAGTGAAAGAAGCCAGTCACAAAAGACCATATAATGTATGACTCTATTGATACGAAATGTCCACAGTAGGCAAATCCATAAAAACAAAAGGCAGAATCATGGTTGCCAAGGACTGGGTTAAGTGGGGGAATGGGAAGTGACCGCTACTGGGTACAGTTTCTTTGGGGGTGACAAAAATATTCTGAAATTACAGAACGCGATGATTCCATGACTTTATGAATATACTAAAAATGACTGAATTGTTCACTTTGAAAAGATGAATTACATGGCATGTTCATTATACCTCAATTGTTTTTAAATAGAAGGAAATGAGAGTAAAAATCAAGTTGCACAAGTATATGAATGGTATAATACTTCTTATAAAAACTAGAAAGATATGCAATAATTCTTTCTATAGTTTATATTAAAAACTGCAAAAAACATGCATGGTAATGATAATGCCTACCTCAGAGAAGAGAGAGAAATAATTTTCAACAAGAGGTACTGAGGGTTCCAATTATATCTGTAAAATATATTTCTTTTAAAATTTGAAGCAAATAAACCCAAATAGCAAGAGTTAATAAAGTTGGGGGTAGGTGAATGAGTGTTTGTTATATTATTTTCTATACATTTCTCTAATCAAGAAACATTTTACATAAACATAGAAGATCACCATCTTCAACTCTGTCTTGTTTGGTTTCTTCTGCTTTTGTTTAAATTTCAAATATATTTTTCCATTGTAAATATTCCAAAACCTCTCCATCTGACTCCTAAGTCAGCACATAATAAGTCGGCCGACCCATTGCTCCACTTCCCAAACACAGGAAAAGGGTGTTAAAGTCTTCTTATTTTTCTCTTTTTAAAATTTGTAAAGTACTTTGCAGACTGGCATGAATGGCCTTATTTTTGCTTACCAACATTTTCCCAGAGCTGAAAACAATAAATCTTGATAATGAGCAAACAGTTGAGGCACCTCCACTTTCTCGGCTGCCAAACCCACGACGATTTCTCACACTAACAGCTCACCCTTACTTCCAGCTTATCTGATTTTATCAGCATCACCGTGACAAGCCCAGAGACAGCTAAGACAATTGCCACAATTTTTTTTCCCACTGCCTCTTTCTGAAAACATTCCAAAACCCTTCCAGCAAATGATGGCTCAGAAATCACCTTACACCAGGTTCTTAAATACAACTTTTCAGAATCGTCTCTGTTTCTTTCTATTACCAACCTGGAGGAAAACGCTTGTTACATAAAAAATGGACAATGGATTTCTCAGTGAAAACCATTTCTATTCAGGTCTCCTTAAAGAGAAGAGGCAAACCCATGCTGACGGACATAAGAAATCAGATGACAGACTCCAGACTCCAGACTCCAGGCACGGAGGATGCAGGACCGAATCTTGTTACTGTCGTCTGGCTCCTGGGGCAAATGTTCGCGGCTTTGCCTCAGAGTGGAACTGGGGGTCTGATTTTGATTCATAACATAATGTTAACTTTTGAATAGATAATCCATTCCTAGGATGTATAATTCAAAAAGTATAAAAGAACAGTCTTCCTTCTACTGCTACCTCTCCAGACTCCCAAATCCACTCCCCGCAGCCAACCCAAGTTATTCTTTTCCTTATTAGTCCTGCAGAGATATTTGATGCGCCTACAGGCATGAAAAAGTGTAATACTCTGCCCCATTTTTACACCAACGTGCACATTATACACTCTGTTCTGCATCTAGAACATTTGATCTCCAGCCCAAAGGGAAAAGAGAGGCCTAGTTGTTCTCCTCATTAACTATGGAATGCCTTGGCCTGGAAGCGATGACCAATCACAAGGCCCAATCTGATCACAGGGCCAGCAAGGGCAATCCTCCTGCACACCCAGAGGAGAAGTGGTGAACAGTACCCATAACTAGAACGCCAGGAAGCCCCGGCCCAGGCAGGTTACACAGCTACAAAGCGGAGCATCCAGGACCCACCACACCTCTGAAGCCACAGTCCATGTTGGAGAGAGACTGAATGTAACATTTGTGCATTCATACATGCACATTTACTGAGTGACCACTAGGTCCCCAGCCCTGAGCCAGTTATATTTCCACAGGGAGAAAGTGAAGATCGGAGTCACACACAGAAAACTCTAATTACTGGCTGGGTGTGGTGGCTCATGCCTGTAATCCCAGCATTTTGAGAGACCGAGGCAGGCGGTTCACTTGAGGTCAGGAGTTCAAGACCAGCCTGGGCAACATGGTGAATGAAACCCTGTCTCTACCAAAACTACAAAAATTAGCCAGGCATGGTGGCGTGCACCTGTAATCCCAGCTACTCAGGAGGCTGAGGCAAGAGAATTGCTTGAACCTGGGAGGCAGAGGTTGCAGTGAGCCAAGATCACACCACTGCACTCCAGGCTGGGTGACAGAGTGAGACTGTCTCAAAAAAAAAAAAAAAAAAAAAAAGAAAAAAGAAAAGAAAACTCTAATTACTTTTCAAAGAGTCTACTTCTGAGCGGAAACCTTCTCCTGTCGTGTTGCACAGGACCACTCTGCATCTCTACTGGGAAGGGCCTCATTAGGTGGGGATCCTTCACATGCCTAATAGGCAAGTTGACTCCACCAAGTGGAAGCATCTGCTAATGAGACCAGGGTCCTGAGGTCATGCCGTATGCACGCTGGTTAGCTAGATTTTCCCAGGTGGCCATGGAGGGCTCCTATAAGTCCAGGACCCTGAAGGGCACTCTGGTTACCAGGGGCTAGTTGGCAGCTGCAACTGCGATCAGTGCCAGTTTTTTCCCAGACCTGGTGTCTTCCCTGCTGAGGTACAGGAGCAGCATCAGGCACAAAGGATTACACAGGGCTCCCTATTAAGGGGACTGTAACAATGAGATGACCAGGGCTTTGTTCGTGGCTGACCTACAAAGATCGGGCCCAAGATGAGCTTCCTGCAGAACGCTAGATCAGAACACTAGATCAGAAGAGTGCTCACAGTCACCTAGAGCAAAACGTAAAGGCCGCAGATATTTGATTGTACTTAGTAGGAGAATGTACTACTCTCAAAGGGATGGAGTCAGAAGGTGCAAAGATCATGAAGTTTATTGCGGTCTTCCCCATTAAAGGCAACTCCATCCATCCTTCCAGTTACTCTGGTCAAAATCTTGGTCGTCCTTAACTCTTCTCTTTCCTTAATAGTGCATGTGTAATGTGTACAGAAGGCCTGCTGGTTCTACCTTAAAAATATGTATTTTTTTAAATACCTCACTCTAACTGCATCTACTACTTCTGCCCTAGGCCAAGTCACCCTCACCTCTTGCCGGGGCGACTGCAATAACCTGCTACCTGATCTCTCTGTGCCCACTGTCACCACCGTTCCCACACTCTCTCCTCTCCACCCAGCAGCCACAGTGCTTCTGTTAGAACTTAAGTCAGACATTCTTCTCGCTTCTTTTCAAAACCTTGAGGAATTCTCATCTCACTCACATAAAAGGCAAAGTCCTTACAAAAATCTATACACAGCCCCTTAGCTGTATGTCCAGATACCTCCCTAAACACTTGTCCCCCACTCTCTCCCTGCTCACTCTGCCTGAGCCACAACGGCGCCTTTACTGTTCCCCCAGCTCCAGCCATGCTGCTGCCTGAGGGCCTTTGCACTAGCTCATGCCTCTACCTGGGCCACTCCTCCCTATGACAGCTACACCATCCTTGGCCTTGCCTTCAGGACTAGACTCAACAGCTGTCTTCTCAGTGGTGTCTTCTTTGATGATCCTGCTGAAAGACCCATCTCCTATCACCCTCCCTGCCATTTCTCAATAGCACCATCAAACATACTCTATTTTATTTATTTACCTTTCTTTGGGCTATTTCTGTTCACTAGATTGTAAGCCCAGTGAGGGCAAGGGTTTTGTCTGCATTTTCCCTATATTACCCCCCAGTGCCTAGGAAAGTACCATAGTAGGCACTCCATAAACATATCATGGATGGATGGATGAATGAATGAATGAATGAGTGAATTAATGCACGCATAATCTGTGAACCTCAAAGTAAAGACACTTCAACATGACACCCTTTTGGCTTCCCTAGATTGTAATGTTTTCATCCTTGTGTCTGAGGTCTCATTCATGTCCAACCCTGACTAGGTCTACACAGGCACCACTCATCTCCCATTCTTCCAATTTCAATATTCATCTATGGGCTTCTGCATTACCTCCCGTAAGAGCATGAGGAAATTCCTGTTTGGCAATTTTCCTGCAAAGGAGCTTTCCTCTGCCCTGCAGAAGTTTGGAATGGCAAAGCCATGATATACTGGAATCTCAAAAACACAAACATAACATTTGAATCCTAACTATTTGGCACTCACTGCTTCTGGGGCAACAATCTTCTCTTTATTGAACACCTTAAAACACGAAGTACTAGAATACAAGAAAGATATAAGACCCAAGCCCTGTCCTTGCAAACAGTTATACCTTAACTTATCAAGTTTACGCTGGCATGAGACCCAGAAGGGTACTGAAGCTATATGTTCATCATGTTGATGTCAGAGATGACTTCTATCTCTCAATCCTTTTTTGTGCCTTAAGCTGGTTAGCATTTGATAAAGTATTTTGATAAAGTATTTTTTTCAAAAATTATATTCCACTTAAGAGCATTCCGTGGAAAGAGCCATGAGTTACATAGAAATATAATTTACACGGAATAAAATCCACCTATTTTAAGAATATACCATGAGTTCTGACAAATGCATAGTCATGTAACTATCACCACACTCAAGATATAGGATCTTCCCACCACCCTGAAAAAGTGCTCTCAGGACCCTGTTCAGACAGCTCGCTTGCCACACTCCCCAACTCTGACAACCACTGATCTACTTTCTCTCACTCCAGTTTTTCCATTTCTAGAATTTCATATAAATTGGAATCACACAGAATATAATTTGTATCTGGCTTCTTTCATTTAACATGAGGCTTTGATGGTTAATCCATGTTTGTGTGCCCATCAGTAGCAAGCTCCTTTCCATAACTGGGTAGGATTCTGCTGTACAAATGTTTACAATTTGTTTATCTATTCATCAGTTAATGCACACTTGAGTTCTTTCCAGTTCTTGGCTAGACTGAAAATGAATATGCTGTTATAAACATTCATATATATATATCTTTGTATGAACATATGTTTTCATTTATCTTAATCCAATACCTAGAAATAAGTTTGCTTGGTCATATGACAAGTATAGGTCTTTCACAAAATTGGAAAGTTTATAAGCATTACTTCTTCAAATATTTTTTCTGTCCCTTTTCCTTTTTCTTCTTTTTGGACTCAATTCCACATAGAAAACTTCCTATTGTCACACAGGGCCCTGAGGACCTTTTAATTAACATTGTCAATATTTTTCTTCATTGTTCTTCAGACTGAATAAGTTCCATTGGTCTGTCTTAAAGTTCACTGACTCTTTTTTCCAGCCCGGCTAATTTTTGTATTTTTAGTAGAGACGGGGTTTCACCATATTGACCAGGCTGGTCTCAAACTCCTAACCTCAAGTGATCCACCCACCTTGGCCTCCCAAAGTGCTGGGATTGCAGACATGAGCCCCCATGCCCAGCCCCAGTAAACTTTTTTATTTCAGATATTATATGTTTCAGTTCTACAACTTCGACTTTATTCTTTTTGTAGTTTCTATTTTTCTCCATTTCATCTTTCCTTTCAGTAGGAGCATATTTTCTTTAATGTCTATAATATTATAATAATAACTACCTTATAATCCTAGCCTGATAGCCTGATAATTCCATTATCTGGGTCACCTTTGCACAAGTCCCCACTTACTGCTTTTTTTTCCTCTGGTGTGTGAGTCTCATTTTCTTGCTCCTTCTTATGTGAAGTAATTTTGGATCACATCCTGGACACTGTGGAACAATGCATTGTGGAGACTCTGGATTCTGTTATATATGTCTGAAAAATCATGTTGTTACTTTTTAATTAAATATGCAGTTAATCTGAGCTTCTTGGAGTCTTCGTAATGCATGTGTGGTTCCAGGGTTAGCCATAGATTTGGGCAGAGATTGTATACAGAATGTGAGGCCTCTCTTTCTCTATATCTTTTTTTCCAGCATTCTCCCTTCATTTTCCAGTGGTTGTGGTTGCCCCAGACATTGCCTCTGGTTCTTCAAGCTGGTAAGACTGAGCTTTCTGCAATTCAGCTACCCTGCATGGGTACTTCCATCAGGGTCTAAGTCATAAAATGAGAAACTCATGCAATGCCATTCCCTGATTCCAAGTGTCTGCTGCTTTTGGTTACTCTGCATCCTTTAAACAGCTATTTTTTGCATTTTCTCCTGAGTTTATAGTTGTCATCAGTGTGAATACTAGCATTGTAGCATTTCCTCCACCATTATTAGACAAGGAATCACCACTGCTACTGTTTTGCAGGCAGGTGCTGTTACAACGGATTCAGTAACAGGTAAAAGATGAGGACAACTTTTCCAAGGAATATCACAAATGACAGCCAGCTTTCTCTAAGTAACTACCTTTGATTCAGTCACTCCCAAAGCACATGGCACCTCTGAGTCACAAAGAATTATTTCAGGACCACCAGAGCAAAGGAAAAAAATGAAAGAAAAGAGACAGAGAGAGACAAACACCTTGAGATATTAAAAAACAAATCCAAACAGAATCTTTAACCTCATTAACCTTGAAATTAGCAGAGTTGAGAGAAGCCCACAAATAGATTGACACTCTGAAGACCATCTGGGTCAACAATCAGATTAGAATTCTTGTAACCTTCCACTCACCTGGCAGATTTTCAATAAATGTCAGCTAAGCAGAAAGTCAATGGAAGGGATTTGCAGGCTCCTGTAATCCCAAAGTGTGTAAATCTCCCTAAGTGAAGAGCTCTCCGTCAGGAAACAGAAATTCTCCTGTCACCAATTAATTAATACCCAATGATTCCATCACATCTCTGACTTGGCCCATTGTATTAATTACAACAGCCTCAAAATCTTTCTTATAGGCCAATTACTCTAAAGAAATTAGCTCTTAAGTCGACTACAAATAGAAAAAATTATGAGCATGTAACTTCTCTAGCCTCTCCTTTGCTGCCTGTCTCTTCAAGCACTCCTGAAATTCCTTACACAGAACTAAGCCCATTCTTACCCTGCCATATTTTGATTAAGAGAAACTAATTTGGGCCTGAGGAGCAAGTGTGAACCAGACTGATACATCAATTATAGCACACGGTGGTAAGAAGCTGGATTCTTTCCTTTCATCTCACAAGACTGCTCATATACCCAGTTGCAGGATGCAAAAATATAATAAGATGGTCCAGGACAGGAGATGGCCTCGTGTACAGGACTCAAGTAGCTGATTATCTGGATTCCAGGGAAAGGGACATCGAGTTCACACAGGATTCAGGTACCACCTCCTTGAATTTGCCCAATGCTCACTGCACATCAATCTTATTTTCAGAAACGGGTCCACCGGTGTATGTTCTCAAGAAATGAAAACTATTTCAAATAACGAGGAGATCCAGCTGTGAGTCGGCACTATGTCAGGCCCTCTGAGAAAAAAAAGACCACTAATTGGCCTGAAACAATAGGATGAAAAGGCAAAAACCTGGTGGCTGAGCCAGGCTGCACTAATGACAGACTGTGTGGCTGTGTGATGACCATCCAGCTAGCTGACCTTTGACATCATATCTATGTCCCCCGTACACTCACCACCACCACAGGGCCCCCAGGGTGCCAGGAGACAAAGCACAGGCCGGGGAGGGAAGGGGGCCAGGCTCGGGCCTCACACGTAAGTGAAGAGTAAATCCTCTCTCAGATCTAAACCTCCAAGGTCAGCACCTGCAGAGCTAGTTTCTCTGAAAACTCTTCTCCGTCTTAAGGCAATAATTCATCTGCTCTCACTGATGTCGGACAGCCAATGCACCCTAATGAGAGATCCCAGGAGTCTGGGGCCGCACCTGCTGAACTCAGAGTGAGAACACATGGTCTGAGAGCTGTGCGCTTCTAATGGGAACTGAATGTTTAAAGTTAGGACAGTCCCAGAACATCAAAAAGAAGTCAGGAAACATAAAAAGAAGCTGCAGCCACAGAGTTGTCCATTCTCAACCCCTAATTCTGCCAGAGTTTCACAAACTTACACTCTTTGTCTGGGTCTCCGAGTTATGGATTATAACCTATTCATTCAAACTTTCAATGAAGTATTTTTGAGCCTCTACTTTGTGCCAAGCTCTGTTCTCAGCACTGGGATCAACCGTGAGCTCTTCTGGAGTTTATATTCTAGTGGAAAGAAACAGTTAACAAGCAAATAAAAAATAGAGAAGGCAACTATTCAATCATGAATTTGGTATAACTAGTGACCTTTCCCAAATACTTCCAGCTCCCCATTTTCTGAACACGCGAGAGGACGGCACACCTGCTCCACTTGGGATTGGGCAGGCCCAGGTGACTAGTTTCAACCAACCCATTTTGTATCTCCCTTCAGTGCAGAATACGTACTTAGCTACTAGCATGAATCTCTGTTTCCCTCTGCCACAGCCACCAGCAACTTTCAAGATGAGGTGCTCCTTCAGCCCTCTGAGGCACTGCGGTTGTCAGATTCCTCCTGCTGAACCTTGAAGAGCTCATATTTTGAGTGAGAAATAAACCTTTGTAGTTTTAAACCATTGAGATTTGGGGGCGGTTTGTTATCACATCATAAAATAGCCCATTCTTCCGGATGCAGAGATGCAGATAAAACAGGATAAAGTGAAGGGGAAAGAGATATTTTAGATAAAGTAGTAAACGGAGGACTTTCCGAAGAGAAGAGATTTGAGAGCTGAGATTTCAGTGGCAGAGGACAAGGTTCAGGGTTGCAGGCAAGGGGAACAGCAAGGGCAAAGATCCCAAAGTGTAGTAAGTTTACTCCACATGTGCACACCCACATTCGTGCAGATACTCATACAGACACGTGCACATACAGGCACAAAATGAACGACAGTACCCTATTTTCATGCAACTGGAAAATCAACACTACACCTAAACAGTTATTCCTCAAGGGTTTGCAGAAGTGTGCTCTTACAGCTTGCAAATACTTAGCCTTAGAGACCTCCACCTGCGCTGTGCCCCATATAGTATATGAATAATCTGTTCTGCTTTCCAGACTGAGAGTCCTGCAAAATTGGTCCCCTCCACCTGTCAATATTAGCATACAAGGGACACAAAATCTCCAAAGATGAGCCCCAAAAATGTCAGACCCCAGTACATTATTCAGTCATGGCATCCCACAAAATTAGGGACTTAATTTAAAAATAAAAATATCAGATGTCCTGTTCTCACTTCAAAGTGGGAGCCGAACAATGAGAACACATGGACACAGGGAGGGGGACAACACACACTGGGGCCTGTCAGGGGGTGGGGTGGGAAGGGAGAGCATCGGGAAAAAGAACTGATGCTTGCTGGGCTTAATACCTAGGTGATGGGTTGATACATGCAGCAAACCACCATGGCACATGTTTAGCTATGTAACAAACCCACACATTCTGCACATGTACCTTGGAACTTAAAATACATATGGGATACCCAGTTAATTTTGAATTTCAAGAAAACAACATATAATTTTTAATATAAGTATGTCCCAAATATTGTATGGAACAGAGAACAGTATTGCATAGAACACACATATACTAACATATTATTCTTCGTTTATCTAAAATTCATATTTACATGGGTATCTTTTATTTTATCTGGCAATTTTCCACAAAATGGAAAGTCTCTTTTCTCTCAAAGATAGGAAGCTGTTTGTGAACTTTCCCATCCAATTACCAAAAGAAAAGTTGAAGGATTTCTCAGCCTTACAAGAGACTGGATTCCTAACTTTTCTGAACTGGCTCTCCCTTTATTTGATCTGACAAAAGCTGACATAAAACCCTTGCTCTGAACTGTCTTCGCCTGTCTTCTGTTTTTTGAGAACTTCCTTCAAAACTGCCCTATCCTTAAGCGCTCCCAATTACTACACAATTCTCTCTCTACTTGTACATGAAAGATAGGGACAAGCATTGGGGATCCTACCTCAATAGCACAAGGGAGATCACAGACCTACCATTTATTAGTCTCTCGCTTGACCCCATAGAACAAACGTCTACTCTCCTCATTTGCTGCAACCAAGTTGACCTAAGCCTGCTACCTGGGGTTAGGACATCCACGTAACCTCACAGCCCCTCAAGCCATTCAGACCTTACTCTTCACTGATAGTACCTAGTATTTTTCTATTTCTAGATTGATGTCCTACAAAATCCTTCCCCTTCCATTTCACATGGTTTTATCCATTGTTACAACATTCCAAATAAACCCTTCCATGCCTCGCCCTCTGCAAGAGGTACCTCAGACTGTCATGCCCTCAAATGGGAATGTTTCTTGCCTCCCTCTAGCTTCCTGGAAACACTTTGAAACTAGTGGTCCTCAAATGGCACCAATTTTGTCCCCCAAGAACATTTAGCAATGTCTGCAGACATTTTCAGTTGTCACCCTGGGGTTGGGGGAGGGTCCTACTAGCAGCACCCAGTGGGTAGAAGCCAGGAGGCTGCTGGACATCCTACAACGCCCAGAGATTTGTAGAGATTCCCCACGAGAGAGTCCCCCAGCCTGAAACGCCAATTGTGTCAAAGGCTGAGACATTCTGCTTAGAACATTCAAACTTACAAGTGTTTGTGAGTCCTATTTGAGAACCAAACAAAGACGATCTCAACTCAATCAGCCTTGCTCAAATCCAACCTCTTCTGAAAGGCCAAATGCTAAATTTGGTCAACAACTTACCAAAATTTTAGCCTTTACTAGGGCCTGTCAGCTACAGATACAAGATCACATGTCTAGAGATACAAGATCAAATGTCTACATAGACAGCAGATATGCTTTGGGGATGGTCTGTGATTTTGGTAAGCTTTAGGAGCTTCCTATTTGCAGCTGGTATTTCAATTAAACATGATAACCACACCAAAGGCCTAGTACAGGCCTTGCTTCTCCCAAATGAATTGGCTCATTTAATGTTGTGGGACTTACTCAAAAGCAATCTGAAAAGCAAAAGGCAATCCTATAGAGATTATTTTGCTAACTGAGCATTCCCAAACTTATCGCCAACAGGTCCAGGTCACTTTCCCCAAAGATAACTCCCAGGAAACCTGCATGACCTTTGGGCAGGAGACCTGATTTACTAGAAATGAAACCAATGGAAGGCTGTGCTGGAAGGTCTTTGGAAGACACCTCCAGAGACGCCATTAACCAGTGTCCTCTGTAAGGACATTAGAACAAGCCGCATGGGACCCTAGTATCTCAAAGTAAATAAATGTGTTCCAAGGACCCCGCAGCCTGGAGTGCAAGCTGGTCTTGCCAACTAGAATCAGGGGGTATCCTCTTTACCTGTCTCCTGAGTTCTGTTTTCTGAGTCCCTCCACCAGGAGACCAGCCTGGCTGCTTTATGAAACACAGACTAACAAGACGTGGCACATGGACTGTGATGTCCTATGATGTAATCACAGTCATTTCTCTGCTAGGAAGTCAATATTATCTCTGAGACATGCTAACAACATGGTTAGATGTCTCCAGCCAACAAGAGCTATTTGCTTAACTGACTGATTTGCAAGTGAAGGGGGCAGCAAAGGATACTGTGTGTGATTTTCTCCACACCCTCACCCATCACCCACATATACACAGTGGTTTATTACACATATTCAGTGCAATTGCTACTAATGCTAAATAGAAAAAAACAGCCATCAATTCAGCATTCCCATGTAAATTAAATCATCCTTTACTGTTCTTCTCATTATCCTCCCAGCATTCTGACCAAGACATAGAAATATACACCTTGAGAGAACCAGAGGATGCCCCTAATTTAAAACACACTGGCTTGTAGGGTCATGTGATCAATGTTGGCCAGTGCGTGGTAAATAAAGCAGCGTGTGTCTGCTCTGGACTGATCATTTAATTGCTGGTGGGAGAATTTCGGAGCTCTCTTCCCCTTTGGCGTGGTGAACAATGACAGGATGGTAGTTGCTTTGTCTAAACTCACAACAATGAGCAGAGTCCTTTGCCAACTCATGATCGAGCATGGCTAAGATGTAAATGGGTCTCCTATTCACCATCACACCTGTCAGTCGTGCCTGTCTTAGGCATGTTCCTGTTAGCTACCGGCTGCTCAACCCCAACTGCTGGCCACCTGCTGACCAGGAACTCTTACTCGAAACGATTACCTAAAGCTTTATCAATAAATGAGTTTTTCAGACAAAGTCAAACTCCTAGCTTGATCAGTAACATCTCAGAAATCAATTAAAGTAATAAAGCAGCTCAATTTATGCTTAGGTAAAGAGAGGAAGAAACCCCTGGTACAGAAGGAGAGGGCCCGAATGACTTAACAAAGAGATACGGATAAAAACAGTCTGGGTATTTTTATTTATTTATTTATTATTATTATTATACTTTAAGTTCTAGGGTACATGTGCATAACGTGCAGGTTACATATGTATACTTGTGCCATGTTGCTGTGCTGCACCCATCAACTCATCATTTACATCAGGTATAACTCCCAATGCAATCCCTCCCCCCTCCCCACTCCCCATGATAGGCCCCGGTGTGTGATGTTCTCCTTCCAGAGTCCAGGTGATCTCATTGTTCAGTTCCCACCTATAAGTGAGAACATGCGGTGTTTGGTTTTCTGTTCTTGTGATAGTTTGCTAAGAATGATGGTTTCCAGCTGCATCCATGTCCCTACAAAGGACACAAACTCATCCTTTTTTATGGCTGCATAGTATTCCATGGTGTATATGTGCCACATTTCCTTAATCCAGTCTGTCACTGATGGACATTTGGGTTGATTCCAAGTCTTTGCTATTGTGAATAGTGCCGCAATAAACATACGTGTGCATGTGTCTTTATAGCAGCATGATTTATAATCCTTTTATGCCGTGATGTTAAGAAAGAGGAAGATACCTAAAATCCATCACCAGAGCCCTTCATTGACAGTGCAAGCAGATGAAAGGTTTTTGCATATTTAGAAATATTTTTTCTACTTGTAATTTTCAAAATAATGTAACAATTATATTTCTAGCAATATTTAAAATGAGATATCCTGTGAAATAAAAAGTTTGTACTATTTAACATGTAGGAATGTTGTATATAATATGACAAGCAAATATAAGAATAACAAATAAAATATAAAATATAACAAACAAACAAACAAAAAAAAAAACAGTCTGGGCAGTCCACAGTCAACACCTACCAAGGGTTCAAAAGGAACAATAAGTATCTGTGGCTCAAGACTCTGCTCAGTCACCACCCAACTCACTTTTCAATGGTCCAGAACTTTTATAAATCCCCTAGAATAAAGGATGGAAACATGGAAGCCTGTAAGGATGAAATAATGTAGATAGGAAAGCCCCCACACCTTGTCAAGACCACATTAAATGAAATCAGCCTGAAATATTCCTCAAACTGCCAACCCCACACTCAGCACAGGCCATGACAGGAAAATCCCAGACTGCTATAACATCGAATGGCATCCTTCGGTTGAAAATAATTGAGAGCATCACTCTCCAACTTGGGAAGAACATCCGAGCTGAGATTTGAAGTGCTTCTTACCTAGACACTTAAAGTACTGCTTGGCCAAGTGCTTCCATATAGGTCAACAGCAGGTGAATGAGGGAGGAAAGTGCTTCAGTCTCCTTGGAGGAGAGCAGATTTAGGGCAGCCCAGGCTGGGTAATAGGGGGACCCCACCTCTCCCGGAGATTTGAAATAAAGGTAACCATCCTTTAAAGAGGAAGCCGGTAAAACTCTAAATTAATCAGTGCATTTCATCAACCGTGTTAGAGACCTACAAGACTGCCTAAATGTATGGTTTAAAAATGTGAGCAACGACAAGTCCCATCAGGCTAATGAGGGAGGCATGACTAGAATATGCCCATTGTGAAAAGCACTGAAACCTAATCAATGATACTGTTCACAGCCTAAAGAAAGTTTGCACTAACAGAGAGTGGTCCTCGCAAGGCCCACAGAAAGAAGTGGGGGTAGAGGAAACTGAACACTTGACCTCTTTCTGGAGGGGATTCTGAGCTAGCAGGAGGTAAGTTCCCAGCACGTAAAGAGCACCTGAGAATGAAGGCCAGAGAGAATGAAGGCCAGAGAACCGGCGAAGCCAGGGAGTGACCGGGAGGATTCCATCTCATCAGGCCCTAGGTCTAGCCAACATGCCGCATTTGCCTCCTGGGTTGCCCCCGTCCTTGAGTATTCTCTCTAATATTTGGTTAAGCTGATTTAAGCTTCTACTGCTTGCACCAACAACAAAAATTGGCATACTAATGTGTGAGCATTAAAGCCTATCATGAGATAGAGATGTGGTATTTTATGATACACAAGTGGCATTATTTTACTTGCCTCGTAATTTCAACTGTGGTGACTTACTCTGGCATTTAACCATATTTCAACTGATGTATGGGGAGAGCCAAACAGAGCAATAAATTGTATCAAGTGCCAGGCGAACCTCCTTTCTTAAAGCCTAGTACTTTCTTCCATTGGTAGCCTAATCTTTCCAGAAAATGGACCAGAATGCCAGTATAAAACCTCCCTGAAATCGCTAAATTACCAAGTCTTACAATTACACATCTCTCAGCCCCATTTTATAAGCTTATTTTGAAATCCAGGGAGGCTATTTTCCAGTTTTCTCTGTTTCAAAAACTGGAGGTAAATGGCTGGCATCCCACTGTGATTCAACCAAGCGAAGAGCCCACAGGGTTGATGACAATGCAATTCCAGGAGGACATGACATTGCGTTGTGTTACAACTTCAGCGAATCTCAATGAATTAAGCTCCTTTAATGGCCTCTCAAACACCTTGCACATTAAATGTTCAGAGATATCCTTTAAACAACTGCAGTAAAGTACTGAATTTTTTAAAAGGAACTTAATATTAAAAGACCAAAACATATTCATGAACTACCACCAAAGGAATGCTCAATGTCCTAACAGCCTCAACATCATTCCAAATGTACTAATCCCAGTGCATTTGTGATATCACAGGAATGGTCTATACATTCTACCCTGTGCCCTCGGCAGGGGCTTGGTGCCAAGAAGGGATTAGCAGGTCCAGGCATTTCTGTCCACTGTTTACACAGAGAAATATGAGCACTGTAACCTGGCAAATCTGCAGTGATGCCAGCAGGAACCAGGATTCCACTTATACTGGTTTAATGGAATAGAATTGGATGAAGGTAAATGTTGCAAAGGTGCACGTGTGAATAAGATAAATAATAAGGGATGTTGAAGAACTCCAGATGAGCAACAACAAAAAGCTGCTCCCATCCCGAGCTGGAAGGGCCAAGGGGAAGAAATAGTGTCACAGAAGTCCCTTGAGACCTGCAGCCACGGAGGAGGGGCATCCGACAGGAGCTACAGCCTTGGAGGGACGCGGCCATTTCCAGGGAGGAGGAGGAGGAGGGATGCGGCCATTTCCAGGGAGGAGGGGGAGGAGGGACACATTCATTTTCAGGAAGGAGGGGAAGGAGGGATGTGGCCATTTCCAGGGAGGAGGGGGAGGAGAGGGAGGAGGGACATGGCCAGGGAGGAGGGGAGCACCCATTTTCAGGGAGGAGGGGGAGGAGGGACGTGGCCATTTTCAGGGAGGAGGGGGAGGAGGGACGTGGCCATTTTCAGGGAGGAGGGGGAGGAGCGATGTGGCCATTTTCAGGGAGGAGGGGGAGGAGGGACGTGGCCATTTTCAGGGAGGAGGGGGAGGAGGGACGTGGCCATTTTCAGGGAGGAGGGGGAAGAGAGACGCCAACATTTTCAGGGAGGAGGGGGAGGAGGGATGTGGCCATTTTCAGGGAGGAGGGGGAGGAGGGACGCTGCCATTTTCAGGGAGGAGGGGGAGGAGGGATGTGGCCATTTCCAGGAAGGAGGGGGAGGAGGGACACACCCATTTTCAGGGAGGAGGGGGAGGTAGGATAGGTCCTTCCTGCTGCCTCTCTTCTGTGCTCATGTGCATGCAGAGAAGCAGGAGGGGCTCACCCTACCTCCCCCTCCTCCTGCCTGCCCTCTGGTCTCCCATCAGTGCCAATGCACTGGCAGCACCCAGCCAGAAGCCCATAGCAAGAGAACCCAGGTGAAGCCATGGATAGGTATGAACCGCCCCCACCCCAAGCACACAGCAGGGAAGAAAAGAGAGGAAGGTGAGTGGAAGTGAGGGCCAGTGGAAAAAAACTAATGCTGGGTAGTCGAGGTTCCCTCTGGTGTGACCCCAAGCTACCTTCCGGATTCACCCCGCACCCTCTGTCTCCACTCTGCAGGGAACCCACTTGGCTCCTCTGAACCAAATCCCATATCCCCTTTCATGTGTGTTTCTGGTTAGGGTTGGCCACAAGAAGATTCCTGGGAAATTTCAGAGGGCAGAAGGGGGCCTGTTGAAATATTAATCTAATGCAGGTTTTGCACATTGACGATGTCTTCCCATAGATGTTTTTTGGCCGTAGCTTGAACAGTCACTAGCTGGGAATGCCCTCCTCAAAATGCTCCCAGCAATCTGGCCATGGCTCCAGCAAGCAGCATTGTGGAGTGAGACCTCCCAGTGTGGTTTTGAGGACTGCATGAGCTAAGGTGTGGAGCGCCAGGCCGCTGCCCTGCAGGTGCTCATTATTTATTATCAAAAGTTTCCAGGTCGCAGGTGACTTGCCACCTGCAGGGGTGGAACTCCGTAATTCCACTAGTCCTGATATGGAGTGTTGCCTCCCTTTTACACTCCCTTTCTCAGAGCGCCTGGTATTTCTCATTCACAAGGCTCTTTGCCATTCATCCTTAGATAGCTATCCATCTTCACGGGTTTATTTTCATCTCCCTTCCTGTACTGCAAGCTCTTGAGGGTGGAACTGAGCCTTTGGTTGGTGCTGTGTCTGTCTCCAGGACGTGACACAGGGCCCAGCCCATTTTGGAACTGAGTGAGAACTGCAGGCGTGGCTGCGTGGACAACATGCGGGGTTCCTTCACAGGACAGACCTTCCCAAGGGTGTGCCCTCCTGAGCCCAGGGGCAGAGCACAGGCCAGGCCACCACTGCCTTCCTGCCCCTCTCAGACCCCATGCCTGCCTTGCTGGGACCCAAGGCTGCTGTAGCCTCCTTGCCCAGGGCCTCTGGATGCACCTGCCTCCAGGAGTCCTGGCTCCTGTCCGCCCTGTGCAGGAAGCTGGCTGGGGACACCAGGGGAGGCCAATAGGGAAAGGCCCTGGGGAGGAAGCGGCATGTCCCAGGAAGGAGCAGCCGGGGCCCCTGCAAAGCAGCCATGCAGTCCCCTTCCCCTTCCCCTCGGGTTTCAAGAGAGAAACTCACACCCAAGCTGCAGACAGCAGATGTGTGTGATTAGCTATGTCATGGCATGCAGCAGTGTTTGCAGGACACATGAGAGCCCGCTAAGGAAAGGTGAGCAGCAGTCACTTCAAGAGACAGACGAGGAAGGCTGCGCTGCCACGGCAGGTGCAACTTGCACAGGAAATGTTTGCACAAGTGGTCAGCGAACCCCTTATGTGCCCCAGTCCCCCATTTCTGCAAGGTGAGGAGCAGTGGGGGCAGGCAGCAGGGCACTCTCACCCATCCACAGAAACCTAGATCCCCATGACATGGGCCACTTTCACTCCACATAAGCAGTATTGATCCTCCTTGATTAAATTTTCCCCTTTTCCAGTAATACCCTGAAAATCCAATTTATGAACTTGGCTTAGTTGCCATCCCGGTAGCTGGCTTTGCAGACTCTCTTTACCCTAAGTGTGTTTCCCAGAGAAGAATATCGGCGTTTCCATTTCTGCTCATTAAAGCTGGTCAGTTTAAATATTGTGCTCATTTCATCCAAAGTGGCCTCAAGTAAAAGCTAAAAACGAATTCCTCAGTCTCTGGTGCACGTGATGCACTTTGATGCTGTTTTCTGCACTTGCCAGGGTGCATGGCTGGGTGGAATCAAACAAAAAAATGTCTATCGATCCATCGAGCCAGTGGATTGGCCCATATCTGACTAATGCACCAAGCTCAATTAGGCTCACAGGGACCAGCGGCAAATCACAACAGAATATTCCCCTTCACAGTGGGTTATCTGGTGAACACGAAGCCATATCTGAGACAGTGAAGGTAGGTAGAGGGCTCTCAGCTCTTGCAGAAGTAATCTGAAATGAATATGCCAGGCAGCACTGTCTGCAGATGCAGTGAACATCACGGCCATGGAGCAAACCCTTGGTGAGCTGCGGCTTTGAGGGAAGTTTAGTTAATGATGGCCCTAACAGCTCAGGGTCTGTGGTCACTCAGATAGGTTCACTTGGGTTTATATTTACCTTGAAAAAGCTTTGTACTAGTAATTAGTAATCCAAAGCTTTGGATTCGTAAGCCTGGGCAACAGAGTAAGACCCCATCTCTAAATAAATAAATGTTTTAAGGTAAAAAACAATTAAAATAAATAAGTCAAATTTTAAAAATAATAATTTAAAAATTTTTGCTAACAGCAAATTATCCCAAAATTTAGGAGATTAAACAATAAACATGTCACAGTTCTGGTGGATTGGAAATTTGGGAGCAGCTTAACTGATAGGTTCTCATTCAGGTCTTTCATGCAGTTGCAGTCAAGCTGTCATCCAGGGCTGCAGTCACCCAAAGGCTTGACTGGTGCTGGAGGATCCACTTCCAAGATGGCGCTCCCATATGGCTATTGTCAAGAGGCCTCCGTCTTTCACCACATGGGCCTCTCCATAAAGCTACTTGAGTGTCCTCACACCATGGTAGCTAACTTCCTCCAGAATTAATGATCCAAGAAAGAGCAAGGAAGAAAGTGCAATGCTTTTTGTGACCTAGTCTTTGAAGTCCCACATGCTTTCACCATAGAGTACTTTATAGAAGCAAGTCACTAAGTCCTGCCTACACTCAAAAGGAAAGAAATTAAGTTTCACCTCTTAAAGGGGAGTATCCAAAGAACTTGTATATACATCTTTGAATACTACCACAGGCCTACTGAAAAAACATCAACAAGAGTTGAGCTCAGAACTTTGAGGCTGGGCAGATACGGGTATGAATTCCCCTTCTCTCTTCAGTTACCTTAGGTTTAATCTCTTCGCCCTTCAGTTTCCTCATCTGTAAATGAGGATACATCTACATTGCCAAGTTATATGAAAATTTAATTAGTAATATATGTAAAGTATTCAACACAGTACCTGGCACACAGTAAGAATTCAACTCAACATTGTTACTATTTTAATTACTATTAAGAGTCAAGGAAAACCACTTAGCATTCTTTACAGAGTTAATCTCTAGAGTAACTCCCCCCAAACATAACTAAAATGGCATAGGTGGAATTTATGTAGCTAAACAATAGATAATTATTTTTAATTGATAACTGATAAGTTTAAAGAGTGTCCTATAAATGACAACATCATATAAGGTCATTGATAGTCCCAACACAGTCAACGTCCAAAATTCTTAGAAGTTTTTATGTATATTCTGCCTCTGAAGGTTCCAGAACCAACTGAGAATTATATTGCAGGCCTTTTCCATCTTGGACCATTCAAACTGGCTATCTCTCCCTTTGAATGGAAATAAGTCAGAAAATATTTAATGTGATATTACAGAAGCATTGATCCAGATTCACAAATCCCAGCTTCTAATGTGATAATAATACTTGAACTAATGGCCTGGCATGGCGGATCATGACTGTAATTCCAGTATTTCGGGAGGCTGAGGTGGGTGAATCACTTGAGCCTAGGAGTTCAAGATCAGCCTAGACAACATAGCGAGACTCCATCTCTAGAAAAAAAAAATTAAAATTAGCTCGGTTTGGTGGCATACGTCTGTAGTCCCAAATGCTTGGAGGCTAAGGCAGGAGGATCACTTGCGACCAGGAGTTCAAGGCTGCAGTGAGCTATGATTGTGCCACTACACTCCAGCCTGGGCAAAAGAGTGAGATACCCATCTCTAAATAAATAAATAAATAAATAAATAAATAAACCTAAAATAAATAAGTAAAAATGTTTAAATAATAATTAAAAATATTTATACTAACAACACAGACTTTTGCTATATGTGAGTTGTGTGACCTTGCCAATCACTTAACTTCTCTCAGCCTCAGTTTTTCAACCATAAATGAAGGTGCTAAATACCTGATTTATCATATTTTGTCAATCTCTAACTATCTTAATTCTCTGAATTTATCTGCTGGTGATATCTGAGATTGGGTAACTGAAAAGCTTATGTAGGCAAACCCAGAGAAAATTAAAGAGATCATTGCATATGCAAATATACCGCTAATTGCAAATGTATTGCTTTAGGGAAAAAGCCTCTCAGGACCAATGTCTGGTAAAAACAAAATGCTGATTGGTATAAATACATATACACTTACATGTGATAAAACCAATTTTTCCAATTCAGACCCAAGATCTTTAAAACAGACTAGAATTTCATCTACAAATGTTTAGTTTTATCCCTTATTTTCTAATCTGTATCAGTTAGGTTTCTCTTTGTCATGAAGCACCTCAAAATTCAGTGGCTGAAAACTACAGTCAACCATCTGGCAGTTTGCCATAGGTACATGAGTGGGATAAGCCAAGTCCAGAAACACCTTCCCAGCCCAGCTCAGCCCAAATTGCAGACCCAGATAATTATATGCTTTATTAGTCTGTTTTCATGCTGCTGATAAAGACATACCCAAGACTGGGAAGAAAAAGAGGTTTAATGGTCTTACAGTTGCATGTGGCTGGGGAGGCCTCACAATCATGGCAGAAGGAAAAGAGAAGCAAGTCATGTCTTACATGGATGGTGGCAGGCAAAGAGAGAGCTTGTGCAAGGCAAATCCCATTTTTAAAACCATCAGATCTCATGAGACTCATTCATTATCACGAGAACAGCACAGGAAAGACCTGCCCCCATAATCCAATCACCTCCCACCAGGTCCTCCCACAATACATGAGAATTGTGAGAGTTATAATTCAAGAGGAGATTTGGGTGGGGACACAGCAAAACCATATCATATGCTAAGTAAATGGTTGTTATCTTAGAAAACTTCATTTTGGGGTGATTTGTTATGCATCAAAAATTGATTTATAGACTTTATAACCCATTTCTTTTCCATGTCTTATTGTCTTGGCCAGACATTCAGTACAATGTCAGAGCAATGATAATGATAGCCTTCCTTGTCTTTTCCCTAACTTTGATTTCCTATTAAATATAATGTTTATTTTAACATTCTAGAAGATACTGTCTATCAAATTAAGAAGTTTCCTACTATTTCTACTGTGCTAAAAGCTTTTGCATAAATTAAGAGCTAAAATAGAAGCTGTTTTCATTCTTTAAGCACTGAACATTCTTTTTCAGACAAATGGAAAACTTCTTCAACCAGACCACCTTGAGAATATCATGACTAGCTTACAATGGAAGAGACAAAACCAAAACATAGGAAACAGTTAAATCATAATACAAGACATAATATGATCAAATGATATATATTAAAGGTATGAACTCAAGTCCAATAGAAGTTCAGAGGAGAATGTGAGACTGGCCTTGAAAAAAATGTAGTAGAAGAAAAGCATTTTGATGACAGCACGGCAAGAGACAAATAGCAGACACACAGAAAATAGCAAAAACATGTTTGACACTCCTCTATGTTCACCTCACCATTTCTGCTTCCTGGGTATATAGGAAGGCTACATTTCCCAGTCTCTCTTAAAGCCATGTATCTGCACCCTGACTGATGAAATGTGGGTGGAGGTGATATAAGCCACATCTAGTCCTGGCCTTTGAAAACATCTTGTGAGATCTTCCAAGGTTTCCATGGAAACTTCAAGGATGGCATAGCAACAAGCATAGTTTCCAGATGACATAGACATAGGACAGAAGTGGCCAGCATCACTGATTACTACTTGGACTTGTTTGTAGCTACTTGGATGTGGCTCAGAAACTCCATCCAAGCCTCATTGCACTGTGTTAAACCACTGAGATAGAGGGTTATTTGTTACAGCAGCTAACATTAATTACCCTACCTAGTACAACGAGCTATAATAGTAGAGGTCAAAGAGTCCAATAATATCCTAGTAAATTTCTTAGTGACAAGCCATGCTGTGTTATACCCATTGGCCTGGAATTCTGGCATTCTGCTTCCCATGTTCCAAGACAGCCTTCATTTTGAGAGCTAAGGAAGAAACAGCCTTTTTGCATTCCCTGTGAAAGGAGATGTACCTGTTATAATAAACAAACATCTATCAAGGGTATTGAACAATGGGTTCATGAAGGATGTGCTAAATAGTATTTCAAAGTAAAAAGTGGAGAACAGACTGAGACTTTCTGTTCCCAAACAGATGAGAGCTTCCACAGTCAAAGGTAGCAGATTTCAGGTTCCCTATGGTTTCAGAACAAATTTTAAAAGAACAACAGTCCAGTAATGTGAAAGAGAACAATGCTACTCAGGTCTGCACACATTTTTGAGGTCTTCAGACTGTTCAGTTCCCACTCAATCTCCTTAACTTCAGCTAAGAGAATAACATAAGCTTACCACCTATCAACAATGGTTCTACCCCAAGGAAGATGGTAATTAAATCCAATGAAGACATTCAGTCAGTGAAAAATAATTAGGACAGCCAGCAATTATACACATTTGTCTCCTGACACTGGGAAATAGAAATTTTACAGTGACTGAACCCTCAGAGGGTCCTAGCAGTGCCTGGAAACTTGATATTTAGAAGTCAATATCATTCAATGGCAAAATAATGTTCTGGGGGTGGGCCACAAGTAATTGTCACAGCCCTTCAGGCCTTTAATATAAATTCTCAAAGTTTTTAAACATAATACTAAAATACAATGAGAGCCCCTGTTCCTTAGACCCAGACAACTTCCCATCTGCAGCAGAAATGTGTAAGACTAACCACCTTGTTCTAATAAAATCTCAAAAATATGTCTCTTGGTCAGACTATCCTGACTTACCCAAGGTGACACAGCCAACAAATGGCAGGTCCAGGATTTAATCCCAGGCGGTTTAACACCATAGACCTTACTCATAACCAGTACACTATAACCCCATGTAATAAGATGCTAACAATATGGGGCACTAATACTGTAACACACTAATAATATGATACAACATGATAATATGCCATAATTAAATCAGAGATCATGCCAGCTTTTATACCCACACCTTCTTCACTCAGAAATCATCCTGGCTGTCTCTTCACCAACTTCTTGTTGCTCAAATACATTTACTTTAACTGGACAGGTCTAGGACTTAGAGGAATGCAGCATAACCAAGCCATAAGCGCTATTTCTTCCAGAGGTAATCTTATGAGTCTCTATACCACCTCTACTCTGCCCACAACTGTCCTAATACATACACACATACAGAGAGAAAGAGAGAGGGAAAGAGAGAGAGAGAGAGAAAGAGAGATGCATTATTTTCTTGGTCTCAGGCAATTCCAACATTCTTGCCGGTAGTTAGACTGCATGGTAAGTGGATTCTGTAGTTGAAAGCTAGTAGGAATAAAAAGAAAAAGACATCAGGGTGGACTGTAATTGGTTCTTTGAATCAAAGATGGGGAGAAACAAAAGCTTAATGTCATTTCTAGTGAGCAGAATAAGTCAAGGTGCCAATGGTAACTGTGTAGAGTATTTACTTTCAGTCTATCCTGCCTAACCCATCATGGGCAACACTTAATAATCAGATTCCAAAGCTTCCAGAGAATATACCCAGAACTGTTAACTTAATGGATGGAACTACAGTAACTTCAAAGAGCTCTAAAATGAGATACCACGTATGGGTTTTGGTAAAAAGAAGAGTGAAACAATTCAATTTGATAAAGAGTTGTTGGGTATCACTAATTGCCAAGTTCTGGACTTGGCATAACAGGTTGGAGGAGGAATTAGACCTAGTTCCAGCACTCAGGAAGGTCACAAGGACGTGAGGAGAATTTGTCCCATCTAATTACATGACAGTGTGCTAATATTTCTAGTAGTGGTGATACTGTGTAGGTAGCACCAAAAACTCAGTAATTAATGCTGCTGGCAGGGAGTTGTGGTGGAAGAATGAAAATGAAGGACAAGTAGAACTTTTCCAAGGGGAAACAACATGCAAATGGGATTCATTTCACCATCACCCTTTGCGGAAATCAAAAATATGAACATACAGTTAAAATAGAAGTCCATTTATAGAACCACAATTAGTCAGTCGCTCAAGCAAGAGACACCAGATTGATTTTCTCATTAGGTGGAAATCAAGAAAGAAAGCTTTGGTGTCTTCTTTCATGAACTTCGGACACTGCCCTGAGACTATCTTTTGGCCTTAGTATAAACAGTCTTGTGATAAGGGACCCTGTCATCCCATGTTTCAGAGCCATTATCCTGACTTTCCATAGTAAATCCATTCGTGATCTTTGGTTGTAAGGAACAAGCACTGATTGTAACTTGAGCAGAAGTTGAGTTTTTTGGAGGACACCAGCCTACCCGTTTAAGAGAAAAGGTGGAAAAAAAATATAGGTCGAGATAGGGTACAGTGGCCCACACCTGTAACCCCAGCACATTGGGAATCCAAGGTGGAAGGACTGCCTGAGCAAAAGAGTTTGAGATCAGCCTGGGCAAGATGGTGAGACCCCATGTCTACTAAAAAATTGTTTTAAAAATTAGCTGGGCAAGTAGGCTGAGGGGGGAGGATCGCTTGATCCTGGGAGATCAAGGCTGCAGTGAGATATTATCACACTGCTGCACTCCAGCCTGGGTGACAAAGCAAGACCCTGTCGCAAAAATAACAATAATCATAAGTCTAAGAAACAACAGAGACACCAGGGCAGCTCCAGAGTCTGGGTTACATAACAAATTAACAGCCTCACCAGTTCCAGAGATACAATGATAATGCTCATACTGTCTTATCTGAGCTTGCAGAACTCTACTCAAGACTCAAAGTCCCAAGAGGGAGCATCTGATCGGCTGACCATCGGTCAGCTCCTCACCCCTTGATCAGTGCAGAGTAGGACGCCTTGATTTACTGCCCCAGCCACAATGCTCATGACAAGAGAAGCCCCCAGAAGGAAATCAAGGAGCTGCTACTAAAGGAAGCAGATATGGTTGCCAAGAAGCCCCACCCCAACAATGTCCTCACCATACATGTGTTCATACATACTGTGTGTACACTGAAGTTGGAGAACATTAGATTATGCAGATAATACCCAACAAGAGGGGTAAGGTGTAAGCAAGGCATGGTGGCTCATGCCTGTAATCCCAGCACTTTGGGGGGCCAAGGCGGGCAGGTCACTTGAGGCCAGGAGTTAGAGACCAACCTTGCTGACATGATGAAATGCTGTCTCTACAAAAAACACGCACAAAAAAAGAGGGGTAAGGTGTGAAAGAATATTTTCTTAGGGGTGTCCGCTCAGCTTACAGCCCACTTCTCTGAGAAAGGCTCCCCATAGGTTTGAACTCCAACAATTACGTTCATTTTAAGTTAATCCTGCCTCCCTCCCAAACCAGGCCATACCTGATTGGACCCAATCAACCTCTGACCCATAGGAAGCCAATCCATTGGCTGGAAACAAACCAATCATGTTTTTCTTTTGATAGACTGAGTTTCAAGATACAAAGAATAAGATTGAGAAATGAGTCAATATTAAAGGCAGAACCCTAAAGTGAGTTTCCAGGAATTCCTTCCTCTGAGGTCTTTAAAATTACCCTTGGTGTTTTTCCTTCCTGATACCCATTCATTGAATCTCTGGATTTCATGAGCAAATCCAGTATCCTCCTAATAAATTCCCTTCTTGCTCATGCCTCTCTTTCTATTCTTCTCAAAGCAATAGTCCCTGTCTAGTCAAAGATAAAAAGTTTACCCCATCCTCAGCTAATAGGAAGACAGATACCAAATTACCTGGTGTTTCTCTTTGCAAAAAAATAACCAATTAACAAGACCAAATTGCTTTTATCTGCACTTCATTTCTTTTATTTTTTTTAGTTACATTGTTTTTTTCTTTAATATTTTTGACCCACAGTTGGTTAATCCACATATTCAGAACACACAGATATGATGGGCTGACTGTATACACATACAGACTGTAAACCACTAAAACACATCATAATACTAATAAATAATATTAGAGTCTTTTTCAATCACTATTTTTTCTCAGATATTCCACTATTCACTGTTAATGTTATTTTTTTATTATACTTTAAGTTCTAGGGCACATGTGTACAACGTGCAGGTTTGTTACATATGTATAATGTGCCATGTTGGTGTGCTGCACCCATTAACTCGTCATTTACATTAGGTATTTCTCCTAATGCTATCCTTCCCCAAACCCCCAACCCCACGACAGGACCTGGTGTGTGATGTTCCCCGCCCTGTGTCCAAGTGGTCTCATTGTTCAATTCCTACCTATGACTGAGAACATGTGGTGTTTCATTTTCTGTCCTTGCAATAGTTTGCTCAGAATGATTGTTTCCAGCTTCATCCATGTCACTACAAAGGACATGAACTCATCCTTTTTAATGGCTGCATAGTATTCCATGGTGTATATGTGCCACATTTTCTTAATCTAGTCTATCATTGATGGACATTTGGGTTGGTTCCAAGTCTTTGCTATTGTGAATAGTGCCACAATAAACATACGTGTGCATTTGTCTTTATAGTAGCATGATTTATAATCCTTTGAGTATATACCCAGTAATGGGATCACTGGGTCAAATGGTATTTCTAGTTCTAGATCCTTGAGGAATCGCCACACTGTCTTCCACAATGGTTGAACTAGTTTACACTCCCACCAACAGTGTAAAACCTTTCCTGTTTCTCCACAACCTCTCCAGCACCTGTTGTTTCCTGACTTTTTAATGATCATCTCACTGGTGTGAGCTGGTATCTCATTGTGGTTTTGATTTGCTTTTCTCTGATGACCAGTGATGATGAGCATTTTTTCATGTGTCTGTTGGCTATATAAATGTCTTCTTTCCAAAGTGTCTGTTCATATCCTTTGCCCACTTTTTGATGGGGTTGTTTTTTTCTTGTAAATGTAAGTTCTTTGTAGATTCTGGATATTAGTCCTTTATCAGATGGGTAGATTGCAAAAATTTTCTCCCATTCTGTAGGTTGCCTGTTCACTCTAATGGTAGTTTCTTTTGCTGTGCAGAAGCTCTTTAGTTTAATTAGATCCCATTGTCTATTTTGGCTTGTGTTGCCATTGCTTTTGGTGTTTGAGACATGAAGTCCTTGCCCATGCCTATGTCCTGAATGGTATTGCCTAGGTTTTCTTCTAGAGTTTTTATGGTTTTAGGTCTAACATTTAAGTCTTTAATCCATCTTGAATTAATTTTTGTATAAGGTGTAAGGAAGGGATCCAGTTTCAGCTTTCTACTTATGGCTAGCCAATTATCCCAGCACCATTAATTAAATAGGGAATCCTTTCCCCATTGCTTGTTTTTATCAGGTTTGTCAAAGATCAGATGGTTGTAGATGTGTGGTGTTATTTCTGAGGCCTCTATTCTGTTCCATTGTCTATATCTCTGTTTTGGTACCAGTACCATGCTGTTTTGGTTACCGTAGCCTTTGTAGTATAGTTTGAAGTCAGATAGCATGATGTCTCCAGCTTTGTTCTTTTTGCTTAGGATTGTCTTGGCAATGCGGGCTCTTTTTTGGTTCCATATGAACTTTAAAATAGTTTTTTCCAATTCTGTGAAAAAAGTCATTGGTAGCTTGATGTGGATGGCATTGAATCTATAAATTACCTTCGGCGGTATGGCCATTTTCACGATATTGATTCTTCCTATACATGAGCATGGAATGTTCTTCCATTTGTTTGTGTCCTCTTTTATTTCGTTGAGCAGTGGTTTGTAGTTCTCCTTGAAGAGGTCCTTCAAGGATTGTAAGTTGGATTCCTAGGTATTTTACTCTCTTTGAAGCAACTGTGAATGGGAGTTCACTCATGATTTGGTTCTCTGTTTATCAGTTATTGGTAGATAAGAATGCTTGTGATTTTTGCACATTGATTTTCTATCCTGAGACTTTGCTGAAGTTGCTTATCAGCTTAAGAAGATTTGGGGCTGAGACGATGGGGTTTTCTAAATACACAATCATGTCATCTGCAAACAGGGACAATTTGACTTCCTCTTTTCCTAATTGAATACCCTTTATTTCTTTCTCTTGCCTGATTGCCATGGCCAGAACTTCCAACATTATGTTGAATAGGAGTGGTGAGAGAGGGCATCCCTGTCTTGCTCCAGTTTTCAAAGGGAATGCTTTCAGTTTTTGCCCATTCAGTATGATACTGGATGTGGGTTTGTCATAAATAGCTCTTATTATTTTGAGACACATTCCATCAATACCTAGCTGAGAGTTTTTAGCATGAAGAGCTGTTGAATTTTATTGAAGGCCTTTTCTGCATCTATTGAGATAATCATGTGGTTTTTGTCTTTGGTTCTATTTATGTGATGGATTACGTTTATTGATTTGCATATGTTGAACCAGCCTTGCATCCCAGGGATGAAGCCAACTTGATCTTGGTGGATAAGCTTTTTGATGTGCTGCTGGATTCAGTTTTCCAGTATTTTATTGAGGATTTTTGCATTGATGTTCATCAGGGTTATTGGTCTAAAATTCTCTTTTTTGTTGTGTCTCTGCCAGGCTTTGGTATCAGGATGATGCTGGCCTCATAAAATGAGTTAGGGAAGATTCCCTCTTTTTCTATTGATTGAAATAGTTTCAGAAGGAATGGTACCAGCTCTTCTTTGTACCTCTGGTAGAATTCAGGTGTGAATCCATCTGGTCCTGGACTTTTTTTGGTTGGTAGGCTATTAATTATTGCCTCAATTTCAGAGCCTGCTATTGGTCTATTCAGCAGTTCAGCTTCTTCCTCATTTAGTCTTGGGAGAGTGTATGTGTCCAGGAATTTATCCATTTCTTCTAGATTTTCTAGTTTATTTGCGTAGAGGTGTTTATAGTATTCTCTGATGGTAGTTTGTATTTCTGTGGGATTGATGGTGATATCCCCTTATCATTTTTTATTGCATCTATTTGATTCTTCTCTCTTTTCTTCTTTATTAGTCTTGCCAGCAGTCTATCAATTTTGTTGATCTTTTCAAAAAACCAGCTCCTGGATTGATTTTTTGAAGAGTTTTTTGTGTCTCTCTCTCCTTCAGTTCTGCTCTGATCTTAGTTATTTCTTGCCTTCTGCTAGCTTTTTTTTTTTTTTTTTGAGACGGAGTCTCGCTGTGTCTCCCAGGCTGGAGTGCAGTGGCGTGATCTTGGCTCACTGCAAGCTCCGCCTCCCAGGTTCACGCCATTCTCCCGCCTCAGCCTCCCAAGTAGCTGAGACTACAGGCGCCCGCCACCACGCCCGGCTAGTTTTTTGTATTTTTAGTAGAGACGGGGTTTCACCATGTTAGCCAGGATAGTCTCGATCTCCTGACCTCGTGATCCACCCGCCTCGGCCTCCCAAAGTGCTGGGATTACAGGCTTGAGCCACCGCGCCTGGCCTCTGCTAGCTTTTGAATATGTTTGCTCTTGCTTCTCTGGTTCTTTTAATTGTGATGTTAGGGTGTCAATTTTAGATCTTTCCTGCTTTCTCATGTGGGCATTCAGTGCTATAAATTTCCCTCTACACACTGCTTTAATTGTGTCCCCGAGATTCTGGTACATTGTGTCTTTGTTCTCATTGGTTTCTAAGAACATCTTTATTTCTGCCTTCATTTTGTTATGTACCCAGCAGTCATTCCGGAGCAGGTTGTTCAGTTTCCATGTAGTTGTGCAGTTTTGAGTGAGTTTCTTAATCCTGAGTTCTAATTTGATTGCACTGTGGTCTGAGAGACAGTTTGTTATGATTTCTGTTCTTGTACATTTGCTGAGGAGTGCTTTACTTCCAACTATGTGGTCAATTTTGGAATAAGTGCGATGTGGTGCTGAGAAGAATGTATATTCTGTTGATTTGGGGTGGAGAGTTCTGTAGATGTCTATTAGGTCTGCGTGGTGCAGAGCCGAGTTCAAGTCTTGGATACCTTTATTAACCTTCTGTCTCATTGATCTGTCTAATATTGACAGTGGGGTGTTGAAGTCTCCCGTTATTATTGTATGGGAGTCTAAGTCTCTTTGTAAGTCTCTAAGGACTTGCTTTATGAATCTGGGTGCTCCTGTATTGGGTGCACACATATTTAGGATAGTTAGCTCTTCCTGTTGAATTGATCCCTTTACCATTATGTAATGGCCTTCTTTGTTTCTTTTGATCTTTGATGGTTTAAAGTCTGTTTCATCAGAGACTAGCATTGCAACCCCTGCTTTTTTTTTTTTTTTTTTTTTTTTGTTCTCCATTTGCTTGGTAGATCTTCCTCCATCCCTTTATTTTGAGCCTATGTGTGTCTCTGCATGTGAGATGGGTCTCCTGAATACAGCACACTGGTGGGTCTTGACTCTTTATTCAATTTGCCAGTCTGTGTCTTTTAATTGGAGCATTTAGCCCATTTACATTTAAGGTTAATATTGTTATGTGTGAATTTGATCCTGTCATTATGATGTCAGCTGGTTATTTTGCCTGTTAGTTGATGCAGTTTCTTCCTAGCATCGATGGTCTTTACAATTTGCATGTTTTTGCAGTGGCTGGTACCGGCTGTTCCTTTCCCTGTTTAATGCTTCCTTCAGGAGCTCTTGTAAGGCAGGCCTGGTGGTGACAAAATCTCTCAGCATTTGTTTGTCTGCAAAGGATTTTATTTCTCCTTCACTTATCAAGCTTAGTTTGGCTGGATATGAAATTCTGGGTTGAAAATTCTTTTCTTTAAGAATGTTGAATATTGGCCCCCACTCTCTTCTGGCTTGTAGGGTTTCTGCTGAGAGATCTGCTGTTAGTCTGATGGGTTTCCCTTTGTGGGTAACGTGACCTTTCTCTCTGGCTGCCCTTGGCATTTTTTCCTTCATTTCAACTTTGGTGAATCTGACGATTATGTATCTTGGGGTTGCTCTTCTCAAGGAGTATCTTTGTAGTGTCCTCTGTATTTCCTGAATTTGAATGTTGGCCTGCCTTGCTAGGTTGCGGAAGTTCTCCTGGATAGCATCCTGAAGAGTGTTTTCCAGGTTGGTTGCATTCTCCCTGCCACTTTCAGGTATACCAATCAAATACAGCTTTGGTCTTTTCACATATTCCCATATTTCCTGGAGGCTTTGTTTGTTTCTTTTTACTCTTTTTTCTCGAAACTTCTCTTCTCGCTTCATTTCATTAATTTGATCTTCAATCACTGATACCCTTTCTTCCACTTGATCGAATCAGCTACTGAAGCTTGTGCATGCATCACATAGTTCTCATGCCATGGTTTTCAGCTCCATCAGGTCATTTAAGGTCTTCTATACACTGTTTATTCTAGTTAGCCATTCATCTAATCTTTTTTCAAGGTTTTTAACTTCCTTGCAATGGGTTCAAACCCATCCTCCTTTAGCTCAGAGAAGTTTGTTATTACCAACTTTCTGAAGCCTACTTCTGTCAGCTCATCAAAGTCATTCTCCATCCCGCTTTGCTCTGTTGCTGGTGAGGAGCTGCAGTCCTTTGGAGGAGAAGGGGCACTCTGGTTTTTAGAATTTTCAGCTTTTCTGCTCTGGTTTCTCCCCATCTTTGTGGTTTTATCTACCTTTGGTCTTTGATGATGGTGAACTACAGATGGGGTTTTGGTGTGGATGTCCTTTTTGTTGATGATGATGCTATTCCTTTCCGTTTGTTAGTTTTCCTTCTAACAGTCAGGTCCCTCAGCTGCAGGTCTGTTGGAGTTTGCTGGAGGTCCATTCCAGACCCTGTTTGCCTGGGTATCACCAGCAGATGCTGCTGAACAACAAATATTGCTGTCTGATCCTTCCTCTGGAAGCTTCATCTCAGAGGGGCACCTGGCTATATGAGGTGTCAGTCAGCCCCTACTGGGAGGTGTCTCCCAGTTAGGCTACACAGGAGTCAGGGACCCACTCGAGGGGGCAGTCTGTCCATTCTCGGAGCCCAAACACTGTGCTGGGAGAACCACTGCTCTCTCCAGAGCTGTCAGACGGGGACGTTTTTCTATCTGTACTTTAAAAGGAAGCAAATTAAAAACCCAAAATACCCAGATAAGTATGTTTGAACTTTACCCCAAGACCTCAAAAGTTGATCAACATTAACTAAAGTTGAAAAAATGTAAGTCTCAAGACCAAAAATGTAACAATTGTGCCACAGAGTAGGAAAAGAAAAAATTTAGGTTCTTGGGGAAAAAAATTAAGGAAATTTTTTTGAGAAAGCAAAATCTGGTGAAGGAATAGTTAACTATCTTTGCTAAAGGACTCTTCAGAATTCTCTCATAAGGAAAGGGGTGGATTGAGCCAGACAGAGAGAATATGCACCGTAAATCAGAATAATTGCATTACTTGACTATCTGTATTGCTCCTTTTTCTCCCGATAAATTTTTTAAATTATGATAAGATCAGTTTTGAGTTTGATTCTTTTCATAATCCATTCAGACACCTTTAAGTGAAAGTGAAATATATTGTACTCTTAAAAAGGGAATATCTATATATATATTCACGTTTGATCCAAAACCCAGTGAGAAGTAAAATGCGCAGTTGATGAAGACATAAATTATCATTTGCATGGGGCTGATGAGATCCTGGTTCTAATAGAGCTGGTATTAAATCAGAATTGCAGTAATGCTTTCCTGAGCCTGATTAGAAGTATCTAAGCATGCTCTACTAAAGTATACTTAGCACTCCATATATTACAGTTGGCCATCCACCAACAACTACCGATCTGGGAGGAGAGGAAGATTTTTTGTGTTGTTTCACAAAAATCACTGCCCACCACTGAAGCC
Source organism: Macaca nemestrina (assembly GCF_043159975.1). Classification (NCBI taxonomy): domain Eukaryota; kingdom Metazoa; phylum Chordata; class Mammalia; order Primates; family Cercopithecidae; genus Macaca; species Macaca nemestrina. The sequence goes on from NC_092134.1 coordinate 7,515,460, forward strand.
TTATCAATGAGAATAACGTTCGGATTCCGTTCCCATCTCCCATGGAGCTGCATCCCAAGAACGGCCAGCTTTACACAGTCCTACTTCCCAGGAGAGCCATCCAGCTGGCATTCAGGCCTGAGCACTAAGGTATCTGTGGCTATGATTTTCAAAAGTCAATCCTGGAAACAGTTTGGCAGCTCCTCAAAAAGTTAAACATAGAATTACCATATGACCTGGCAATTCTTCACCTAGGTTTGTACTCTCCCCCAACTCCACCCCACCAAAACATATACGCACTCAAACGATCCTTGAACACGAATGTTCAGCACAATTCTCAGTAGCTAAGAGGTGGAGACAACCCAAGTGTCCATTGGAACAGTAATGGATAAACAAATTGTGATTTATCCATACGATGGACTGTTATTCAGGCATAAAAAGGAATGAAGTTCTGATCCATGTTACAGGGATAAACCCAAAAGCATTACGCTCAGTGAAAAAAGCTAGACACAAAAGGCCACATATTGCATGGTCTCGTTTACATGAAATATCTAAAATCAGCAAATTCATAGACACAGAAGGCAGGCTGGTGGTTACCAAGAGCAGGGCAGGGAATGGAAAACCAATCCCTAACTGCTTAAAATGTCCTGGAACTCAATAGAGGTGGTGGAGGGACGACACTGCAAATGTACTAAATGCTACTGAATTGTTCATTTTAAAATGGTTAACTTCATGTTACATAAATTCACCTCAATAGAAAAATATAATTTTCCTTACCAAAACGGCCAGTTCTTTCCATTTTTAGAACAAATAGACTCATACATCCAATTTTTCTTCTTTTAACACTTTTTGGTCACCTGGCTTCCCCAAACATTAACTCAAACACATCATGTTTTAATTACAAGGAGCAAAAGCAGAAAGGAGGGTTACATATCCAACTAATACCAACGTAAAAAACAAAACTAAATTTCACAATTACGCTTATACTCAAGAATTATATCAGCAATACTGGGAAAAGTTTAACTGATGTCTCAAATGATTCCATAATGGTCTAGAGACAGGAAACAAGATCATTTACTTCTCACCATCACAAAGAAAGGTATAGGAAGAACTGGCCTTGTATTAAGAGTTCTTTAGAGGGGAGCTAATAGGATAGGTATATATAAGGAGGAGTTTATTAAAGAGTATTAACTCACATGATTACAAGGTCCCACAATAGGCCATTTGCAAGCTGAGGAGCAAGGAAGCCAGTTTGAGTCCCAAAGCTGAAGAACCTGGAGTCTGATGTTCGAGGGCAGGAAACATCCAGCATGGGAGAAAGATGTAAGCTGGGAGGCTAAGCCAGTCTAGGCTTTTCACGTTCTTCTGCCTGTTTTATATTCTGGCTGTACTGGCAGCTGATTAGATGGTGCCCACCCAGATTAAGGCTGAGTCTGCCTTCCCCAGCCTACTGACTCAAATGTTAATCTCCTTTGGCAACACCCTCACAGACACACCCAGGATCAATACTTTGCATCCTTCAATCCAATCAAGTTGACACTCAGTATTAACCATCACAAGCCTATTTTCTCTCTCTCTCTCTCTCCTTAGGCCAGTAGCTATTTGGAAAAAAAAATATGCATGTTGCTAAGTTTTGCTATAAATAACATATTATAATAATGTTGACGATAACAATGCTAATGATACTAACCTAAATTACAATGTCCATTGATTGTTTGCAAGTCAGGCACTGTGCTGGGTCCTCTTCCCCCCAACATACATGCACACTTCTAATTTATTCAAATTTTTCTCTAAACATGACACCTAGATAAGGTGATATCTACCTGTAATTCATGTCTCCCTTCTAGTTACAGCACCTGATTCTCCTTAAGGGCTCCACTTCTTCCCATACTCTGTCTACATGGTTCAGGTGGGGCTAACTCGGCCCCATCTCTGCCCAGGTATGAACAATCAGCACCCATGACACCCATTTCTGGGGCTTTCTTTAGAGTCCATGAGAATAGGCACATTTCCAGAGGGATTGTCACAAGACCAGAAGTGAGCCTGGAGCTGATGGAAGCCCTATGCCAGGCACAGGGGAGAGCCCACTTCAGCACAACACCAACCCACAGTAGACAGAGCCCCCAGACTGACAAAGGATGTATCCGGACAGCAGGTCAGGTCCCCTGGATCCAGCTGTGCCTAAAGCCCATCCTGCACTTGTCAGTTAAATCAGCCAATCATCTCCCTTTGCGCTAAGGTCAGTTTCAACTGATTTTTCTGTCGCCATTGAGAGAACCTGGCCTTGAACACTAGAGATTAGCAAATAAAATAATGACATAAAGAAAATGCTCTGCCAGGCATGATGGCTCATGATTGCAATTCAGCACTTTGGGAGACTGAAGCAGGAGTATTGCCTGAGCCCAGAAGTTCAAGCCCAGTCTGGGAAACTTGAGAGACCCCTGCTCTACAAATAAAAAATTTGCCAGGTGTGCTGGCACACCTGTAGTCCCAGGTACTCCAAAGGCTGAGCCCAGGGTTTTGAGGCTGCAGTGAGTTATGACTGTGCCACTGCAGTTCAACCTGGGCAGCAGAACAAGACCCTGCTGAAAAAGAAAAGAAAATGAAAAGAAAGAAAGGAAAAGAAAAGAAAAAAAGAAAGGAAAGGAAGAGAAAGAGAAGAAGAAAGGAAGGGAAAGGAAAAGAAAAAATGAAAGGAAAGAAGTAAAGAAGGACAGGAAGGCAAGGAAGCAAGGCAGGAAAGCAGGCAGGCAGACAGAGAGGAAGAGAGAAAGAGAAAGAGAAGGCAGAAAGATGAAAGAGAGAGAGAGGAAAGAAAAAGACAGAAAGACGGAAGGAAGAAAGGAAGGGAAGGGAAGGGAGGGAGGGAAGGAGGAAGGAAGAAAGGAAGGAAAGAAGGAAGGAAGGAAGGAAGGAAGGAAGGAAGGAAGGAAGGAAGGAAGGAAGGAAGGAAGGAAGGAGAGGAGGGCAAGCTCAATCTTGGAATTAGTTTAAAACAAAAACACATTGCTATTTTTTCTCTACTCTCAGAATAAGGAAATTTGGATCTCTATTTATTCCCTGAAGGTAACAAAAAGAAGGAAAAAAAAAAAAAAAAAAAAAAACCTGACTGAATCCCCTGGCTTTGTTAAGGCAAAGAAATCTTTTAGGGAACTGAAAGAAAAAAAAAAAACTCCTTCAACAGGAAGTTTATGGATAAACCCCATATTGTGTGTCTGTGTCTTTTTACTCGACTGTGGGACCCTTGAGAGCTGGAGAGACCTCTAAGCCACCTTGGCATCTCTCAGTATGTGGGCCAGTGCCATCCTCCCAGATTACTTGTGGAATGTGTGAAGCAGCATCTGGTGTGGACTATGGAAATGGAAACTCCACAGGAGAGTCCCATGAAAGAGCTGTTGACTGGCCCAATACAGAATGAAAATATACTTCAACTTATGCAATTACAACACACAAAGTTTGACTCATTCATTAAGTCGTTGAACATGTATTAGACACCTATTATAAGCCATGCACTTTAATAGCTGCTGGGAATTCAGTGGCAAAGAAAACAAGCATATCATCTACCTTCACAGGGCTAATAGAATAACTGGGGAGACAAACTTTGCAGAAAGAAAAACAGAAAGTAAATAATATACACTTACAAATAGGAGCAAATGCTGTGGGACTATAAAAAGATACTTGGGAAAAATTAATGGTTGGGGGTGGGCCTTTCGGAGAAGTGGTGTTGGAGCAGAGCCCTGTAGCAGGAGTAGGACCCACCAGGTGAAGAGGGCAGGGAACGCATCCTTGGAAGGGGGAACGGCAAGTGCAAAGGCCCTGAGGTGGGAACGAGCTGAGAGTGGAGGAAAATGTAGGGAAAGGCCAGTGTGTCTGGGGCACAGAGAGTAAGGAGAAGGGTGCCAGATGAGCCTGTGGCCCCAGCCTGGGACAGAGGCAAGCCACCATCAGCCATGGTGGAGCACTTGGCATTCACTCTGAAGACAGATGATGGGGATTATTCACTTTATATCAGCAGCCAACGCAGTATTTTTTTAGCTGAATGGCAAGGCTCCCATATGAGCCTGAAAACATAACTGGACTCACAAACATTGCATTTCTATACTTTGTTTGTGTGGCTATAACAAAATGCTTTAGACTGGGTGATTTCTAAACAACAGAAACTTATCACTCACAGTTCTGGAGGCTGGGAAGTCCAAGATCAAAGCACCAGTAGATTTGGTGTCTCAGGAGGGCCCATTCCTCATAGGTGGTACCTTCTCGGTGCCTCCTTACATAGCAGAAGGGGGGAACAAGCTCCCTCAGGCTTCTTTTATAAGGCGCTGGTACTATGCATGAGGGTAGGGACCTCATTATCTAATCACCTCCCACCAAAGCCCCCTCCTCTGAAGGCCATCACGTTAATATTTAACTTTCAACATTTGAAAGCTGGAGAGGGGAACACAGACGTTCAGATCACAGAACACATTCACCTCATAAGGCAGCAGATCCTTCTACTGCAGGTCCTGGGACAAGGTTCTAAAGAAACTGTTCCAGTCCCCACAGACAATGGGCTGTGAGGACACCTAAGTACTAAGGTCAGACCAGGAGCTTACCAACCACACATCTTCAGATGCTGGGTGATCGCTGTACCCCGTGCACTGCTATGGCTGTGTCTACACTGAATATAAACCACGGAGTTTCTCCAATCATCTGGATTATTCACCCCATCTCAAGACACTGATTCAGCCTCAATTTGCTTCCCAAGAGTTTACTAGAATTGCTTCCCTGAGTCTCCTCTCTCCCTTGGGGACCTGAGGCTAGGATGTTGGAACAGCCCTTCATTCCTTAAGTCGATGAGTGTTTATTGAGCACCCACTATGTATCTAAGACTCTGCTAGGTATTAAGACCACAAGGTTGAACTCTGTCCCAGGGAACCTCCCCTCAAGAGTCATTGTAGAGCTTGAGATCTTACGTTAAGAGCGTAAGATCTGGAATCAGACCAAGAAATGAATCGTGCCTTTACCCTGTACCCCTTGTGTGACTTGGACAAGTCACTTAACCTTCCCATCAGTGACAAGGGGATCATAATAATGCCAGCTTCAGCAGGACATTTTGAGGATGAATGAGGTCACATATGCAAAGCCCTTAGCTCTGACAGTCCTCTGGAAATGTCAACTTTCAGGTTCATCTCCAGGCAGTTCATTAAAAGCCGAGGCTAAGATCTCTAAAATGTCAGACTCACCATTTACCCCTGAGCTGAGTAGGGCGCTGTGCTCCTGAGAGCTCTTCCAGGTAAAGCACATTCAGTCAGTGGCTCCCTGCAAAGACCAACCCCACATCCACTGGGGACAGGATATCTGAATTACCACTACAGTGGGAGCTGAAAATGCAGAGGCCATTCTACCTTTAAAATCATCTGTGATTAACACAACAAGAAGTCAGCCAAATGCTCACTGACAGAAGGAAGCAGGGATATGGTCACATGTTATGGTCCTGAACTGGTGTGACTAGAAGATTTAATCACAACTCTGGTAATTATCTCTGTCAAAGGCCAAAGTCTGTGCTCATAGTTTCATTTTTATTTCATCTCTAACAGGACACATCCTGTCCCCCAGACATGACCACACTCCCTGGACCACAGCAGCCCATGCCCCTCACACCAGAAAGGACTCTGTCCCGCATGGGAGAGATATTCCACTCGGCAAATCCCCTGAAGTGAATGCAGCAGACAGGCTGGAATGATTGAGCTCATGGGACACCATGAGAGGCTCCATCCTGGCTGCAAGCAGGGGACATCAACACAGTTGCTGAGGCACAGCCCCACACGGGCACCGGCCAGCTCCCTGCTGTCCCAGAGCTTCAAGGAAAGTTGTTGAGGTACGACCTCAGGCTTAACCAGGGCTGGCCAGATTGAGATAATTTCAGTGCAGCCGGCCAAGGGGGTCTTCCTCCCCTGAGCCTGATCTCTGTGAGGTCAAGCACTTGTGGAAGTGCAGGGGAGATAGGATTACTGAAGCAGGAAAAAATGACTCCCAGAGAAGAATGTACACTTAGAAAGTGTCAAGGGAGCCAAACCATGTCCTTTTTCTGACCCACGAGCACATCAGTGAGCCCAGGAGTGAGGCAAACCCCCCAGGAGTGACCCCTGGTGTCTAGATTTGGTCCCCAGCCTCATTTTCAAAGTGACACTAACTTGGGACTTTTCTTTACAATTTTCCTTGCTTTTTTTTTTTTTTTTTTTTTTTTTTTTTTTTTGCCCGATCTTGAATACCCCATAGAGATGCCACTGGGATACAGCTCATAAAGAAACTGGGTTTAGTGGAAAGAAAGTGGGTTTCCAGAGTGGAAAGCATCAGTGACACAAAGACAGACTGCACTTTGGATGATGTGTCACTTAGATCCTCCACGAGACAGACACAAATGTGGAGTAAAAAGTTGTATCAAGAGCAAGAAATAAAAGGAGAGGTAGCAGGACAGGGCAGGGAGAGACTCCCAACTGCAATGCAGAGCTGAAAAATTCTCCCCTAGCCAGGCTCAGGACTCTGCAGCAAAGACACTCTGTAGTAGACAAGTCTTTACCGGGCCAAAGACGGCCAGGCCCAGAATCCCCACTGTCTGCAGTTGATGGTTGGGGCTTGGAAAGAGTGGGCCTTAGCTTAGCTCAGCAGCTGAGGTGGGAACACTAGAGACTACTGGCGCAGCTCACTCCTCCCGGCAAAGGGCAAGCTCTCTCTTGAAAGGGGATGTAAGCAGGCCCGTCATGGCTGGCTCAGAACTATCTGTACAATCCTCAGCACAGGAGTCCAGCTCAGCCATGGATGTCCCCAGCTGTAACCAGCAAATGGGACTTTCAGCCTGCACATGCCTTTCAAAAATGGTCACTGGAAAGCAAAATAAATTGTATTTTAATATTGGGAGTGATGCAGCCTGACTGCCTTGGTGATGACCCACTGCTAAACAGCATTTCCTAGAGCAAATCTGTCTTCGCAACACACCAGAGAACCATCTGGTATATGGATGAGGCTTGTGTTGTGAAGCATGGGGAACAACGCTTT